>NC_069500.1:401288527-401633110 GCF_027579735.1 Bombina bombina | reverse complement strand
ATCCCTCTTCACCCTCAAACTTCCCTGATCCCCCTCCAAACAGGTTTTAACCTCCGCCCCTTCCACTGCTCCCCACCATAGTCAGTCTGCCAGTAACAAATTATTTAGTTTTTTTTTTTGTTTTTTTTTCTGTAGTGTATGAACCCCCCTCCCCCTCCAAAATCACCTTTTTCAGTAGTGTTGGGTCCCCCTCCAGACGATATTTTTCCATAGTGTAGGGCCCCATCTCTCCCTCTCCACAGCCTAATACTTTTCAAGTAGTGTAGAAAACCACACTCCTCCTACTCTTGGCTGCCCACCAGCCTCCCACCTTCCCTCCCACCTCTCCCACTGGCACAAACTGAGAATCGTTACAGAGAGGGACACAGATAGTGTCACTCTTTAATGATTGACAATTTGGATAATTTGGCACAATCAGTGCTCCGTCACCATATGAAGCAGATGCCTTCTGCCCCCGGCTGCAGTTTCTGCTGTCTAAGCTGACAGCGGGGATTGCAGCATGTGCCTCTGTGTGACATAGTACCTATGTCCAATTGGTGCACGGGGTTAAAGGGACAGTGTAGTGTGACCCACCCCTCTTAAATCTGCTCCCAATGATCCATTTTACCTGCTGGACTGTATTAAATTGTTCACAAATAACTCCTTTACCTTTATTTCGTTTCTTGAAGTTTATTTTCCCCGTTGTAGCCCAATCTATACTGAAAATTACAATACTTAAATGCACATAAAACCCAATATTTTGCTTTCATGAGTCAGATAGAGCATACTATTTTAAACAACATTTCAATTTACGTCTATTAGCAAATTTGCTTCATTCTCTTGGTATCCTTTATTGAAGGAGCAGCATTGCACTACTGTGAACTAGCTGGACACATAGGATGAGCCAATAACAAGAGGCATATGTATGCAGCTCCCAATCAGCAGCTAGCTCTGTCACTTCTGAGCCTATCTTGGTATTCTTTTCAACAAAGGATACCAAGAGAACAAAGCAAAATAGATAATAGAAGTAATTTGTAAAGTGGATTAGAATTGCATCCTCTAGGGCCTATTTATCAATGTCTTTCCGACATGATACTTGTACGTATCATGTCCATTTCCGACATGATACGTTGTAGCGTATCATGTCCGACAGACATCGCTGAATGCCGACAGCATACGCTGTCTGCATTTAACATTGTACAAGCTGTTCTGGTGAACTGCTTGTGCAATGCTGCCCCTGCAGATTCGCAATCGGCCGCTAGCAGGGGGTGTCAATCAACCCGATCATATAGGATCTGCGGATTGCAGATCGCAGCCTCAGAGACGGCAGACAAGTTAAGGAGCATCGGTCTTAAGATTCATAACTGCTGTTTCCGGCGAGTCTGAAGGCTCGTGCGGAAACAGGGGCATCAGGGGCCATTCAGCCCTTGATAAATCGGCCCCTCTGTGTGAATCATGGAAGTTTCATTTTGACTTTACTATCCCTTTAAGCCCTAGCTATGGCCTCCTTCCACCACTATTAACATTAAAGGGACAGTAATTTACACTTTCATGATTCAGATAAAGCATGAAATGTACTTTTATCATCAAATTTGCTTTGTTCTCTTGATATTTTTAGTTAAAGGCTAAACCTAGGTAGGCTCATAGGATGATTTCTAAGCACTTGAAGGCCACCTCTTATCTCAGTGGATTGTATTAGCTTTTCACAGCTAGACAGTGCTAGTTCACGTGTGCCCTATAGATTGTGCTCACTCCTGTGGAGTTATGCCTGAGTCAGCAGTAGGGATGGGCGAATGTTTCGCAACATTCGAAAAACAGCACGAATTTTAACACATTCGTTCGAATCGAATTTCGAATGTTTGCATAACATTCTAACATTCGATTTTCGAATGTTCGGTTTCGAATTTTACGATTACATTCGAAAATATTCTTTTCGAAAAATTCAAATTTAGATTGTAATAGTATTTCTAATGCTTTTTCTTTAAATGTAATATTCGAATTATGCAATATTCGAATTCGAAAAATTTGAATTTAGATTGTAATAGTATTTCTAATGCTTTTTCTTTAAATGTAATATTCGAATTATGCAATACGTGTATTCGAATTCGAAAAATTCAAATTTAGATTGTAATAGTATTTCTAATGCTTTTTCTTTAAATGTAATATTCGAATTATGCAATATTCGAATTTGAAAAATTCGAATTTAGATTGTAATAGTATTTCTAATGCTTTTTCTTTAATTGTAATATTCGAATTATGCAATATTGGAATTCGAAAAATTCTAATTTATATTCGAATTCGAAAAATTCTAATTTATATGTTTGTAATAGTATTTCTAATGCTTTCTTTAAATGTAATATTCGAATTATGCAATATTCTATATGGAAACATTCAAAATGATATATTTGTATATATTATGTATCCATTTACTAGATTCCCGCCCTACCACATGAACTATTGAACTTCTGAATAGTATTTGTTAAATAGAATGTTAAATTCGAAATTTGGAATGTGGACATTCAATATAATTATAAACATTCGAATTCGAAAGTGACATTCGAAAACTGTAAATAACATTTGATTTTCGAATTTTTAAGAATATTCGTTCTTATCGACATTCGGATTTAGAATTCGAATTTCGGTAATAACATTCGAAATTCAAAAATTTACACATTCGCCCATCCCTAGTCAGCAGTAAGCTGAAATGACAAAAAGTCTGCCAAAAGCACTGAGATAAGGGGGCAATCTGCAGAGGCTTAGATACGAGGTAGTCACAGAGTTAAAAAATTTATTAATTTAATAGTGTTGGTTATGCAAAACTGGGGAATCTATAACATAATCGAGTTTGTAACACGTCCATCGCCGTCGGCAGTTGCCCGAGCAGCCTGCAGCGTGAGACAGCCTCAGGAGCTCCAGAAGTCAGCTGTAACATAACAGCTGAGAGCTGAAGCTCCTGAAACTTCAGGCATCTGCCACATATGGAGCCGGAGCGAGATTGTTGCTCCGCCTCCATATGAGGCCAGATGCCTGAGTGTTACAGACGGTTACACTGTGTCACCGTCTGTAACGATCTTCTGCTGGTGCCAACGGGAGGTGTGGGCAGGAGGAGGGTGGCGGGTGGGCGGCTCAGCAGCGGAGGATGGAGGGAAGGGGAGGGGAGGGAGTGGAAGTGCCCTTCTACAGAAAAAAAAGGACAGGGAGGGATGGGGGTGGGGGGATAAATGGTGATCACGGGGGGGGTGGGGGGGTGGGACCACTACACTACAGAAAAAAAATAAAAAAAAGAAGGGGTTTATAGGTACTGGCAGACAGTTGCCAGTACCTAAGATGGCTGCAATAGAGGGGGGGGGGTTAGAGAGTTGTTTGATGGGGGGATCAGGGACAGAGGGATAGGGACTGAAGGATAGAAACAGAGTTATAGGGACAGGGTGATAGGGACAGGGATAGAGGGATAGGGACAGAGGGAGAGGGACAGAAGGACAGGGACAGAGGGATAGGGACAGAGGGATAGAGACAGAGGGATAGGGACAGAAGGATAGGGACAGGGACAGAGGGTTAGGGACAGAGGGATAGTGAAAGAGGGACAGGGAAGAGGGATAGGGACAGAAGGATATGGACAGGGACAGATGGATAGGGACAGAGGGATAGGGACAGAGGGATAGGGACAGAGGGATGGGGCAGAGGGATAGGGAAAGAGGGACGGGAAGAGGATAGGGAAAGAGGGACGGGCAGAGGGATAGGAACAAAGGAATAGGGATAGGGATAGGGACAGAGGGATAGGGACATAGGGATAGGGACAAGGACAGAGGGAGAGGTATAGGGACAGGAACATAAGGATAGGGACAGGGACAGATGGATAGGGACAGATGGATAGGGACAGAGGGATAGGGAAAGAGGGACGGGGCAGAGGGATAGGTACAGAGGGATAGGGACAGAGGGATAGGGACAGAGGGATAGGTTAAGGGATAGGGAAGGGATAGGTGACAGAGGAATAGGGATAGAGGGACAGGGGCAGAGGGATAGGGACAGAGGAATAGGGATAGAGGAATAGGGACAAGGACAGAGGGAGAGGTATAGGGACAGGAACAGAGGGATAGGGACAGTGACAAAGGGATAGGGACAGAGGGATAGTGATAGAGGGACAGGGACAGAGGGATAGGGATAGAGGGATAGGGATAGAGGGATAGGGACAGAGGGATAGGGACAGGGATAGAGGGATAGGGATAGAGACAGAGGGATAGGGATAGAGGGATAGATTGCCCTCTGGACAGGTTTATCGCCTAGTGGGTAATAAAGGGATTATTATTATTTTTTTAAACCATAAACATTTTCATGTAGACTGTCCCTTTAAATCAGCTTGACCCTGTCCCTACTGCAATCCTCAAATTAACCCTCCACCAAAAGCCCCACTATACATAAGTTTCCCACACCAAACCCCCTCTACATATGTTTTTTCACCAGTTAACCCTCCATATTCCCAACATTACAAATACCCCTGCTAGATATAAAACCCTATTCATACCCCAACCCAACCAAAACTAATCCTCCTCCAAAAACTTAATCAACCTCAAATGAAACAAACAAACAAAAAACTTTAACTAAAAAAATAAACTGATAATTTTACAACTTTATTCCAGTTGTAGAATCTTTATTCTCTAGCCTTTTCCAACCAGAGGTAAAACAGGTTCTCCTGTTACTATTCCTTGTCATTTCTGATTTTTTTTTACAGTGGTTTTACCCTATATTAAACAAATATGGTCAATTAGAATGAATGGGTATCATTGTAAAACTGCCTGTAATCAGTGCTATAGATAGAAATAAGTTGATTGATTAATTTGGAATTATTATTATTATTATTATTAAAGAGAAGAGTGAATAATTAGCCATCCCTACTGGTAAAATTCTGTACTTATCTTTATAAAACGTAACATATTGGGGCTTATTTAAGAACGTGTGAGCAGACATGATCCGATATTGCGGATCACGTCCGCTGCACATCGATAAATGCCGACAGCATACGCTCTCTGCATTTATCACTGCACCAGCAGTTCTGGTGAACTGCTGGTGCAATACCACCCCCTGCAGATTCGCGACCAATCGGCCGCTAGCAGGGGGTGTCAATCAACCCGATTGTATTGGATTGGGTTGATTTCCGGCAGGCGGACAGGTTATGGAGCAGCAGTCTTTAGACTGCTGCTTCATAACTTGTGTTTCTGGCGAGCCTGAAGGCTCACCAGAAACACGGGGCATCAATATGCCCCATTGAATTTCAAGTGTTTTTTGGTGAAAAAAAAATGAGCAGTGGTTGCTGAGATATAAATGTTTAAAGTCACCTTATTTTTATTTATTTCAGTTATGCTCAGTGGAAGCTAACAGATGAAAAATAAATCAAGGTTTGCTCAGCAACAATTTGGCAGCAGAGGTTTTTGAGAATTGTAGTCCAAGATGTAGATCTGTATGGAGGACAGTGAGTAACTGCAGGGGTGTCCTGTAGCATGTGTATAAAAAAGTCAGAAAGCACAGTATACACACACCGCAGATGAGAATTTTAAAATAATCTGTGCAATGTACTCAATGCTTTTCAGAAAACAATTAATTTACTTTCCAATATATATATTATTTTATACAGTGTATATATATATATATATATATATATATATATATATATATATATATATATATATATATATATATATATACACAGTGGATATAAAAAGTCTACACACCCCTGTTAAAATGTCAGGTTTCTGTGATGTAAGAAAATGAGACAAATATAAATCATTTCAGAACTTTAATGTGACCTATAAACTGTACAACTCAATTTAAAAACAAACTAAAATATTTTAGGTGGAGGTAAGAAAAAAAAAAAACCTAAAATAATGTGGTTGCATAAGTGTGCACACTTATAACTGGGGATGTAGCTGTGTTCAGAATTAAGCAATCACATTCAAAATCATGTTAAATAGGAGTCAGTACACACCTGTCATCATTTAAAGTGCCTCTGATTAACCCCAAATAAAGTTCAGCTGCTCTAGTTGGTCTTTCCTGAAATTTTCTTAGTCGCATCCCACAGCAAAGCCATGGTCCACAGAGAGCTTCCAAAGCATTATAGGGATCTCATTGTAAAAAGGTATCAGTCAGGAGAAGGGTAAAAAAGAATTTCCAAGGCATTAGATATACCATGGAACACAGTGAAGACAGTCATCATCAAGTGGAGAAAATATGTCACAACAGTGACATTACCAAGAACTGGACGTCCCTCCAAAATTGATGAAAAGACGAGAAGAAAACTGGTCTGGGAGGATACTAAGAGGCCTACAGCAACATTAAAGGAGCTGCAGGAATATCTGGCAAGTACTGGTTGTGTGGTACATGTGACAACAATCTCACATATTCTTCATATGTGGGCTATGGGGTAGAGTGGCAAGACTTACGAAGAAAAACATCCAAGCCAGGCTACATTTTGCAAAAACACACCTGAAGTCTTCCAAAAGCATGTGGGAAAAGGTGTTATGGTCTGATGAAACCAAGGTTGAACTTTTTGGCCATAATTCCAAAAGAAATGTTTGGCGCAAAAATAACACTGCACATCACCTAAAGAACACCATACCCACAGTGAAGCATGGTGGTGGCAGCATCATGCTTTGGGGCTGTTTTTCTTCAGCTGGAACTGGGGCCTTAGTTAAGCTAGAGGGAATTATGAACAGTTCCAAGTACCAGTCAATATTGGCACAAAACCTTCAGGCCTGATGAAACCGTGCTGTGACACAGAGAAACGTGTTGCCTTTGTTTTTAATTTTTTATAAATTTTTAGCATCCATTCTTCCTGCTGCTGCTTATTCCTTTGGCTGTCACTTTTTGCCATTGTGCCTTTTGAGAGCCATTTTCCTTCTTTGACTGCTGTCTAGCAATCCCCGTGATACTAGTGATTATCTCTGAACTCCCTCTGGGCGGGACGAGGATATCTTCAATCCCAAGTGTGTGCCATAGTGTCTAACGGACGACCCATTGGTTCTGGTTAGCCTATTTTGCACATCTGTACTTTCCACAATGTGAGTAGGATTTCACCTGTATACAGTATAAGATCATTTGGTTACCTGCCTGATTTGCACTATTTGGCACCCTATATCTTGTGTATTATAGATTTTAAAAGATGGATCGTATCCTTTTGTTACTTCTGTGGATTGCTAGTAGTCTTTCTTCTTTGCTGTATGGGTGGCCGGCAGGCCTCCTATAGGTGATTCACATTATGTATATGTCAACGGCATAGCAAAGACCAGTCAGACACAGGCTGTTGTGAGTCGACCATGTAGCGGGTGGAGTGTTCCCAGAAGACTAACAAGTCTGCATAGAATAGGGACTCCCTGCGGAGTGATCATCAGACACACCATAAGTAATAAAGTGGGTGAGCGTTATATATGCAGAATATGCACTTGTATATGTACTGTATGTATATATACAATATAGCCCTTTGCAGTAAAAAATCTTGTCATATACCATATACCTTTGAGCCCTTATAAGTTTTTTAATATTTATATGAAAACATTTTTATCAGATAGTGTTTATAGGAGTGTGAATGTAATTTTTAATGTATTTATGTTCTGTTTAGTACAGCTTTTTTTAACAAGGTTTTCATTTGCACTAGCCCAACAAACATAAAATGCTGTTGCGCTCATACAATCGCGTTTATTTTCAACTTACAATCCGAGAACTATTTCGATTGCACACAACAGTGTTAATTTTGTCAACTAAAACTAGACTAAGATGGGCATAAAACTAAAGAAATTCTGATGACTAAAATACGATTAAAACTAAAATGGCATTTTAGTCAAAAGACTATGGGGCCAAATTATCAAGCTCCGAAGAGAGCTTGATGCCCCTGTTTCCGTGTGAGACTTCAGGCTCGCCGGAAACAGCAGTTAAGGACCGCTGCTCCTTAACTTGTTAACCTGCTCTGAGGCTGCGGACATCAATCCGCCCAATCCTATACGATCGGGCTGATTAACACCCCCTGCTAGGATGTTCACTCCTAGAGTATATAATGAGTTTGGAAATTATAGAGAAATGCTTGAAGGGACAGTCAACGCCAAAATGTTTGTTGTTTAAAAAGAAAGGTAATTCCTTTATTACCCATTCCCCAGTTTTGCATAACAACACTGTTATAGAAATACAATTTTACCTTTGTAATTACCTTGTATCTAAGCCTCTGCAAACTGCCCTCTTATTTCAGTTCTTTTGACAGACTTGCATTTTAGCCAATCGGTGCTCACTCCAGGGTAATTTCATGTGCATGAGCTCAATGTTATCTATAGGAAACACATGAACTAATGCACTCTAGTGGCCAAAATTCATTCAGATTAGAGGCAGTCTTTAAGGTCTAAGAAATTAGCATATGAACCTCCTAGAATTAGCTTTCAACTAAGAATACCAAGAAAACAAAGCAAAATTGGTGATAAAAGCAAATTGGAAAGTTGTTTAAAATTACATTTCCTATTTAAATCATGAAAGATTTTTTTTGGACTTTACTGTCCCTTTAACCCCTTAATGACAGAGGACGTACCAGGTACGTCACAGAAAAAACTTCCCTTAACGACAATTGACGTACCTGGTACGTCCTCTGTTGTCTGAAGTGCTGGAAGCGATCATGATCGCTTCCTGCTGCTTCTAAGGGATTGTAGTGATGCCTCAATATTTGCCACCAGTACCCAAGATGGCGGCAAATAGGTAGAGGGGGAGGGTTAGAGAGATGTATGGGGGGGATCAGGGAGGTTGTGGGGTAAGGGGGGATCCATCACTGCAGACTGCATGAAAAAAAAAAAAAAAAAAAAAAAATTATTTTTATTTCAGTACTGGCAGACTTTCTGCCAGTACTTAAGATGGCAGTGACAATTGTGAGGTTGGGGAGGGAAGAGAGCTGTTTGAGGGGGGTCAGGGGGGATCAGGGGGTGGGATGTGTCAGGTGGGAGGCTGATCTCTACACTAAAGCTAACCCTACAAGCTATCTAATTAACCCCTTAACTGCTGGGCATATTACAAGTGTGGTGCGCAGCAGCATTTAACGGCCTTATTATTACCAAAAAGCAACGCCAAAGCCATATATGTCTGCTATTTCTGAACAAAGGGGATCCCAGAGAAGCATTTACAACCATTTGTGCCATAATTCCACAAGCTGTTTGTAAATAATTTCAGTGAGAAACCTAAAATTGTGAAAAATGTAAGTTTTTTTTTTTTATTCGATCGTATTTGGCGGTGAAATGGTGGCATGAAATATACCAAAATGGGCCTAGATCAATAATTTGGGTTGTCTACTACACTACACTAAAGCTAAAATTAAACCTAAAAGCTCCCTACAAGCTCCCTAATTAACTCCTTCACTGCTGGGCATAATACGCGTGTGATGTGCAGCGGCATTTAGCGGCCTTCTAATTACCAAAAAGCAACTCCAAAGCCATATATGTCTGCTATTTCTGAACAAAGGGGATCCCAGAGAAGTATTTACAACCATTTATACCATAATTGCACAAGTTGTTTGTAAATACATTCAGCGAGAAACCTAAAGTTTGTGAAAAAATTTGTGAAAAAGTCAACAATTTTTTGATCGCATTTGGCGGTGAAATGGTGGCATGAAATATACCAAAATGGGCCTAGATCAATGCTTTGTGAAGTCTTCTAAATAAAAATATATACATGTCAAGGGATATTCAGGGATTCCTGAAAGATATCAGTGTTCCAATGTAACTAGCGCTAATTTTGAAAAAAAAAAGTGGTTTGGAAATAGCAAAGTGCTACTTGTATGTATTGCCCTATAACTTGCAAAAAAAGCAAAGAACATGTAAAGATAGGGTATTTCTAAACTCAGGACAAAATTTAGAAACTATTTAGAATGGGTGTATTTTGGTGGTTGTATATGTGTAAAAGATTTTGAGGGTCAAAGTTAGAAAAAGTGTGTTTTTTTCAATTTTTTCCTCATATTTTATATATTTTTTTAAAGTAAATTATAAGATACTAGTACTAAAGCCCGTGTACACGGGCCATTTTTTTCAGAACAGCGGTCCCACCCCTTGCTCTCTCCCCCCTTTCTTTTGCTCTCTCTTCCCCCCTCTCTTTTGCTTTCTTTCCCCCCTCTCTTTTGCTTTCTCTCCCCCCTCTCCTTTGTTCTCTCTCTCCCCTCTTTTGCTCTCTCTCTCCCCTCTTTTGCTCTCTCTCTCCCCTCTTTGGCTCTCTCCATCCTTTCTTTTGCTCTCTCTCCCCCCTCTTTGGCTCCCCCCCCCTCTTTGGCTCTCTCCCCTCTTTTGCTCTCTCTCCTCTTTGGCTCTCTTTCTCCCCTCTTTGGCTCCCCCCCCCTTTGGCTCTCTCTCCCCCCTCTTTGGCTCTCTCTCTCCCCTCTTTGGCTCTCTCTCCTCTTTGGCTCTCTCTCTCCCCCCTCTTTGGCTCTCCCCTCCCCTTTGGCTCCCCCCCTCTTTGGCTCTCCCCCCCCCCACTTTTGCTCTCCCCTCCCCTCTTTGGCTCTCTCCCCCCTCTTTTGTTCTCTCCCCCCTCTTTGGCGCTCTCCCCCCCTCTTTGGCTCTCTCCCCCCCTCTTTGGCTCTCCCCCCCCTCTTTGCTCCCCCCCCCCTCTTTGGCTCTCCCCCCCTCTTTGGCTCTGCCCCCCCCCCCCTCTTTGGCTCTCTCTCCCCCCTCTTTGTCTCTCTCTTTGGCTCTCTTTCCTCTTTGGCTCTCTCTCTCCCCCCTCTTTGGCTCCCCCCCCCCCTTTAGCTCTCTCCCCCCCCTTTGGCTCTCCCCCCCCCTCTTTGGCTCTCTCTCCCCCCTCTTTGGCTCTCTCTCCCCCCTCTTTGGCTCTCTCTCCTTTTTGGCTCTTTTTCCTCTTTGGCTCTCTCTCTCCCCCCTCTTTGGCTCTCCCCCCCTTCTCTTTGGCTCTCCCCCCCTTCTCTTTGGCGCTCTTCCCCCCCTTATCTTTGGCTCTCTCTCCCCCCCTTCTCTTTGGCTCTCTGCCCCCCCCCCTTCTCTTTGGCTCTCTGCCCCCCCCCCCTTCTCTTTGGCTCTCTGCCCCCCCCCTCTCTTTGGCTCTCTGCCCCCCCTTCTCTTTGGCTCTCTGCCCCCCCCTTCTCTTTGGCTCTCTGCCCCCCCCTTCTCTTTGGCTCTCTGCCCCCCCTTCTCTTTGGCTCTCTGCCCCCCCTTCTCTTTGGCTCTCTGCCCCCCCCTTCTCTTTGGCTCTCTGCCCCCCCTTCTCTTTGGCTCTCTGCCCCCCCCCTTCTCTTTGGCTCTCTGCCCCCCCCGCCTTCTCTTTGGCTCTCTGCCCCCCCGCCTTCTCTTTGGCTCTCTGCCCCCCCCCGCCTTCTCTTTGGCTCTCTGCCCCCCCCGCCTTCTCTTTGGCTCTCTGCCCCCCCCCCTTCTCTTTGGCTCTCTGCCCCCCCTTCTCTTTGGCTCTCTGCCCCCCCCCTTCTCTTTGGCTCTCTGCCCCCCCCTTCTCTTTGGCTCTCTGCCCCCCCCTTCTCTTTGGCTCTCTGCCCCCCCCTTCTCTTTGGCTCTCTGCCCCCCCTTCTCTTTGGCTCTCTGCCCCCCCCTTCTCTTTGGCTCTCTTCCCCCCCTTCTCTTTGGCTCTCTGCCCCCCCCCTTCTCTTTGGCTCTCTGCCCCCCCCTTCTCTTTGGCTCTCTGCCCCCCCTCCTCTTTTGCTCTCTGCCCCTCCCCTTCTCTTTGGCTCTCTGCCCCCCCCCTTCTCTTTGGCTCTCTGCCCCCCCCACCCCCTTCTCTTTGGCTCTCTGCCCCCCCTCCTGCTCCCTCTCTGGCTCTGTCTTTGCGGGACCCCGCCCGGCCATGCCCCATCGCGGCAACACCCGCCCGGCCACGCCCCTCGCGACGCCCGGCCACGCCCGTCGCGACGCCCGGCCACGCCCCTCGTGACGCTCCCGTCGGCCACAAACAGCTGTGAGGTCTGGGGAGCGCATTGCCGCTTCTCACGCAGCAGACCTCACAGCTGTTGAGTAGCTCGCGCTCCCTATCTCACAGCTGCTTGTATGCTGTGTACCTCGCGCTCCCAATCTGTCAGCTGTCAGCTATGCTGAGGTGCGCGAGAATAGAATCTAAGGCCAAGTGTTTGTCTGTACTGCACATGACGGCTTCAGACAAACACTTGTCTTTTATAATATAGGATGATGAAAATAATGGTATCTTTAGAAAGTCCATTTAATGGCGAGAAAAATGGTATATAATATGTGTGGGTACAGTAAATGAGTTAGAGGAAAATTACAGCTAAACACAAACATTGCAGAAATGTAAAAATAGCCATTGTCATTAAGGGTAAGACAATTGAAAAATGGTCCGGTCATTAAGGGGTTAATGACCACAGCACTTTTCCATTTTCTGTCCGTTTGGGACCAAGGCTATTTTTACATTTTTGCGGTGTTTGTGTTTAGCTGTAATTTTCCTCTTACTCATTTACTGTACCCACACATATTATATACTGTTTTTCTCGCCATTAAATGGACTTTCAAAAGTTACCATTATTTTCATCATATCTTATAATTTACTATAAAAAATGTATAAAATATGAGGAAAAAATGGAAAAAAACACACTTTTTTAACTTTGACCCCCAAAATTTGTTACATATCTACAACCACCAAAAATAAACCATGCTAAATAGTTTCTAAATTTTGTCCTGAGTTTAGAAAAACCCAATGTTTACATCTTCTTTGTTTTTTTTGTAAGTTATAGGGTCATAAATACAAGTAGCACTTTGCTATTTCCAAACCACTTTTTTTCAAAATTAGCACTAGTTACATTGGAACACTAATATCTTTCAGGAATCCCTGAATATCCCTTGACATGTATATATATTTTTTTAGAAGACATCCCAAAGTATTGATCTAGGCCCATTTTGGTATATTTCATGCCACCATTTCACCGCCAAATGCGATCAAATAAAAAAAATTGTTCACTTTTTCACAAATTTTTTCACAAACTTTAGGTTTCTCACTGAAATTATTTACAAAAAACTTATGCAATTATAGAATAAATGGTTGTAAATGCTTCTCTGGGATCCCCTTTGTTCAGAAATAGCAGACATATATGGCTTTGGAGTTGCTTTTTGGTAATTAGAAGGCTGCTAAATGCCACTGTGCATCACACATGTATTATGCCCAGCAGTGAAGGGGTTAATTAGGGAGCATGTAGGGAGCTTCTAGGGTTAATTTTAGCTTTCGTGTAGTTTAGTAGACAACCCCAAGTATTGATCTAGGCCCATTTTGGTATATTTCATGCCACCATTTCACCGCCAAATGCGATCAAATTAAAAAAAAGTTACATTTTTCACAATTTTAGGTTTCTCAATGAAATGATTTACAAACAGCTTGTGCAATTATGGCACAAATGCTTGTAAATGCTTCTCTGGGATCTTCTTTGTTCAGAAATAGCAGACATATATGACTTTGGCGCTGCTTTTTGGTAATTAGATCGCTAAATGCTGCTGCGCATCACACGTGTATTATGGCTAGCAGCGAAGGGGTTAATTAGGTAGTTTGTAGGGAGCTTGCAGGGTTAATTTTAGCTTTAGTGTAGAGATCAGCCTCCCACCTGACACATCCCACCCCCTGATCCCTCCCAAACAGCTCCCTTCCCTCCCCCACCCCACAATTGTCCCCGCCATCTTAAGTACTGGCAGAAAGTCTGCCAGTACTAAAATAAAAGTTTTTTTTTTTTTTAAAAATTAAAAAAAATTTAAGCATATTTACTTATGCTGCTGTGTAGGATCCCCCCTTAGCCCCCAACCTCCCTGATTCCCCCAAAACAGCTCTCTAACCCTCCCCCTCTGCCTTATTGGGGCCATCTTGGGTACTGGCAGCTGTCTGCCAGTACCCAGTTTGCAAAAAAAATGGGTTTTATTTATGTTTTTTTTTTTTCTGTAGTGTAGCTTCCCCCCACAGACCAACCCCCACCACCTAACTGAAGTTTTTTTAAAATCATTTTTATCCCCATTTTTATTTAATTTTATTACACATTTTTTCTGTAGCGCAGCGGTTCCCACCCGCTCCCTCCCCGTGCACGAGCGCGCGTCCGTGCGTGCCCCCGGCCATCCCCGCTCACGATTCCGCCCCCCTCCACATCACCAGGGCCATCGATGGCCGCCACCCGCCTCCCACACAGGTTCCCACCCACCAACGAGGAAAGCCACCGATCTCCGGTGCAGAGAGGGCCACAGAGTGGCTCTCTCTGCATTGGATGGCTACAAAAGTTATTGCAGGATGCCTCCATATCGAGGCATCACTGCAATAACCGGAAAGCAGCTGGAAGCGAGCAGGATTGCTTCCAGCTGCTTTCCACACCGAAGACGTGTAGGGTACGTCCTCAGGCGTTAACTGCCTTTTTTTTAGGACGTACCCTGCACGTCCTCGGTCATTAAGGGGTTAAATAATGCATTACACTTTAACTAAACCCCTTAGATTTTAGTTGACTAAAATTTACTAGAGATTTAGTCGACTAAAACTAAAATGGCATTTTAGTCAAAAGACTAAAACTAAGACTAAATCGAAATTTGCCATCAAAATGAACACTGGCACACAAAAAGTTGATATCACTTGTGAACAACAGTTAGCACACAGTTTATAATCAAGCCCAATATTTTATAAATTAAAGCTACATTTTAAGATGTAAAGATGTCATGTATAAGACGAAAATTCGAATTCTAAGACTTAAAGGGACAGTCAAGTCCAAAATAAACGTTCATGATTCAATTAGGGCATGCAATTTTAAACAACTTTCCAATTTACTTTTACACCAATTTTGCTTTGTTCTCTTGGTATTCTTAGTTGAAAGCAAAACCTAGGTAGGCTCATATGCTAATTTCTTAGACCTTGAAGGCCGCCTCTAATCTGTATGCATTTTGACAGTTTTTCCCCACTCCAGGATGTTAGTTCATGTGTGTCATATAGATAACATTGAGCTCACGCACGTGAAGTTACCTAGGAGTCAGCACTGATTGGCTAAAATGCAAGTCTGTCAAAAAAGGGATTATCTATCTTTTTAAACATCAAAAATTCTGTTGTTGACTGTCTCTTTACATAAAGAAAGTAATATAGCAGCACCACCAATTAATATTAAAAGTTTTACTTCATGGTGCCAACTAAAACAGACAATGTTTCGGACCAGTGTCCTTAATCATGTCTTTAAGGACACTGGTCCGAAACGTTGTCTGTTTTAGTTGACACAATAAAGTAAAATTTTTAATATTAGTTGGTGGTGCTGCTATATTACTTTCTATTGGATTTTTTCAGACCATGGTGCAGGTCTGTTAGCTTGCACACCTGCAAATAATTTTTTGCAACCCCAGAAGTGGGAATTACCTTGGTGCTTGTGCATATTGGATTTACCTTTACATAAAGAAGCTTTCTGAAACTGTGCACTACTTTTCAAGTGGTAAATTTTGAAATTACAGTTTATTCGCTAAAATATGTCACTTTTGTCACGTAAATAAGCAGACAAAAAAGTGGCTGTTCTTGTGTTACTTAACATTTTAATATAAATGTTATTTAACTGAAATCAGGTTTTCAACACAGACATGATAACATTATTTAAAAAAAAAAAGTTAAATATATTTAAATGTTACTGTAAGGCACACATTAAAAGTAATGAAGAATATCAGCAAATTCTCTGCTAAGCTTTGTCTAACCGGTGGGAGTTATGAAGTTAAATGTGAATCATTAATTTGTAAATATCTCATTATTGTAGTATAGAACTGCTCCTCGCAGAGCAGTTCAGCCTGAAACACTAAATCTTTGTTCTGACATCTGATTGGCTTAACATAGCATCCTGTCAAAAGTTAACAAGGACTGTGGGAGATGTGTCTTTATAGCTGCAATTAATTTGTTATCATGGCAAAACAGAACTACAACTCCCTAAATACAAATAGGGCATGAAGAATGACAGTGCAGTTTAGCCAACCAGATTATAGAGTTCTAGGGTTACTAATTTAGTTTTCTAGCCATTCTAGGCATTCCAAATTTGTGTTTTTCAGCAACCTAGATGTCAAGCAGTGTAATGCAAACATTGTAACAGGTACCTGGGCATCTGCTATTTTTGCACAATAGGAAATCCAGCTTTGATGTAAATTCTACTTTTAATTTGACTTTAATTCCACCATTTAAGCAAAAACAACTCTGCAGGTAATATTATCTGAATATACAGCTGAAAAAAGCAAATAAGTAATATTGTACCTGAATATAAGCAATGAAATGGTTGAGAATATTTTACTATTGTATTCCTAGTTATTATTTAACTCTTAACATTTACTATTATTATTATTATTAAAGTATTACTGTGTTGTTCTGTGTGTTTCATTTTAAGAAAAAGCATAGAAATTATAGTCATTTCAAGGAGTATATTTCAACATTTGTGAGTTGCTGCTGATAATCTTTAACACTGTGACTAAGAACTCCCTATCTGAATTACCCTGTAACCCTTATAACTATCCTAAATGCTCAGGGCACAACAAGCTTAAGTTATAATAATGTATCATTTTATGTGTATTAGTTGACCAATCATATGAAATATCTGTGTTGTATACAACATGAAAACTTTTAATATTTTCTGCAAATATGCTCTGATATTGCCGGATGCTTCATTTTGCAAGTACAGTTGCTAAGACTTTGCCTGCAAAGTTTTAGTAAACATCACATTACACGCTACAGCATAAAAATACATAGCAGATTTCTTGTTGTACACTGAACCTCCAACCTTAAAGCCGCTATCTCTTCCTCATATTAATGCAGCTACAGCAGAGTCTGCTCTTCAATAACAAATGTGACGTGTTGCTAAATAAGACAGCATTACCTGTAAGCCTATTACCACCCAGCTTTAACCTCTACCACATCTCTGCCACCAAAGCCAAGCTGTTCCATTGTTTTAAGCATCAGGCTTCTTTTGTTACAAGCTTCATTAAACATGGAGATCGATACCCTGCATAATACAAGCGCACAGATAATGAAAACAAATGAAAGTTGCAGAGCTAAGGTGATCAAGGGGTCAGGTTTTGTCTGGGAAACCCCCTTGGGAAATTAATACTGGGTTTATATGAATTTGCATTCCGCTATTTTACAGTGATTAACTTAGCAACCGAGACTGGAGAGATTGGGAGATTTTGTTATTGTTCAGGCATATGCACGCTTAGTTTTCATCATTGCATTTTAAAGCTATCACATGAAATTGCTTGCTTGATTTATTCCTTTCTACTGTAAACATGGATTTATGGTCAGCACTTGCAAACTTCTTGTGCTTTTAATTGTATTCAGCTTGAATAAATAAGGATGCATAAAATTTGCCTGTATAAAAAACTCATTGATAATTAGTACTTAAACATAAATAAAGATGAAGGAAAACAGCAACATTTTTTGAATTGTCTGTGAGTTTTGCAGGGTTATAGGATGTATCCAGTACAGTTTGAGATTGTAGTCTTTTTTGTGTGTTTTGTATGTGTTTAGGGAAATCACAAAGGACCTGAGTCACCCTTGTTTGTATCTGTGTGTTTTGTTGAAGGCATGTATTGTGTGTCTGTAGGAAGAGACCTTGACATGGTCCTGGGCCTATCACCATTTGACCAAATAATGTAACTAACTCTTCTATTTTGCTTTTAATCTAGCTGCGTGCTTCCAAATGAGAACCAGACTTTCTATGCACCCAGGGAGGACTGGGGTTAACTGCCTGAGTCCCAGAAAGTTGTGCATCTGTCTGTGAGTGCTGGTGAACACCCAGGGCTGAGAGGTTTGTTGGGTCATCAGATGTGTACCCAATCCAGTTTGAGATTGCAGTCCTTTTCTTTGATATATATATATATATATATATATATATATATATATATATATATATATATATATATATATATATATATATATATATATATATATATATATATAGATAGATAGATAGATAGATAGATAGATATATATATATATAGATAGATAGATAGATATATATAAATATATATATATATATGTGTGTGTGTGTGTGTGTGTGTGTGTGTGTGTGTGTGTGTGTGTGTGTGTGTGTGTGTGTGTGTGTTTGTGTAGTAAATAACATATATTTCATAATTTCATAAATGAGTGCAAAAACATTTATGCATTTCTTTCTTTAATATACACTCAAGCTTTTTACAAAATGGAATCTCATCATTCTAATTGAATTGCCTTTCATGTCTGTATTGTAGGATCATTTGATTACCTATTGTATTGTTGGTTAGGCAATGTGTTATTGATTCTACTGGCAGTAAAACATTAAATAAATCAAAGTGCAGTTACTATATATAGCAATTATTTCTATTAATTTTAAGGGCAATGTTTATAAGGCAGTGTTAAGCCGTACATCTGTATGCCCATTCCAATTATATACCATGAGTATCCACGTTATCAAAATTATTTGTGACTTTATTACACTCCCTAAATCTTTATTTTGCTATGAATGTAGGGTAATAATCAGTGGTGGCTGGACCATTGGGGCAGTAAGGGCAGTGCCCCTTAAAATACCCCAAACACCTTATGATGATGATTATGATTTTCTTCATTTTATTATTTAGTCTCCTAATTGATCAGAGTGTTTTTTATTTAATCAGTCCATTTTAAATGTAATGTTAGTGCTATTCTAAATGGAATCATGCTTAAAAAGACATCTCTCATTTCACTTCTTTTTTCTCCACTACCTTTATGGGCAAATCTTAAAATGTATCATGTACCAAGGTTATTTATAGGCCTTACTATTCATGTATCTTCAATGTAAACTTATCATGAACACATGGGCAGCTGTAGTCTACAACCCTAGATAATAAATTAGGAGAGCACTACATCTACAAGCGTGCAATGGTAGAAGCCGGCCATTCACATCTTAGGTCAACTCCCACTATTATGTCATTTCCTCATCCCTTAAGCCTATTGGCCGTAGCTAGTATGTCACAGGTTACTTTGCCCTGTTGACGTAGTAGCTATGTCCAACATACTGCCTAATGCTGTGGTCATGGCTGCTTGCTATTTACAGCTAAAACTGCAGCCAGAGAAAGAAGGCATCTGCCTTTATGTGGTAATGGAGTGCGGATCATGCCCACTTAAGTCAAAATTAAACATTCCTGATTCAGATAGAGCGTGCAAATAACTTTCCATTTTACTTAATTTAACAAAATGTGCACTGTCTTTATATGTTTGGACTTTCTGAGTCACCACTCACCAGCTCCTACTGAGCATGTGGCTGTCACATGACACAGGAGTGTAAATAGACATAACTTTGAAATTTGTCAGAAAAAAAATCTACTACTCATTTGAAGTTCAGACTAAGTGCTATTGCATTGTCTTATCGTACATTTGTTGATTATGCAAATCTACTGTATTTACTGGTCCTTTAAGGTAGATCACCAACGCAAATAGTGACACTTTGTGTCACTGTTTGCATCAGCTTGCGGTACTGCCGTGGGTGGTGTGGGAGGCTGGCGAGCGGGAGCTGTACATCACGGGAGGGGGAGGGAGGGGAGAAAGGGGGATTCCCCACCTACAGAAAAATAAATATTTACTGAGGGAGGGGGAGGGATGGGTTCCCTAAACTATGGAAAAGGGTAAGGGAGGTGGGTCCTCCATACAATTGGTTGGAGGGGAGGGTGAGGGGGGATTGCTAAATTACAGAAAACATTTTTTATATAAAAAATAAAAAATAAAAAAACTTAAACTGGGTACTGGCAGAGCTGTCAGTACCTAAGATGGCAGTACCTATTGGTACAGGGGAGGGCTAGAAAGCTGTTTGAGGGGATCAGAAAGGTGGGTGGATGAGGAGGGTTCCTTACACTAAATAAATAAAAAAAAATGCAAAAGATTAGTAGTGATCAGTGGGGGTGAGGGAAGGGAGTAAGCTGTTTTGGAGGGATCAGGAGGTAGGGGGTAATCTTTACATTACAGCTAAAATTAAGCTACCTCATTAACCCCTGTCACTACCGGGAATTTCAGAAGTGTGTTGCGCGGCTGCAATTAGTGGCCTTATAATTGTCAAAAACAATGGCAAAACCATGCATGGCTGCTGTTTATGAACAAAGGGGACCCCAGAGAAGCTTTTACAACCATTTGACGTATGACTGCAATAATTTCATTGGTAAACCCAAAGGTTTGTGAAAAGTTTATAGATTTTTTAAATATGATCGCATTTGGCTGTGAAATGGTGGCATGAAATATAATAAAATGGGCCTAGATCAATAACTTGGGTTGTCTACTAAAATATATATATAGTGTTGACAGGTAAATTAAAAAAAAAGACAAGGCTCCAGACATGGACTCTTTGACCAATGTGCTTAGAGGGATATGGCTACACCTCACTGATGAGGCCCAGAGAAGGACAAAGTGATCATCGGGGGTTGCCATGTTCCTTGTTCAAAGGAGGACTGCCTGATATTTTGGGGCTGGACTGTCCTTGTTAGGTGGAATCAGACTGATATACTTCAGGAAAGTTCTCCTTTGTAAAAAGTACAATTGGGCTAAAAGAGGCTGCCCCTCGGTGGAAACTTCCCATAGAACAAGCTACTGAACAGTTGTTCATTCCTGGTAGAGCGCTTCTCTTTCTGTATTTGTACGTATATATATAAATATATACATATATATATATATATATACATATATATATATATATATATATATATATATATATATATATATATATATATACTGTATATACTTGTACTATTAACAATGTTTATTGCCACTGTAACTTGTACTATTAACAATGTTTAGTACCGCTGTGCTATCCATTAAAAGTATAGGACACTCTAAGGAGATGTCATCTGCACTAAACCTTCTGTAATATTTAAAAGAAATGTGCGCTACTGCCGTAAAACATTTAAACAAACACAATGTTCAAAAGATTTATATTAAAAGAAATAAAAAATCCTCAGGTTTAGTCACTGCGATACCTTTGTTGGTTCCAGTATCCTTAAGTACTAATTCCTGTATTGCATTCAGGCAAAGTTACTTGCTTTTATTAAAGAGAGTTCATATGATCCTGTAAAACCAGCGTGTTCTCACTGCAGCTCTTCAGTAGGAAAGTCCATCACAGACTCGTTGGATCGTTTGCTACAAGAAAAAGGGAGTAGAAAAGCGCAACATGCCTCTAAGTGTAGATGATTAAAACAAATTTATTTGAGAACCCCTTGCCCAGAGTGCTACTCACAAAATCAACAGTTTAAAAAATGCACATCGGTTTTATACAACCATGAAGCTTGCTTCAGCGTCTGATGGATTCACCTCTTTCTGTATTGTCAACAGCTCACTGTCCACAGATCTACCTCAATGTCACAGCTAGAAGGAACCCTTGTATACAACCGATGTGCATTTTTAAACTGTTGATTTTGTGAGTAGCACTCTGGGCAAGGGGCTCTCAAATATATTTATTTTAATCATCTACACTTAGAGGCGTGTTGCGCTTTTCTACTCCTTTTTTCTTGTACTAAACATTCTCTGGTAATTCTGTTTTACCAAGGATTTGTAATACCAGATTGTGTGCTAATCTTAGTGCTTCACTTGTAATCTAGGCCAGTATTTCTTTATATTGCAGGGTGTTTCAGTACTTGAAACTGAGGGATAACTAAATAGTTAAGGGAAGCTAACAAATCACTTCATTGACAGTAAATCTAATAATACTTATTTGATCATTTAAAGGGCCATGAAACCCACATTTTTTCTTTCATAATTTAGAAAGAGAATGTAATTTTAAACATCTTTCTAATATACTTATATTATCTAATTTGTTTTATTCTCTTGATATTCTTTGCTGAAAAGCATATCTAGATATGCTCAGTAGCTGCAGATTAGTTGCTGCACATAGAAGCCTTGTGTGATTGGCTCACCATGTGCATTGCTTTTTCTTCAACTAAGGATATCTAAAAAATTAAGCAAAATAAATAATAGAAGTAAATTGTAATTTCTATTCTCTATCTGAATCATGAAAGAAAGATTTTGGGTTTAGTGGCCCTTTAAATATGGTCTATGCACAAGATGATTCCAAAATGTGTTAGTCTATTGGTTTAAATGTTCTCTTAATTAATTTGCCTTTTTTTAATATTAATTAATAACGTTTGCTTTTCTATATACTTTGACCCTCAATATTTATTATTTTGGTGCAATCTGGAATTTAATGGTGTACACTATAACTTTATGAGAGCAGTTTAAATATTTTGGAAGCTGTGAAGCTACTAACAGCAGCAGCTGATTAACTATGTGGAAAGCATTCTATTGCTATTCTACTGTCCTGTGTTGCAAGAAGCGATTCACTTGAAAGAGCTTTCTCCCATTTACAGTATTGGAGCTTGATAATGTAAGCACAAAAAGTGTTTGGGAGAATATAATAAAAGCAGAAAATGAGATTATTCAGGTGAAATTGGACTCCCAGGATATTTTATTTCAAAGGTTGAAGGTGGAGTATTTGGAAAATATCTTCATAGAAAGATGTTTTCATTGTTTTATATTTTCATTGTTTTTTGACATATATAATCACTCCCATTATTTTAGCCATTAGAACATTAAAATTAGTGTAGTGATACTAATCCTTATGTCACAACTTAACTGCTAGCCTTTTGATTGACATAAAATTTAACAGACGTTTGGAGCATATACAAAACAACAGAATATCTCTGGTTTCTACTGCACTGTGCTTATTGCTCACATTTGCTATCAAAATATAAAACAAAATATCCCTTTACTTTCTATAACATTTTCACTGTCAGTGATAGGGCTATTTTGTCAATACCCAACATATTCCATGTAAAGAGAATTTTCCTGTGGTGAACAAAACAACTTTTATGTGGTAATCGCAGAAGATTGGCAGGACTCAGCTGTAAACAGTCCTGCACTTCCGTGTAGTTTCATATCAGATTTAGATATAAACCTCTCCACTCAGATGAAATGATTCTCCAGCACTGCGAGATCCCTCACGAGATTCTAAAAAAAAACAAAATTTATGCTTACCTGATAAATTTCTTTCTTTCCGAATATGGTGAGTCCACGGCGTCCTCAATTACTATTGGGAATGTCATAGGAGGAGGCAAAGAGCACCACAGCAAAGCTGTTAAGTATCCCTCCCCTTCCCACAATCCCCAGATATTCGACCGAAGAAAAATGGAGAAAAGGAAAAACACAGGTGTAGAGGTGCCTGAGGTTTAGTAAAAAAACCTGTCTTTAAAATACAGGAGTGGGCCGTAGACTCACCATATCCGGAAAGAAAGAAATGTATCAGGTAAGCATACATTTTGTTTTCTTTCCTAAGATATGGTGAGTCCACTGCATCCTCAATTACTGTTGGGAACCAATACCCAAGCTAAAGGACACAGAGGACAAGGGAGGGACAAGACAGGTAGACCTAAATAGAAGGCACCACCGCTTGAAGAAACTTTCTCCCAAAGCCCCAGCTGAGGCAAAAGTATCAAATTTGGAAAAAGTATGCAGAGAAGACCAAGTTGCAGCCTTGCAAATCTGTTCTACAGAAGCTTCATTTTTGAAATCTCAAGAAGAGGAGACAGCCCTAGTGGAATGAGCTTTAATTATCTCAGATGGCCGCTGTCCAGCAGTATCATAGTCCAAACGAATTACACTTTTCAACCAGAGAGAAAAAGAAGAAGCAGTAGCCTTCTGACCTTTACGTTTCCCATAAAAACAAACAGGGCAGAAGACTGGCAAAAATCCTTAATCACCTGTAGGTAGAATTTCAAAGCAAGCACAACATCTAAATTGTACAACAAACATTCCTTATGAGAAGAAGGATTAGGATATAGAGATGAAACAAAAATGTCCTGATTTCCTGCCACACGGGTGCTATTAAAATCACTGACACGCCCTCTCTTCCTTGATCCTAACAATGACTTGTGAAAGGAGAGCAAACGGAGGAAACAGGTATGCTAGCCTGAAGTCCCAAGGAACCGCCAGAGCATCTATCAGAGCGGACTGTGGATCCCTTGACCTTGAACCGTACCTTGGAAGCTTGGCATTCTGCCGAGACGCCATCAGATCCAACTCCGGCACCCCCATTTAAGGATCAAACTGGAGAACACCTCTGGAGGGAGTTCCCACTCCCCGGGATGTCCACTCCTGGAATGTGGATGGCAGATAGACAACAATTGTGGGCTTCTGCCCACTGAATAATCTGAGTCACTTCCTTCATGGCCAAGTTCCTCCCTGGAGATTGATGTAAGCTACTGAGGTGATGTTGTCTGTCTGAAACCTGACAAATCGGGCTAAGGACAACTGAGGCCAAGCATTCAGAGCATTGTAAATCGCTCTCAACTCCAAGAGGTTTATGGGGAGAGCAGACTCCTCCCGAGTCCAGAGTCTCTGCGCCTTTAACGAGTCCCAGACAGCTCCCCAACCCAGAAGGCTTGGATCTGTGGTCACAATCTAAATTGTGCAACAAACATTCCTTATGAGAAGCATTAGGACATAGAGAAGAAACAAAAAATTCCTGATTAATAATTCTATCCGAATCAATTTTAGGAAGAAAACCAAACTTAGCACGAAGAACCGCCTTATCGGCATGAAAGATAAGATAAGACAAATCACACTTCAAAGCTGAGAGTTTCAAAACTCTTTGAGCAGAAGAGATAGCCATAAGAAACAGAACCTTCCAAGATAACAACTTAATATCAATGGAATGTATTGGCTCAAACGGAGCTTGCTGCAAAACCTTAAGAACAAGATTAAGGCTCCAAGGAGGTGCAACTGACTTAAACACAGGCCTGATTCTGACCAAGGCCTGACAAAAGGATTGCACATCTGGCACATCCGCCAGACGCTTATGTAACAAGACCAATAGAGCAGATATCTGACCCTTCAGGGTACTGACCTACAAACCTTTTTCCAGGCCTTCCTAGAGAAAGGACAAAATTCTAGGAATCCTGACCCTACTCCAAGAGTAGCCCTTGGATTCACACCAATAAAGATATTTACGCCATATCTTATGGTAAATATTTCTAGTAATCGGCTTACATGCCTGAATCATGGTCTCATGGACCGATTTAGAAAACCCACGCTTAGACAGAACTAAGCGTTCAATCTCCAAGCAGTCAGCTTCTGAGAAAAGGAAGGAAAGGAAGGGACCCTGAAGTAGAAGGCCCTTCCTCAGAGGAAATTTCCAAGGTGGGAGAGATGACATCTCCACCAGATCCACATACCATAACCTGCCAGGCCACACAGGTGCTATTAAAATCACTGATGCTCTCTCTTCCTTGATCCTAAAAATGACTCATGGAAGGAGAGCAAACTGAGGAAACAGGTATGCTAGCCTGAATTCCCAAGGAACCGCCAGAGCATCTATCAGAGCGACCTGTGGATCCCTTGACCTTGAACCGTACCTTGGAAGCTTGGCGTTCTGCTGAGATGCCATCAGATCCAACTCTGGCACCCTCCATTTAAGAATCAAACTGGAGAACACCTCCGGATGGAGTTCCCACTCCCTGGGATGTATAGTCTGTCTGCTCAGAAAATCTGCTTCCCAGTTGTCCACTCCTGGAATGTGGATGGAAGATAGACAGCAAATGTGGGCTTCTGCCTACTGAATAATCCAAGTCACCTCCTTCATGGCCGAGTTCCTCCCTGGTGATTGATGTAAGCTACTGAGGTGATGTTGTCTGTCTGAAACCTGATAAATTGGGCTAAGGACAACCGAGGCCAAGCTATCAGAGCATTGTAAATCTCTCTCAACTACAAGATATTTATGGAGAGAGCAGACTCCTCCCGAGTCCAGAGTCCCTGCGCCTTTAAAGAGTCCCAGACAGCTCCCCAGCCCAGAAGGCTGGCATGCGTGGTCACAATCACCTAGGAGGATCTCCGAAAGCATGATCCTTGTGACAGATGCTCCTGAGAAAGCCACTACGAAAGAGAGTCTCTTGTCGACTGATTTAGATCTATCCTGAGACAAATGTGAATGATCTCCGTTCCATTGCCTGAGCATGCATAACTGTAGAGCTCTCAAATGGAATCAAGCAAAAGGAAGGATGTCCATGGAAAAGACCATCAGACCAATTACCTCCATAAATTGAGCTAATGATGTACAGTAGACTTAAGAGAAATGCAAGAAGAGAAAATCTTGGATTTTCTGACCTTCGTCAGAAATATTTTCATCGATAGAGAATCTATTATGGTACCTAGGAAAACCACCCTTGTAGCTGGAACAAGGGAACTCTTTTACAGATTCACTTTCCATCCATGGGAACGTAGAAAAGACAACAAGATCTCTGTATGAGAGTTTGCTTGTTGAAAAGATGGTGCCTGAACCAATATGTCATCCAAGTAGGTAGCCACTGCAATTCCCCGAGTTCTTACCACTGCCAAGAGAGCCCCCATAACCTTTGAGAAAATTCTGGGAGCTGTGACAAGGCCAAACGGAAGAGTCACAAACTGAAAGTGTTTGTCTAGAAAGGCGAATCTCAGGAATTTGTGATGATCCCTGAGGATGGGAACATGAAGGTACACATCCTTCAGGTCTATGGTCTTCATGAACTGACCCTCTTGCACTAAAGGAAGGATGGAACGGATAGTCTTCTCTCTGCTAAATATATTGGCCACTACTCTATACTCATCTTACTTGACCTCTCAGCTGCATTCAACACAGTTGACCACCCCCTCCTCCTACAGACCCTTAGCTCTTTTGGTCTCTGTGACACTGCTCTTTCCTTGATTTACTCGTATCTTTCTCACAGGTCTTTTTCTGTGTCATTTGCCGGTGACTTCTCCTCTCCAATGCCTCTGTCTGTTGGAGTACCTCAAGGATTTGTTCTGGGTCCTCTACTCTTCTCCATTTATACTTCTTCGCTGGGTAAACTTTTCAACAGTTATGACTTAAAATATCACCTCTATGCTGATGACACCCAGATCTACCTCTCAAACCCCTGCTCTCTCTCCCTCTGTCCTTTCTCATGTCAATGACTGCGTATCTGGTATTTCTTCCTGGATGGCCTCTCACCACCTAAAGATTAACATGTCCAAGACTGAGCTCCTTCTTATCCCCCCTCAAACTCTACGCTGACTTCTGACTTCTCTATCCCTGTTGATGGCATCACCATTTCCCCATCGCCCTAAGTCCGCTGCCTCAGAGTTACACTTGACTCAAATCTATCCTTCATCCCCCATATCCAATCACTTTCTACATCCTGCCTCAATCATCTATGCAATATTTCCAACATTTCTGTGCGCTAATACCACAAAGCAAATAATCCACTCCCTTGTTATTTCCCGACTTGACTACTGCAATAACCTACTTACTGGCCTTCCTCTTTCCCGCCTCTCCCCCCTTTAATTCATCGTAAATGCCTCTGCCAGGCTAATTCACCTTTCCCGTTGCTCTGTATCTGCTGCACCTCTCTGTGAGTCCCTTCATTGGCTCCCCATTACAGCAGAAATAAATTCAAAATTCTTACCCTTGCAAAGAAAGCGCTCACCAATGCCGCTCCCCTCTACCTATCCTCTCTAATCAACTAGTATACTCCAGCCTGCCCACTAAGATCCAACAATGACCTGCTCCTTGCATCTGCGACTAACACCTCTTCTCATGCTAGACTGCAGGACTTCTGTTGTGCAGCACCTATCCTCTGGAACACTCTCAGGCTTTGCCCTAATCTTTCTTCCTTTAAATGCTCTATGAAAACTTTTCTGTTCAGAGAAGCCTACCACCACCCAACTCAATAAATTAATTTATCTTACTTAACAACATTTCCCTCATCTAACTCTGCAAAAACATCTTTCTCAATCTTGCAGTCTTGGCTATACCCATAAACTTGCTTGACGTAAAATTTACATTTTCTTCAGATACCAAAAATGACTGGGGATTGTGGGAAGGGGAGGGATACTTAACAGCTTTGCTGTGGTGCTTTTTGCCTCCTCCTACTGGCCAGTAGTGATATTCCCAACAGTAATTGAGGACGCCGTGGGCTCACTATATCTTAGGAAAGAAAGGCAAATTTTCCTATACTTCTCCAAGGGGCATTCCCTACATTTCTGTAAGTGAAGAAGAGACAAGCAAGAGTTCTGTGGAATTTACACTTTGTGCTTTGTATTTTATATTACATTACACTTCATATTAAGTTTTACTACATTTAAACTTTGCTATTATACTTTGCTTTTCTAGTTTGTATTTTAATGTTTATAGATTCTGTATACAACAGTGTATTTAGGATTGTGATTTTACAAATTCTGATTATGCTGTTACAGTTTTGGTGTAACTTTTACAAATTAGGATCATACTTTGTATATTTATGTGTATGTTTTACAAATTACATTGCACTTTATATTTCTTCATTACTCTCTATGGGCCCATTGGAAAGAAATTAATGTTTTGAAACATTATTTGTAGTTTATTTATACAATGTTGCAAAACACTGCTGCCATAGAGTACTAAAAGACATGTGCACACCCCTGAGCTCTTAGTAGCCCACCTAGTTTTACTCTTCAATAAAAGATGCCAAAAGAACAAAACAAATTTGATAACAGAAGTAAATTGGAAAGTTTTTTAAAATTGCATGAAAGTTTAATTTTTACTTTACTGTCCCTTTAAGTAAAGTATAAATGCTTGAATATATGCAAAACAAAAAAACATGTGTAATATATCAAAATAAAGTATTCGCTCATATTTATACAAATTAAATATAAAACAAAAGTTATTTTTATTTTTAAAAATATTTCATCAGTGATTTAAAAGGATATGGTATATTGCAAGAGAGTGGACTGGGAAAGGCTCAAAGGTGTATATGTATTTACGTGTATTTGTATATATATATGTGTGTGTGTGTACATATCTATGTATGTATGTGTACAGTATTTAAACATATATTTTAATATAAAATAATAGCTGACATGAGTTTTTCAGTGCACCCCCACAGAAGTCTATTTTGTGGGGGATTTAGCACACCCATGCTATTCAAGATCCAGATGTTAGCTTGCCATAGACTTTCGCTCAAGCAATAGTATGTTACTTTCAACTTTTACTATGGGTGAGATTACATATGCGGCGTCGCCCACAAAAGCCGGTTATCACATATATGGCGCCGCATATAAATGCGGTACGTATAGTTCACTCGTCAGCCACTATTTTTACTCCCATAAACTAACATAGAACCAGCGTCGCAAGTCGGTATCACATATTCAGAGCAAGGACTTACGCTGCGAAATTGGAGACATTTTGCTCCATTTTCACCTCGCTACACATAGGCAGGTGCAGCAAGCCTTCTGCTGAATATATAAGTACCATAACTCCCTGGAAGTCTTAACAAACACCTAACGCATGCAAAATATCTACCTGTCAACCGCCATACCCCCACCGCAATAACTAAATAAAAAGTATTAACCCCTAATCCCCCGACCCCCACAACGCAAAGTACATAATAAAGTTATTAAACCCTAATCCGCCATTCACTCACATCACAATCTAACTAATACAGTTATTAACCACTAAACCGCCATTCACCCACAATGCAAATAAGCTAATTAAAGTATTAACCCCTAAACCGCCAACCCCCCACAAAGCACTCCACCTAATTACATTATTAAACCCTAATCCGCCATCCCTTCACAATGCAAACTACCTAATAAATGTATTAACCCCTAATCCACCATCCCCTCACATCACAAAGTATCTAATTACACTATTAACCCCTAAACTGCCAACCCCCATAATGCAATCTACCTATTAACACTATTAACCCATAAACCACCAACCCACACAATTCAATATACCTAATAAACCCCTAAATCACCATTCTCCCACAACACAAAGAATTAATCTAATCACTAAGCCCCCTAACCTAACACCCCCTAAGTTAACCCCAATTACATAACATAAAAAAGACTACCTTACTAATAAATGAATAATTACAAAAATAAAAAAACACGCTTAAAATAAAAAATCCTAACATTACATTAAAAAAACCTTAAGATTAAATTAAAATAAGAAAAATCTAATATTACAAAAATGTAAACCTAATTTAATACTCCTATAAAAATAAAAAAGCTACCCCAAAATAAAAACACCCCCTTATCTAACACTAAACTACCAATAGCCCTTAAAGGGGCCTTTTGTAGGGCATTGCCCTAAAGCGATCAGCTCTTTTACCTAAATAAAGTACAAATTACCCCCTAAAAGTAAACCACCCAACCCTCCAATATAAAAAATCCTAACTCAAAAAAAAACTTAAGCTACCCATCGCCCTTAAAATGGCAATCAGCTCTTTTGCTGCCCATTAAAATAAAAAATACCTAATCTTAACCCAGAAATAGTTACTCACCATTCCTGAAGTCCGGCGGTGAAGGTATTCATCTAGGCGGCTCCATCTTCATAAATATAAAAAATAAGAGAGGATTGGCTACTAGTCATTAACTATAGAAGTATAGCAGGAAGTGTAAGGTTTTGGTTACCTATTAAAACGGTCTGCCCAATCACAAACAATTGTTAAAATGACAACTTGCCCATGATTGGTAGATTTGACCTGTTCAGAGAATGTAGTCTGTGAGGATTGGCTACTAGTCATTAACTATAGAAGTATAGCAGGAAGTATAAGTGTTTTTGTTTGTTTGTATGCATGTAGAATACATGCAATTGATTAATGATTATTTAGAGAGAAATCATGGAAGATCTGAATCCTGTATTTTGGACATCATTAAGTAAAAAAACAAATCCTTTTTGTTTTATAAAATGGAGTTAAAGGAAGGGAGCTCAAAACTGATTTAAAATTAATAACATCAAATGATGACTGTTTAAAATGAGACAATTTTATTGAAATGCAGAACACTCAGTCAATATAGGACACCAAACTGATAGGTACATTTTAATAAAAAACATTCAATATAGAAAAAATGGGGAATGTAGCTGTGTTAACAGAGAAATTCATTATGCTGGAGAGAGATATGGTTGCAACTTAAAGGTTGACTAACTAACAGGATGATGATGATGTATTTGAATATTCTAAACACAAAGCTTTATATATAAGAATAATATGTTTGGTTTGTTTGGATTAATGCATAACATGTGTCTTATGGACACACCCATTGTGGGTGTTGTTCTTTAATCAATTGTGTATTGGTAGCATAAAGGTTTAAATAGCAGGAAGGTGTATACATGCCTGAGGAAAAGGCCCTTCAGTGCAGAGAAACGTGTTGCATTAGAGGGGATTATCCCCTTGACAACTACTTGTTGTTATTATATTCTTTTAATATTTTAATTTTTAATTTCAAATTTTGTTTTCAGCCTTGTAATAAAAATGTTTTTTACTATAACACAAGTATAATGGTTTCTACCTTACCTCTCATTTCCCAATATTGGGCTGTTTGTGAATTTATCCTGTTTTTGGACCATATCTTTGGTAATACCTGGAGTGGGTGAGCTGATATTCCCTAACCTAAAATTATCAGTCTGCATCTACCAGCACATAAGTGTGCTATTGGACATTGTGTGAGTACCCATTTGGCATAAGTATCTCCATTGTTCCATCTATTTGGTTGATCTGCACATGTGGTTTCCTTTGTTGTCTTGACTCTCCATTACAGACACACCTGGTGGGGAATCTGGGGATATCCTGGAGTGGGTGTACTGACACACCATATTATGTCAGTCTGCTTCTATTAGCACATTGGGGTGCTTATTTTAAATGTGAGTACCAATTTGGCTCGAGTGCATAAGCTTTGGCTTTTTTGATTTGGTGATTCTACACATAAGGCGCCCCTCTCTTTCTTCTATTTTACAGTGGCTCCATCTTCATCCAGCATGGGGACATCTTCTTTCCTCATCCAGAGTGAAGACGTTGCAGAGCGGAGGTGGCTGCGGAGCAGGAACGGTGGTTGCGGAGACATCCAGCGTGGAAGATCCTCTTCATGCGATCGTCGCCGCACACTGAAGATTGAATGCAAGGTACCCGTTTTATATTTGGAATACCTTGCATTCCTATTGGCTGAAATTTTCAAATCAGCCAATAGGATGAGAGCTACTGAAATCCTATTGGCTGTTCAAATCAGCCACCAGGAGGGGGCAGGATTGCACAAGTGATTGTGCAATCATAAAATCAAGAAATGTATACTGTCTTGCTGCCCACAAACATGGGAGGACAGATTCCCTGTTAGGGGAAATTGTCTGAATGCATGTTCATAAATGTAGGACAGGTATTAGTCTCAGGTTTCACTTATGCGCAGAGCCTCTGGAAAGCCACAGCACAGGAGACCAGGAACAAAAATATCACCAGTGTTTTTTAGCAGCATAACCCTGAACTACATATAGGAAAACCCTGCAAATGTTATTAAAGTAGCAGCTTTAAATGGTTTCATCTGTAAGTAGATTAGTTGCAATGCAGTGATTTATTGCTGACATATAATATGCATTCATAAAAAAATTAGTAATGTTCTTTTAGGTATAGTGTTGCAATCAATCTATAAATTAATGTGTTTAATAAAAATACAATGTAAATATGTTATATGTAACTATCGGGGGTTCTCCTAATGGAGATATTGTTTAGCAATTACTGAAACCTGGCTATCTTCCTCTGACACTGCTTCCATTGCTGCTCTCACTCATGGTGGTCTTCACTTTAGCCACACACCTATGCCAGGTGAGAGACATGGTGGCGGTGTTGGCATCTTGCTCTGTCCCTCCTGCTCCTATCAGTACCTATCTCCATTTCCATCTCTCTCCTTTTCTTCCTTTGAAGTCCACTGCATTCGCCTGTTCTCCCCCCTCTCTCTCAGAGTGGCAGTTATCTATCGCCCCCTCGGACCAACCTCCCAATTCCTTGACAACTTTGCTGCCTGGCTTCCTCACTTTCTCTCTACAAATACACCTACCCTAATTCTGGGGGACTTCAACATCCCTATTGACAACCCATCTGCCCCTGCTGCCTCTAAACTTCTCTCACTCACTAACTCCTTCGGCCTCTCACAATCCACCCTATTTCCTACCCACCGTGATGGACACTCGATTGATCTAGTATTCTCCTATCTCTGCTCTCTCTCTCTGATATTGCCTGTCGACCGTTTCCCATCTCAGACCACCATATGCTCACCTTTAATCCCCATATAGATGCTAAACCTACTTCCCCCTCTCGTCCCCGCACCAGTAGAAATCTGCACACTGTGGACACTCCCCGACTCTCCAATCTTATTCATATACGCCTCTCCCACACTTCCACAATATCCTGCCCTGACCTTGCTACAACCCACTATAACAATACTCTCTCCGCTGCACTTGACATTCTCGCTCCGCCCCAACTTCGCAAAGCCCCACATCGTCAGCTCCAGCCCTGGCACTCCCAACAAACACGCCACCTACAAAAATGCTCACGCACTGCTGAATGTGCCTGGATGAAATCCCACTCTGAACCTGATTTCCTGCACTATAAGTTCATTCTTTACTCTTACATCTCTGCCCTTCGCTTAGCTAAGCAAAAATACTTCTCTTCTCTTATATCCACTCACTCTTCAAACCCCAAAAGACTCTTCTCCATTTTCAACTCTCTCCTCTACCCACCTGCACCACCCCCATCATCTGCATTCAGTGCTCAAGACCTTGCTGACTTTTTAAAATAAAACACTTGCCATCCGAAGAAACATCCCAACACAAACCTGCAATCTCCCAACTTCGCTCCCAGTCACCCCCTCTGCCACTCTCTGCACCCTCCTCCAAACCACTGAGAGTGAAGTGGCTTCCCTTTTGTCTTCCTCACACCTCACTACCTGCCCACTTGACCCTATTCCTTCACACCTAATTCCCCCTCTGTCTCCCACCCTCACTCCGGCTCTTACTCACATATTCAACCTATCCCTTCTACCGGCTCATTCCCTGCCTCCTTCAAACATGCAAATGTCACTCCCATCCTCAAAAAACTTTCCCTTGACCCTAACTCCCCTGCAAACTACCGCCCGATATCACTGCTCCCGCTAGCTTCAAAATTCCTTGAAAAACTAGTTTTCGATCGCCTAACCCAATTCCTGTCCTCCAACTCATTGCTCGACCCCCTGCAATCTGGCTTCTGTCCCCAACACTCAACTAAGACTGCCCTCACCAAAGTTACTAACGATCTCCTTTCTGCTAAAAACAAAGGCTACTACTCTATACTCATCTTACTTGACCTCTCTGCTGCCTTTGACACTGTTGACCATCCCCTTCTCAGCTCTCTTGGGGTCTGTGACACTGCCCTCTCCTGGATCCACTCCTATCTCTCTAACAGATCCTTCTCCATCTCTTTTGCTGGTGACTCCTCCTCTCTTGCTGAAACTACTAAACAGCTAATCCACTCCCTGGTAATTTCTTGACTTGACTACTGTAACAACTTACTTACTGGCCTCCCTCTCTCCCACCTTTCTCCCCTCCAATCCATCCTAAATGCATCTGCCAGGCTAATCCACCTCTCTCGACGCTCTGTTTCTGCTGCACCTCTCGGTGAGTCCCTTCACTGGCTCCCCATTCACAACAGAGTTAAATTCAAAATTCTCACCCTGACCTACAAAGCCCTTACCAATGCTGCCCCACCCTACCTGTCCTCACTTATCAACAAATATACTCCTGCCCGCCCCCTAAGATCCAACAATGACCTGCTTCTTGCGTCCTCTACCATCACTTCCTCTCATGCTAGACTACAGGACTTCTCTCGTGCGGAACCAACCCTCTGGAATGCACTTCCTCGTGCTGTCAGACTTGCCCCTAAACCCTCCTCCTTTAAACATTCCCTAAAGACCTTTCTGTTCAGGGAAGCTTATCACCCGACTTATTAACAAACTAACTTCACTTAACTAACAGTTGCCCTCTATCTCCTCACTAATATCATTCTCACCTTTGCAGTCCCCACCTCCTGTTTCCCATCCTCCTATCCATTTAGATTGTAAGTTCCCACGGGAATAGGACCCTCAATTCCCCCTGTATTTTGTCTGTAAAATGTTGTCGTATCGTATTGTTTCTCCATTGTACTGTTATCCCTGTACCCATGGCCAGCGCTGCGGAATCTGTTGGCGCTTTATAAATAAAGAATAATAATAATAATAATAATAGTTGCTACAAGTACATATTAACTATTTACTCATGAATCCATCCCAATTATTTATTAGCTCAAATTAAGAAACATTTACCAAAGAAGCTGGAAGAGTTAATATCTGTATGAGCAGTCCCAGCCATTGCAATCAGTTCTATTACGGATCATGTTTATTATTATGATTCAGTGTTCTCTGCATGCCAGACACAATGCATTCAAATGATGTTATTCTGCCTATGAACTGACTATCTCAGCTTCAGTGCTTTGGCTGTACATACTCACTGCGTCAAACAAATGGGTTTGGTTTATTTTCCTAAATCCCCCAAGATTGTAAATGCTCTTATTAAATTTCCCCTCGGCTCCCGGCGTACTGAATCTATGCATCGTAGATAATATTCATTTGGTTGTATTGTGTTGTATCTTTTCAATTTCCAAGACACACTTCCTCTCCTGTGGAGAGCAGTACATGCTGATGGAATAAATATACCGGCAACTAGATGTAGTCACAGTAGGAGAATTGTAAGCTTTGGCTTTTGTGTGTGTGCCGCTGTTGCTGATACCCTGGCTCGTGTAACCCTTACATGTCTGAGAATCACTTGAATTATTTCCAAAACCTGTTCCAAAATGGAGAAACCAACTTTAGCTATATAAGGAAAGGAACAAATGCTGTTGAATATGTAAGCGTGAAGGCTTCTGTCCAAGCTGCAATCTATACACACAAGACGCTGCATGAATTCTCTTTACAAGTATTTATTATTGCTTTTGCTTGCTGTTCTTGGCCAGAAAAGTGCACAATTACGGCACACTGCATCACTTCAGTACCAGCGGATTGTGGCACTTTTCATCTCTAGTTTGAGTACTCTCCTCTCCCTGCTCAAGCTCTCACTTCCCTGTCATTGTCTGGTTCCAGCCCAGTGCGCTCTTCACTTCCATTCCCCACAACTCATTTACAAGCCAAAACAGCTTCTGGCTGTCAGCTTTCCTGTGTGAAATTCCACTGTTGATGCTCTATTTTCCCTCAGAACACTGCTGCTCATTTTTAGAGTTGACATCGTTCGTGAACCAGGAAAATATTACATGTTCTTTATAATTCATGCTGAATTAAACAATGCAGCTCAGACTGAGTTAATTTAACAGTTCTACCTGCCTTTCCAATAACACGATGGGCTAAAAAATAAAGGTAATGCATGACAGAAGCTAGAGTCAGGAGTTATTCTGCAACTTATAAGTTAAGGTCACTTACAAGAGTTGCGTTTTTGCTTTTTTTTTAACCTGTTCCTGTCTTTAATTTTTAATTTCTCCTTTTGTTTCTCCTTATCCTAGGTAGAGCATTGGACATGTTAAAAAATGGACTGATATGCAAATTTATAAAATGGACTGATATGCAAATTCAGAAAATGGGCTGATATGCAAATTTATAAAATGGACTGATATGCAAATTCAGAAAATGGGCTGATATACAGATTCAGCAGCTGACAACTTTCAAGGGACATGCAATCTAAAATGTTTCTTTCATGATTCACAAAAAAAACATGCAATTTTAAACAAATTTTCAATTTACTTCTATTATCCATTGTTCTTCAGTCTCTCAATATCTTTTGTTGAAGAAGCAGCAATGCACTATTACGAGCCAGCTGAACACATCGTGTGAGCCAATTGAGAAAGGGCATATATGTGCAGCCACAATTCAGCAGCTAGCTCCCAGTTAGGGTTGCTACTTTTTTTTAGGGAATGACCTGGACAGTTTGGGTTTCCATTTGTATGTCAGGGTTTGAAACTGAGTCAGGCCAGGACATGCAAATGTCAGAGTTTTGTGGGAAACAGCAACAGCCAAAAAGGTGACATTGTGCATTTGCCACGTGTGTGTGTCTTTGTGTGGGAGTGTGTGTGTGTGTGTGTGAGAGTGTGTGCCTTTGTGTTTGCCAGTGTCTTCCTGTGTGTGTGAGTCTGTGTGTGAAAGAGTGAGTGTATTTGAGAGTGTGTGAGATGTGTGCCATAATGATAACAAATTTCACAATAAAGTGGTTCTAATACAAAAGAAATAAACAAATAAAGATAAAGAGGCCTATTTAACAAATGTCTGTCGGACCTGATCCGACAGTGCGGATCAGGTCCGACACACATCGCTGAATGCGGAGAGCAATACGCTCTCCAGATTCAGCATTGCACCAGCAACTCACAAGAGCTGCTGGTGCAACGCCGCCCCCTGCAGACAATTGGCCACCAGCAGGGGGTGTCAATCCACCCGATCGTACTCGATTGGGTTGAATTGTGGTGATTCCTGTCCGCCTCATCAGAGCAGACGGACACGGTTATGGAACAGCGGTCTTTAGACCGCTGCTCCATAACTTGTGTTTCTGGCGAGTTTGAAGACTCGCCAGAAACACGGCCCTTCAAGCTCCGTAAACAGAACTTAACACTAAGTGCAAACCAAACCAAAACAAGGTTATCAAAGTCCTATATATTCAAGTGTATAAAGTCTTTGATAGAGATGATCCTTTGGATGTTTCCTCAAAGAGAAAAGAAAAACAGGACCATAGTGTTACACTGTATAAGATTAAACTGATTGCAGCATTAATGAGCCTTTTACTCACATGTGGTAAAGCTTCTATAGCTCTAAGTAATGCGCTTGATGTTTAAATCCATAGTCAAGCTGGATACACACTGTATACAAACTGTATACACTCAAACCAAGGATGTGTGATATGGTTTCTAACTGAACACATGGGTGAGCCAATGACAATCGGTATATATATGCAGCCACCAATCAGCAGCTAGAACTTGTAGGTTCTTTTCTGCTCCTGAGCTTGCCTAGATAAACCTTTTAGCAAATGATAACAAGAGAAGGAAGCAAATTAAATAATAGCAGTCAATTGGAAAGTTGTTTAAAATTATATTCTCTATCTGAATCATGAAATAAAAATGTTGGGTTTCATGTCCCTTTAAGTTTTAGTTTAGTCTGAGTTAGATTTTTGTTGAGAGCCATTATGTCTCAATTGTTATGCAATTATTCTGGAAACATGAGAACAGAGGTTCAATTCCCAGCAGAACTTTCTATTATATATATGAATATTGACTTTTTCACAATAATATTGAATAAAGCCTATGGCTTATAAGCAATGTTTTAACCTCATCATTTTTAGACCTGGGTTCAAATCCAATTATAAAATATTGTTTTATTTACTTTTGTCTGTTACAATAAATATTGCACATTAGATTATTTAGCAATTGTGCACAATTTGTAAATTATTTGTAAATTATTGTAGAGTTTAATTTTTTTTTTCCCTTGATCTATGCTGTAACACTTTAAGATTTTGAAACTGATCTGGAACATTAGCAGGTAAATCACTTACCTAATCATTCATGATCATGGATGTGAGAGAATCTCCTTGAAAAAGTTATGTTTGTATAGTTAAAGGAATAGTCTAGTCAAACTTAAACTTTCATCATTCAGATAGAGCATGCAATTTAAAGCAACTTTCTAATTTACTCCTATTATTCATTTTTCTTCATTCTCTTGGTATCTTTATTTAAATGAAAGCTTAGAAGCTGCCCATTTTTGGTTGAGCACCTGGGTAGCGCTTGCTAATTGGTGGCTACATTAGACACCAATCAGAAAGTGCTACCCAGGTGCTGAACCAAAAATTGGCAGGCTCCTATGCTTACATTCTTTCTTTTTTCAAATAAAGATACCAAGAGAACAAAGAAAAATTGATAATAGGAGTAAATTAGAAAGTTGCTTAAAATTGCCTGCTCTATCTGAATCATTACATTTTAATTTTGACTAGACTGTTCCTTTAAGCATATGACAGTTTTATTAACAACATTGGCTGATCACAAGGAAGGGCGTGACTTTGTTCTCAGCGTTGTAGATGTTGGTTGTAAATTACAGACTGATACACGCAGGATTTTTATAGCTTGCATGTGCTGTTGACCCTTAGGGGCCGAATTATTATTGTGCGTGTGGACATGATCCGATATTGCGGATCATGTCCGATGCACATTGATAAAGGCAGACAGCATATGCTCTCGCCATTTATCATTTCATCAGCAGCTCTGGTGAACTGCTGGTGCAATGCCGCCCCCTGCAGATTCGCGACCAATCGGCTGCTTGCAGGGGGTGTCAATTAACCCGATTGTATTCGACCGGCTTGATTTCTGGTGATGTCTGTCCGCCGCCTTAAAGCAGGCGGACAGGTTACGGAGCAGCAGTCTTTAGACCGCTGCTTCATAACTTGTGTTTCTGGAGAGCCTAAAGGCTCGCCAGAAACACGGAACATCAATATGCCCCTTAGTGATAATACAAACCTTTTGCTTTGTTTTAAATACATTGTTACTTACCAGTAGTGCATTGCTGCTCCTTCAACAAATGATACCAAGAAATGAAACAAATTAGATAATAGAAGTAAATTAGAAAGTTGTTTAAAATTGTATTCTCTATCTGAATCATGAAATAATTGTTTGGGGTTTCATGTCCCTTTAAAGCAATAGAAAGGACTTTGAATTATCAAATAGTATTAAAACATTGAAATTAAATGACTTTTCCAGTGATTGGTTGCCTTCCTAATTCCCATGAATTTAACTACGTGGTGGTGATGGCAATTTTGTTTAAACTTGAAGTGCAATAATAAAGGCTGTTTATCACATCCCTTCTTAATATTATAGACAAGTTCACCCAGCCAAGTACACAACTTTCTGGAGGTACATCCTACATACTAAAGGTGACAACTAGAATTCTGAGAAGGTAGTTTATGTCCTCTTCAGTATGTAGGGCGTGTGTGAGAGTATGAATATCTAAGTGAGAGTTTGTGTTTATGTGCTAATATACAAGATTTTGCTGTACACGGCGCAAGAGTGTTCTGGTTTGGCGTGAACTAAAGGTGGCAACCCTGCTGCCAGTAGTACGTTGTTGTTCCAGAGCTGATATAGGTAAACTTTTCAGCAAAGTATACCAAGAGAACAAAGCAAAATAAAGAATATAAGTAAATTGGAAAGTTGTTTAAAATTGCATGCTTATTTTTTTTTTTACTTTACTGCCTCTTTAAGGCCTGGGAACATACAATAATGAATAGGGTTTTTTAAAGGAATATGCTAGTCAAAATTAAACTTTCGTGATTCAGATAGAGCATGCAATTTTAAGCAACTTTCTAATTTCCTCATATTATCATGTTTTCTTCATTCTCTTGGTATCTTTATTTGAGTGTACGCTTAGGAGCCGGCCCATTTTTGGTTCAAAACCTGGGTAGCGCTTGCTGATTGGTGGCTACATTTAGAGTAAATTAGAAAGTTGCTTACAATTTCATGCTCTAGCTGAATCGTGAAAGTTTAATTTTGACTAGACTATCCCTTTAATAACCCCAAGAACCCAGTAGAGCTGCCATGCTGCCACCTGTCATATATTGTAGGCTCCCTAGGGAGAAGGTTGGACCTGCTCTGCGCTGGATGGATGAAGATAGAAGAGGCCACATGGATGAATGCTTCGCCGGCTGGATGGATCCTTGAAGCAGGACTCCAAAAACTGTAAGTGAATCGTTGGGGGTTAGTGTTAGGTTTATTTAAGGTTTTTTTGGGTGGGTTTTATTTTTAGAGTAGGGTCTGGGCATGTAAAAGAGCCAAATGCCCTTTTCAGGGCAATGGGGAGCTTAGGTTTTTTAGATAGGGTTTTTATTTGGGGGGTTGGTTGGTTGGTTGGTGGGTTTTACTGTTGGGGGGGTGTTTGTATTTTTTTTTTACAGGTAAAAGAGCTGATTTCTTTGGGGCAATGCCCCTCAAAAGGCCCTTTTAAGCGCCATTGGTAGTTTATTGTAGGCTACGTTTTTTTTTAATTTTGATAGGGCTATTAGATTAGGTGTAATTTGTTTTTATATTTGATACTGTGGTTTGTTTGTTTTTTGTAACTTAGTGGGGTTTTTTTGTAACTTAGTGTTTGTTTGTTTTTGTAATTTAGTAATTTTTAATAGTAGATTAAAATAATTTGAGTAGGGTTATTTTTTTTTAATAGGTATAGTTAATATAGTTAATATAGTTAATTTAATTGGTAGTTTAATGTAATTTTAGTATAATAGTTAGGGTAGGTTAATTAATAGTTTAATATAGTTTAATTTAATTCTACAGGTAAGTTTTAGCTTATTATAAGATAGGGATGTTGTAATTTTAATGTAAAGTTAGTGGGTTGTTAGGTTTAGGGGTTAATAGCTTAATTTAGTTTATGGCAATGTGGGGGGCTGGCGGTTTAGGGGTTAATAGGTTTAGTTAGTGGTAGTGATGTGGGAGGCCAGGGGTTTAGGGTTTAATAGGTTTAGTTAGTGGTAGTGATGTGGGAGGCCAGGGGTTTAGGGGTTAATACGTTTATTTAGTTGCGATGGGGTCGGGGAGCGGCGGAATAGGGGTTAATACTTTTATTTAGTTGCCGTGGGGTCCGGGAGCGGCGGGATAGGGGTTAAAAATTTTAGTATAGTGGCGGCGTTTAGTGACAGGGTATAAATAAAGTTGTTAAAAAGCCGAAAAGCAGCGAGATCGATGACTGTACTTGGTGCGCGGCTGTTTGCTGGCTTTTTTTATAAATATGGAAAGCATATTCAGGTCCGCAGCCGTGATGTTAGGCGATGTTAGGCGAGCGTATTGGTGCCGTTGAGTGCAACAAAGTTGACGGCTTGATAGATATCCCCCAATGTGTGTAGTACACCCTATATACACTATAGAACAGAATATGCTGATTTTAATATGATACAAAGAATAAACTTTTTTTTCTTACTCTCAGTCTCTAATGGGTGAAATTGTTGTGAATAAGTTTGATGTGTGGTGCCAGCGTTAGCTTGTGCCATGCAGGTCATTCTTCCTGCAAAGTAATTTCAGCAAAGCTCTCCGGCTCTCTGATTGCAGCTTTGGATTACTGCTTCAATCACGGCTTATCGAGGGCTTCCACAAAAGGCAACGCACCACTGGTGTCCTCGGGGGAAACCAGATTTAGAAGCCAATTTTCAGCAATACTTACCCCCCTTCTAATGTCATCTAAAAAAAAGGAGGGAGTAATAATCTGTGATATTACATGTGAATATATAAGGAAGCTTTGGGCACGATTTTAATCATTTTAATGTCAGACTGTAGTTTTAGAGATTAAAGTTGCATTTAAATTAACCCATTCCTCACTGCACAGTGCTTAGGAGACAGGCTGCTTTGTGTATAAATACAATTGATTTACTGTCATTCCAGTGATGTTCCAATGTGCTGGGGATTTCATTAAGACTCCTTGGTATTGGAGTAGTTGTAAAGCACATTAATAGAAGCAATATATTATTAATCTTTGCATTTATCTAATCGATATTTCTAGTCTTGTACAACAAGTTAGCAATTCATTCTAGTTACACCGACATAACATTTGGGCAACAATCCTAATTTACATATATGTTTGTTTCTCTATAGGAGGAGAAGAAACATATTTTAAAGTATCAGTATAAGAATTTGTAAGCAGCTACAGCTTTTCATAAGGTTTTGTAGCCAGTGCCACTTGCATTATTTTTTCTAAAGGGTATCTTCCTTGCTGGGGTAGTCATCCTTGTTGGGATAGTGATAACATTTTGCATAACATGGCCTATCATCTTACATTTTATTATAATTATTATTATTATTATTATCATCATATATTTATATAGCATCACAAAATTTTGTAGCGCTAGGTACAGAGATAGAGGTATACAATGAGAAGGATTTGTGATAACATAACAGACTAAACAAAACTAGTACATGAAAAGGATAGCTTATATTATATTGATTGTAGGTGCACCATTGAGGCAAGGCAGTTAATGATTTATTTTGGGTATTATAAACAAAACATAGGAGAGACGGTAAGCAACTCTGACTAGGTGGGTTTTCATGAAGCGTCTGAAGCTATACAAGGTTGAGATTTATGAAGATATTAGGAGTTTTAGAGGACAGGAGCAGTGCATGAGAAGTCTTGGAGGTGAGAGAGGATAATACAGATAATAGGATTGGAGAGACATAAATCAGAGGTTGATTGAAAAGGACGGGTAAGGGAGTATTTAATGATAGTGAAAATATAGTTAGGCTGTTGGGTGCTTTACAGGTTAGGGTTAATACTTTGAATTTTATTCTGGAGTGTATGGGGAGCCAGCGTAGAGATTGGCAGAGCGGGTCAGCCGATATAGATCGGCGACTTAGGTGGATGAATCTAGCTGAAGCATTCATAATAGATTGGAGGGTGTGAGGCTATTTAGAAGTTGATTGCAGTAGTCAATGCGTGACAAAAAGAGGGAATTAATTAGTATGTTTGGAGATTCTTGAGGAAGGAAAGATCAAATTCTTGAAATGTTGGAAAGGTGTGCATGGCAGGATTTGGTAAGAGATTGAATATGCAGAGTAAATGGGAGTTCAGAGTCAAGTGTGACCACAAGGCAACAGACATGGGGTAAGGTGTGAAATGTCAGGTGTTGGATGCCTCGGAGAGGGGGGGGGATAAGAAGCAGATATTACAAATTACATTTGTTGCAAATTACTTCCACATTAGTCTGCACATGTGCTTGTAGGGAACAACCAATCAAAAACTGTACTGTGAAAAGCATTGACTTCCTTAAACGGATATTAAAAACCTCTTGTTTCTTTGTAAACTGTTGCTTGCTCAATGTTTCCTACAGGAGCTAAAAAAGCAAATTCTCTTAAAAATTCCTGGAATTGTCTAAAAAAGCTATTTGATTTACATTATTTGGAGGAAAACCTAGGTTACAGAATTTGCTTTTTGACTTCTCTAGAGACCCTGGGGCAGGTACAGTTTTTCCCCAAAAGCAAGAGGTGTTTGAAGTATATTTACGCACAAATACATTTGTGTGATGGCAATAGAGAGAGTATATGTTACATGCATCCTCACCAGGCACAAGAAAACTGAAATGTCACTGAGCATCTAATTAAAATGTTCCTAAGGATGTCAGCAGTGTAAATAATAAACAGCCATTGGAAATTAAACTATATCCCTCAATAAAATAGAAGAATCTGAATGAAAGAGAGATTCTTCGGTAGTGTGTCAGCCCCTTCAACGATGGAGTGTTTAATGTGTTGTGTGATGCGTAGATGCCCGACGCCAGCTTTCCACTGCACTAAATAATAGCTTTCTGAGTTTTTTGAAGGCTGCTGTTTCATGCACACTCATCTGTGACCTACATCAAATTAAATGCTGGCAGAAGACGGCTGTTTAATATTCAGGGTGGCTGGTGCATTAGCACTCTTGGCTTCACCCAGGAACCTAATTACCTCTCCTTGCGTTGTACTGCAAACACTTTGCTCAAATTCACAGACTGACCTGCTATTACATATAATTTAAATGTTAAACATTGGAAGGTAGGACGTATGCAGGGCCTAGCATACAGAGTGATTACCGTCTCTAGCTAAACATTATTGCTAAGAAAAACAGCAAACTCTTTATCAAAATAATAAAAAATGAATGTCCTTGCTTGCATATAGATACTGAAAGCGGCTGCTGTATTTCTGGGAACCTGCATGACAGACGCTCTCTGAAGTTGATATTACCAGCAATGTTTAGTTAAAGGGATAGTAAGCACCTTGAGATGTTTATTTAACATGTTTAGTGATATACAACAACTAATATACTTTTATTGTTTCTTTTGTACTCTTCATGTAATGTAGCTTTGACAATTGAGCAATTTCTATTTCTCAAAAATGTAAATGCATCCTGCTTACTTTTCAAGGCTATCCTTGCTACATATCTTTCCATAATGGCTTTATAAGGTAACATCTGCAAAACAATGTCATTTATACTAATTTTATGACCATGGCTTGCCTTGTTGTCTGCAGACTTAAGCCCAGATTGGTTCCTCCAAATAAGGTAAATGGTGGGTGGGGTTGGGGTTTTGAAAACTAACTGTAATAAAAAGGATTTTTTAATGTTTTAAAAACGTTTAGACTTGGCTGATGTTATTATCTAGCAACATAATATCAATGTAATTACAAGGTGCTTACAGTCCCTTTAAGGGGGAAGTAAAAGTAATGTTATCTGCTGTATATCGTCTTCTTACCTTTAAAAATACCTTTCCTTTGCCTCGCTACATAACACTGATTCTTAGGTCAATCAGTAATTTATCATCAAAGCTTGTAACTTAAAAATAGGACACAAGTCTTTAACCCCTTAACGACCGAGGATGTGCACGGTACATCCTCTAAAGGATGTCAGTTAACGACCAAGGACGTACCCTGCACGTCCTCAGTCTGGAAAGCAGCTGGAAGCGATCCTGCTCGCTTCCAGCTGCTTTCCGGTTATTGCAGTGATGCCTCGATATCGAGGCATCCTGCAATAACACTTTCTGGCCATCCGATGCAGAGAGAGCCACTCTGTGGCCCTCTCTGCACCGGACATCGATGACCGGTATCGTTGGTGGGTGGGAGCCGACTTGGGAGGCGGGTGGGCGGCCATCGGTGAGCTGTGTAAGGTGGAGGGGGGCGGGATCGGGGGTGGATCCGACGGGGGTGCGCACGGGGGGGCGCGCGCGTGCACGGGGGTGTCGGGCGGGCGCGTGCACGGGGCGGGAGCAAGTGGGAACCGCTACACTATGGAAAAAAAGTTAAAAGAAAAGGGTAAAAAAAAAATGAAATAAAATGTTTTGTAAAGCATCTAAGGGATCTGGAAGGGGTGGGGGGTTGGTCTTGGGGGGGGGGGCAAAGCTACACTACAGAAAAGGGACTTTTTTTTAAAAAAAAATGCATATTTTTCACTAAACTGGGTACTGGCAGACAGCTGCCAGTACCCAAGATGGCGCACATTAAGTCAGAGGGGGAGGGTTAGAGAGCTGTTTGGTGGGGGATCAGTGAGGTTGGGGGCTAAGGGGGATCCTACACAGAAGCATATGTAAATATGCTATAAAAAAACCGCACAAAAAAGCCCAAATATACCTTTTATTTTAGTACTGGCAGAGTTTCTGCCAGTATTTAAGATGGCTGGGACATTTGTGGGGTAGGGGAGGGAAGAGAGATGTTTGGGAGGGATCAGGGGGTCTGATGTTTCAGGTGGGAGGCTGATCTCTACACTAAAGCTAAAATTAACCCTGCAAGCTCCCTACAAGCTACGTAATTAACCCCTTCACTGCTAGCCATAATACACGTGTGATGCGCAGTGCCATTTAGCAGCATTCTAATTACCAAAAAGCAACGCCAAAGTCATATATGTCTGCTATTTCTGAACAAAGGGGATCCCAGAGAAGCATTTACAACCATTTGTGCCATAATTGCACAAGCTGTTTGTAAATGATTTCAGTGAGAAACCTAAAATTGTGAAAAATTTAACGTTTTTTTTTAATTTGATCGCATTTGGCGGTGAAATGGTGGCATGCAATATACCAAAACGGGCCTAGATCAATACTTGGGGTTGTCTACTACACTACACTAAAGCTAAAATTACCCCAAAAAGCTCCTTACATGCTCCCTAATTAACCCCTTCACTGCTGGGCATAATACACATGTGGTGCGCAGTGGCATTTAGCGGCCTTCTAATTACAAAAAAGCAATGCCAAAGCCATATATGTCTGCTATTTCTGAACCCAGGGGACCCCAGAGAAGCATTTACAACCATTTATGCCATAATTGCACAAGCAGTTTGTAAATAATTTCAGTGAGAAACTGAAAGTTTGTGAAAAAATTTGTGAAAAAGTGAAGGATTTTTTGTATTTGATTGCATTTGGCGGTGAAATGGTGGCATGAAATATACCAAAATGGGCCTAGATCAATACTTTGGGATGTCTTCTAAAACAAATATATATATATACATGTCAATGGATATTCAGGGATTCCTGAAAGATATTAGTGTTCGAATGTAACTAGCGTTAATTTTTTTAAAAAATGGTTTGAAAATAGCAAAGTGCTACTTGTATTTATGGCCCTATAAGTTACAAAAAAGCAAATAAGATGTAAACATTGGGTATTTCTAAACTCAGGACAAAATTTAGAAACTATTTAGCATGGGTGTTTTTTGGTGGTTGTAGATATGTAACAGATTTGGGGGTTCAAAGTTAGAAAAAGTGTGTTTTTTTCCATTTTTCCTCATATTTTTTTTTTTTATAGTAAATGATAAGATATGATGAAAATAATGGTATTTTTAGAAATTCCATTTAATGGCGAGAAAAATGGTATATAATATGTGTGGGTACAGTAAATGAGTAAGAGGAAAATTTCAGCTAAACACAAACACAGCAGAAATGTAAAAATAGCCTTGGTCCCAAACGGACAGAAAATGGAAAAGTGCTCTGGTCACTAAGGGGTTAATATAGAAATGATGATCTGCTAATATTTTTTACTTAGTTTGAAAGAATATATATATATTGTATGTGGGTTAGATTCATATTAAAAGTCTTAGTTCCCACTTCCAATTCATAATTATGTTCTTTTGACATAGTAAGTGGGTTTTCCAAGTTGTAAGTCTTACATGAATCTTTTCAACAGCCACAATGTATTTGTACTAATGATTATTATTATTATCAGGTATTTGTAGAGCACCAACAGATTCTGCAGTGCTATAAACATAGGCGGTATACAAGATAACATTTATTGGGATCAAATGGATAGAGGGCCCTGCCGAGAGTTGTACTGTTGTAGTCGGCTCTTATGAGGGTGATCTACAAACAGCTGGGCTCATAGGCTTACATATTAAAGGGTTCAAGGGGATAGCAATGGAGTTAGGAAAAGTTAGTGTAGGTTGAATGCATCCCTGAATAGTACAGACTTTAGGGAGTACTTGAAACTTTCATAACTAGGGGAGAGACTTGTGGAGCAAAGCAGAGAGTTCCATAAGTTGGGAGCCAGTCTGAAGAAGTCTTGGAAAAGTGAAAGTGAGGAAGTAACAAGAGAGGAGCAGAGTAGGAGATCGCGAGCAGAGCGAAGGGGTCAGAAGGAAGAGTATCTGGAGACAAGGAGGGATATTTATCAAGCCGTCAACTGCAAATACGCTGGAATTCCGCAGCTTATTTGTGGCGAGCTTGATTCGACCTATTTATCAAAGCCTACAGACCGGCAAAAGTTGAAATTTGTGACGTAACATACGATCTGCCGGTCTCAATCCGACACTGAGTGATGCTTACGTCATTACAGATGTTCCGAATACAAATTCGGCATTATCTGACAACTTTTGCAAGTTATCAAACTTCTAACAGGTATGCTCGCCACTATTCAGCCCAACGTACCTAGTTTTCAATCCGCCACCCTGGAGGCTGTGGATGCAATTGGAATCAATGGGAGTCTGAAAGCAGCGAAAGCTTATGTTCGCTGCTGCCAGATATCCCATTGATTTCTATGGTTGAAAACAAATTACGTTTACACCTAACACCCTAACATAAGCCCCGAGTCTAAACACCCCTAATCTGCCGACCCGACATTGGCGCCACCTAAATAAAATGTATTAACCCCTATCCTGCTGCTCCCCGACCCCACGGCAACTGTAATAAAATTATTAGCCCCGAAACTCCTAGCCTCCAACATCACTACCACTAACTAAACCTATTAACCCCTAAACCGCCAGCACCCCACATCGCCATAAACTAAATTAAGTTATTAACCCCTAAACCTAACAAGCCGCTTTAAATTATAATTACCTCATCCCTATCTTTAAATAAATTAAAACTTATCTTTAGAATTAAAATAAACTATAATAATAATAAAATAAAATTAAAATAAACTATAAACTATAATAAACTATTAATTAACCTACCCTAACTATTATACTACAATTAGATTAAACTATATTAAACTATTAATTAACCTACCCTACAATTACATTAAACTATAATAAACTATTAATTAATCTACCCTAACTATTATACTAAAACTACATTAAACTAACAATTAAATTAACTATATTACATATTTAAAAACCTAACCCTACTCAAGTTATTTAAATCTACTATAAAGGAAAAAATAACAACTAAGTTACAAATAATAAAAAACCACAGTATCAAAAATAAAAAAGAATTACACCTAATCTAATAGCCCTATCAAAATAAAAATAAAAATTGCCCCAAAGAAATCAGCTCTTTTAACTATAAAAAAATACAAACACTCCCCCCAACAGTAAAACCCACCACCCACACAACCAAACCCCCCAAGTAAAAACCAATCTAAAAAACCTAAGCTCCCCATTGCCCTATAAAGGGCATTTGTATGGGCATTGCCCTTAAAAGGACATTTAGCTCTTTTTCAGCACAAAGTCCCTAACCTAAAATTAAAACCCACCCAATAAACCCTTAAAAAAACGAACACTAGAGGCGGGGCGTAGCCGTGCAGGTTCATGGCTGCATTGTAAAACAGCTCCGTAGCCTTTCTTCCCATCATGGCTTCTAACTGTACCATCGAGCCAAATTATAAGCAAAAACCTTGTGAGAACCGATACCGGAACCCCCGCAGCACATTATAGGGGCTAAATCAGATTGACAGACCAGGACAAACGTCTGTGAGAAAAATACTGCGATACAGACGGGCGCCATATTGCTGACCGGAGCTGACACGCAAACAAGCAGTAAGTCCTATATACCTCCCATGCACGAATAGCGGACACATATCTCTCAGCAAAGACACTTCCCAGCAAATAAATACTTGTGGACAAGAAGGAGCGTGCGGTTCTTTCATAGATCTTACATATTATTGAACCCCAATAATGTCCGGCATGGCTCCCATGTTATATGTAAGAGCACGTGACTTCCCCAAAAGGCTTACCGCACACTAAATGCAGTCTGGACATCAATACAATACTAACCACAGGAATACTGTGTAAATCACGGAGTGCTATAGTGCAAACTGTATAAATCTACTCTTGGGGCAGGTTACCGCAAATTTCTACCTTAATGACATAATAATATATGCAAACAGCAGGTTCTTCTCTAAATTCAGGAAACAAGGAATAACTATGCTCAGACTCTTGGCCTACAAATAACAAAATAGCTTTTAACTCTATATCTACACCTATGACAATAGGGATTCATAATTGAAGTGAGTGTATGAACTTTTTCACTGCTTTTGTTAATGGCAACAAGGAGATCATCCAGATCAGGCAAGACATTACCACCCGCAAAGCATAACTCACTAAGTGCTTTCTTCAAACCCGCAAACAAATCTGCACCAATTAAGCTGGACACAACTGTTAATAAGTCACACAAAATGGATCCCACATCAGAAACTAATATTTTGTCGCAGCCGTCAGACCAACTTTCTCAGATTCAAACAACGATCGCCTCTCTCCCGTCCAAAAGTGATATAATGGACTTAAAACTATTTATCAAAAATGAAATTTCTACACTGAGAAAGGACATGTCAGAAATGAGTTCTAAGCTAGATTACTTAGAAGAGGGCCAGGAGCACTTGGAAACCCAAGTTAGCGATAATATACAGCATATGAGTTGTCAAGATGCAATTATACAATCTCTACAAACAAAAGTAGAAGATTTAGATAACCGAAGTTGTCGCAGTAACCTTCGAATTCGAGGAATATCAGAAGAAATTACCCAAGACAAGTTAATCTCTCATTTGCTACTATTTTTTAAACAACTAGTCCCTTCTTTGGAGTTATCTGAAACAGCACTCGAAAGAGCTCACAGAGCCCTTAGGCCGAGACCCACTGGACCCAGCCCACCTAGAGATGTAATTATGAAATTTACCCATTTTACAGTAAAAGAAACCATTTGGAAACAGGCACGGAGTCAACAATCAATCCTATTCCAAGGCCAAAGTCTTCAAGTCTATCAGGACATATGTCCAGCTACCATTGAAAAAACGACGATCTCTACGCTTTATTACTTCTATCTTACAGGAACATAAGATAAGATACCGTTGGGGCTTTCCTTTTAGTCTCCAGATACAAAAGGATGGCAAATCCATAATATATAGAGACATAGAAGATTTAGACCTGCTATCTCAGAGCCTTAACATCACTTTTCCAACGCCGCCTCTACAAGAATCTTCAAAAGAAGACACCAGTCAAGACAACTTTCCTAAACCCCAAAGATCTACATGGTCTAGGATATCGAAACGACACAAAAAAGGACTCCTTGACTAAGTGAATTTTTCCCTTTTCTTTAGTTCATACGGGACATATAATAATCTTCATGCAGAAACCGCAGGGCAGTCAGGTCGTATAATTGTGTTTTTAACTGCCTTTATATTGCTTATTGACTGTCTTGGACCTGTTTGTTAGTTAAAATACCGAAAATCCTTACTATTTCTGCTATTATTAGAATTAGGAGGGGGGGAAAAATATCAGAACAAGTTTAATGCATGATAAAATGGTAAATAAGGTTAATGCTCTAGGATCTTTCTAATGTCAATAGCCTTAATAGACTGCCTGGGAAAAACAATGTTTGAAATAGCGGTCAGGTGCTAATGTTGGTGATATTTCTTTTAAATGTTTTTCTTTCTTTTTTCTTTATAAATATATGCCTCCCATACCAAACAACTGTGGGTAACTTCTATATATCCTGGTTAATGTTGGATATAAGAATAAGCATATGTTCAGATTTATAGTACATATATTATTCTCAATATTTAGGTACACAACTGTGATAGAGTTTCAAATATTTAGTTTTAACCCTAAGCTCTAAAAATCGGACTTAGAGGTAAATGTTCATCTATTCTAATTATGTTTAAATGGATATGGTACAAAAGTTACGTTATATACTATATGATTTTTTTTTTTTGCCATGAAGGGGGAAACGCACCCTCAAAATTTAACTCTTTATAGGTAATGTTACTGTTCGGTTATATTTTGTTGCTCTATGTTCTTTCTTTCCTAGACACTATCAACGTGTCAACATTTCTCTATTCTATATTTCTTTGTCCCTCCCCTGCCTGTACTGACACTTACTTCTTAAGGTCATTAAGTAGATACATTAATAGCTTCAATATACATCCTAATGCTTGACCACTCAAATAGAAAAACTACCCTGAATTCATTACACATCCAAACCATAAATGCAAAGGGTTTAAATATCCCCTCAAAAAGAACTAAAGCCTTACATGACTTCAATAGATGTAAATCGGACTTGATCTTTCTTCAGGAAACACATTTCCGAAAGGGAAGAGAACCACTTACATTTACAATTAAATTCGGTAGTTGCTATTATGCATCTCATCCCAAATCTAAAAAATATGGAGTTGGTATACTAATTCGGAAAAATATCCCTTTTAGTGTAATAAAAACCATTAGAGACAAAACTGGTAGGTACATCATATTGGTGGGCTTGCTATATGGTCGACCGGTCACACTGGCTTCTATCTATACCCCCAACATCAAACAAGCTCAGTTTATCAAAACGGTGACTAACCTTATTCTAGAACACCAGAAGGGTATATTAATACTATGTGGCGATCTTAATATGCCTCTTGATCCGTTAATAGATTGCTCCTCCAAAAGCACATCAATCCCTATCTCTCAAATAACTCGCACACAGAAATGTTTAGAAGCATTAACAGTAAAAGACCTATGGAGAACTCATTATCCATTTAAAGAAGATTACACATTTTTTTTCCCACCCACACAAGCAATATTCCAGAATTGATTATATTTTTACTGACGTAACAGGCTTATCACTTTTTACTTCTACTAGCATTACTCCCATACTATGGTCGGACCATGCGTCTGTTCTCGGAACATTCACGTGGCCCTCCAAACCTATACATGATTATGTTTGGAGATTGGATGAAGTTCTATTAGCTGACCCCGCCATTTCTAATCAAATATCAGAACTAATTGTAAACTACTTTATCAATAATACTACCCCGGATGTATCCCCAATTAATATTTGGGAAGCCCACAAATGTGTAATAAGGGGGGAACTAATGGCTATTAAAGCATCACTCAATAAACAAAAACAAAGCTTTTTAACAAACCAATTAGCTATATTAGAAACATTAGAAACTCAACATAAACTAGACCCTGATAACCAGATATTGAGTGCTTCACTCCACACTGAACAACATAAACTAGCATCTTACTTAAATAAAGAACACAAAAGGCAAACTCTTAAGCTACAACAAATGAACTATGAAGGGCACAATAAAGCTGGTCGATCACTGGCGAGGCTTCTTAAAATAAAACAAAAGAAAAACTTTATTTTGCACATTAAAGATGATAACAATAAAACCCACTCCTCCACTGCAGCCATCTCCCGTACTTTTAGAACGTACTTCCAAAAACTCTACAATCTCAGCCCTGCCTCCGAACTTACCACGCCCAAACGGGATGGACAATTATACAAAATCATTGCATACCTTTCTGGGCTCAATCTACCACACATTTCTACTAACCAACAATCACAACTGGAAGACCCTATATCAGCTGAGGAAATCAAACTAGTTATTAAGGATCTTCCCTCTGGGAAATCTCCGGGTCCGGATGGCTTTAGTAACAGATACTACAAGACATTCCAAGAGGAATTAATTCCTCGACTCGTTACCCTATTTGAACACATTGACAATTCTAAGCAATTCTCTCCCAGCTCACTCGAAGCCCATATCACCTTGCTCCCTAAACCAAAAAAATCCCTCACCCACCCATCGCACTACCGCCCAATATCACTAATAAATACAGATGTGAAGCTATATGCGAAAGTAATAGCAAACAGATTAAATTTACTTCTCCCTGATCTGATACATCAGGACCAAGTGGGATTTGTCCCCAAAAGGGAGTCAAAGGACAGCACGGTCAGGGCCCTCCATTTAATCCAATACATGCAGGACGGAGGGATCCCAGGGATACTCCTATCCATAGATGCGGAGAAGGCCTTTGACCGTGTTGGCTGGGACTTTCTTAGAGCTACCCTGATTAAAATGGGTCTTGGACCTAAAATTATAGATAGGATTTTTGCTTTATATTCCTACCCAAACGCTAAGTTGATAATTAATGGTACACTATCCAAATCGTTTATAATAACTAACGGCACCCATCAAGGATGCCCCCTATCTCCCCTACTGTTTGCATGTTTTATAGAAACCCTGGCAACCAAAATTAGGCAAAACCCTTTGATTAGTGGTGTTCAGGTCGGTTCCAAAAAATATGTTATGTCCCTTTTCGCGGATGACATTTTGTTTTCTATCACGGACCCGGAGGTTTCCTTACCCAACTTAATGCAAGAATTCAATACCTTTCAAAAGCTATCCAACTTTAAAATAAATTCTTCTAAATCTGAAGTCCTAAATATCAACTTAGACACCCCCACTAGAGAAAGAGTTAAAAACTAACTCCATTTATATGGCGATCCCAATCCTTAAATTATCTGGGAATAGAGTTAACTACTTCTATGGAACAGTCCTTCAAACTGAACTACCTACCTATTCAAAATTCTATTATAAGAGACTTGTCCTCGTGGCTTTCAAAGAAATTGTCATGGATGGGTAGGATAAATGTCTTAAAAATGAATGTCTTTCCTAGACTTTTGTATATTCTACAAACTCTACCAATACCACTCCCTAAAACCTACATTCCTAATATCCAGAAGGCTTTCGGTGACTTTGTATGGCGTAGGCGTCCCCCTAGGATAAATGGTAAAATTATGCAGACTCCTAAAAAACAGGGAGGACTAGGCGTACCTAATTTAATAAAATACCGTCAAGCCATCTTTTTACAAAGAATTACTGATTAGTGCATTCATTATGAACACAAAAGGTGGGTCCAATTAGAACATACCATGTCCAAGACAGAGCACCTGGGTAGGTTCTGTTGGAACCTGGACCATCCAAAATTAATATTAGACTCCATCTCGCCAATAATAATGGAAACATTTAGAATATGGGATACTGTTCTAACAACACAGACTTTCATCTCATCTAAACCATCTCCACTTACCTCAATCCTGGACAACGGTGAATTGAATTTAGAGATACAATTTACTAGGGAAACCCCAAATTCATATTATAGAGGTATCCCGCTTCATTTTTTAATTTCTAATGAAAAAATATTGCCTCAGTCGGAATTAATAGCCAAGGGATATGACCTTTTCCAAAACTGGTACACATATACCCGGGTGCACCATTTTGTTACGACCCATAAACACTCCAACAATATGGTCAGACCATTAACTAACTTTGAACGTGTGTGCGTTAGAATCCCCCCTACATCACACACCCTCTCCTCAATTTACCAGAAGAGTTAGGAATTATAATACTGCCGAAAACCAGTGCCCTAATTTTTCAAAATATTACAAAAACTTCAATCTCGCTTTCCATGCAAGAAATACATTTAAAATTAATACATAGATGGTATCTCTCCCCAGTTAAACTAAATAGACTATATCGACAAAAATCCAAGTGCTGCTGGAGATGCGGCCATGGCCACGGAAATTTAGCTCACATGTGGTGGTGGTGCACTGTAGTTCAAAATTACTGGAGACAAATCATTGGAGAAATAGAAAAAATACTTGGGATTCAGTTTCCATTGGATCCCACAATATGGTTATTAAGTAAACCTCCCAAAATCAAATCTAAACCCGAACTTAAACTTTTCTACATAATGACTAATAGCGCAAAATATTTACTAGCTAAAAATTGGAAGAGTAATGAGATCCCAAATATTCAACTAAATAGAGTTGCCGGATTCCTAGAACTAGAGGAATATTATTACATAAAATTTGCTAAAATGGAGATTTATGGAGAAATGACATCCCTTTGGGAACATTATCTCAAGACATGATTTAAGACCCATCTCCAATCAAATTGAATACAAATACATTCCTTTGCACTCTCTCTATAAATACAGGGTACACATACATACTGTATAATGAATCATTAAATCACTAAGACCACAAAGTCCATAAATAAAATAGATCAGCAGGCATCCTTTTCCCCTCTTCTTCTCCCCTTTCTTAATCTTCAACTTCTCTTTTTCCTTATCTTAACCTTCTACTTGTGTTAAACTTTTGTTTCAGTTACTTGAATGTATACTGTTATATGCGAAAAACCAACTAACTATGTAAACTTTAATTGGGAAGCTGCGACTTCCATTATGTAAAACCATTTGAAATTAATAAACCGACCGGACATCCATCCTTATCCAAGCGGCAGAAGGCCTCAGTGAAGCCGGCAGAAGTCTTCATCCAAGCGGGCCGAAGTCTTCATCCAGACAGCATCTTCTATCTTCATCCATCTATTGGCTGATTGGAATAGCCAAAATAATGTGAGCTCAATCCTATTGGCTGATTGGATCAGCCAATAGGATGAAAGCTCAATCCTATTGGCTGATTGCAACAGCCAATAGGATTTTTTCCACCTTAATTCCTATTGGCTGATAGAATTCTATCAGCCAATCGGAATGTTAGGGATGTCATCTTGGATGACGTAATTTAATCATACCAAGGGTGTTCCACCCGAAACGTCACTGTTTTATTCCAGCATGTGGAAATAAAGATATTTTTATACTGCAAGGTGCTGCCTTCTTCTGTGGATTTATTGTAGGCTAGGATTTTTTTTTATTTTGGGGGGTCTTTTTTAATTTGATAGGGCTTTTAGATTAGGTGTAATTCTTTTTTATTTTTGATACTGTGGTTTTTTATTTTTTGTAACTCATTGTTTTTTATTTTTTGTAACTTAGTAATTTAGTAGATTAAATAACTTGAGTAGGGTTAGGTTTTTAAATATGTAATATAGTTAATTTAATTGTTAGTTTAATGTAATTTTAGTATAGGTTAATTAATAGTTTAATATAGTTTAATGTAATTGTAGTATAATAGTTAGGGTAGGTTAATTAATAGTTTAATATAGTTTATTTTAATTCTAAAGGTAAGTTTTAATTTATTATAAGATAGGGATGAGGTAATTATAATGTAAAGATGGAGGCTTGTTAGGTTAATAGCTTAATTTAGTTTATGGCGATGAGGGGGGGCTAGCGGTTTAGGGATTAATCGGTTTAGTAAGTGGTAGTGATGAGGGAGGCCAGGGGTTTAGGGGTTAATACATTTATTTAGTGGTGGTGGGGTCCGGGAGCGGCGGGATAGGGGTTAATAGTTTTATTAAAATTGCGATGGGGTCAGGGAGTGGCGTGATAGGGGTTAATGACTTTATTAGATTTGCGGTGGGCTCTGGGAGCGGCAGGATTGGGGTTAATAACTTTATTAGAGTGGCGGTGGGCTCCGGGAGCGGCGGGATAGGGGTTAAACATTTTAGTATAGTGGCAGCATTTAGTGACAGGGTATAAATAAAGTTGGGAAAAAGCTGAATAGCAGCGAGATCAATGACTGCTAGTTAACAACAGCCCGCTGCTCATCGCCCCGTACTTGGTGCGTGGCTTTTTGACAGCTTTTTTTATTAATAAGGAGAGCGCATTCAGGTCTGCGGCCGTGATGTTAGGCAATGTTAGGCAAGCTTATTGGTGCCGTTGAATGCAGCATAGTTGACGGCTTGATAATTCAGCCTCAAGGTCTGATATGTGGGGGGGGGGGGCAGTGCAATTGAGGGCTTTGTTTGTCAGAATGAGAATTTTGTGTTTAAGCCTGAAGGCAAGAGGAAGCCAGTGAAGGGATTAGCAGAGAGGTGCAGCAGATGAAGAGCGCGAAGATGAAAATGGCAGAGGCATTCATTATGGATTGTAAAGGAGCTTGGCGGCAGCTAGGGAGACCAGAGAGGATGGAGTTGCAGTAGTCGAGAAGGGAAAGGATGAGAGAGTGGACTAAAATCTTAGTTGTGTCTTGTGCAATTGTATAGGTGTTTTTATGATGGAAGCAGCACGCTTTAGCCAAGGACTGAATGTGAGGAATGAAAGAAAGATCTGAGCCAATTATGACCCCAAGACATCGGGCATGTGGGGTAGGGGTAATGATGGAGTTATCAACAATTATAGAGAAGTGGGGGGGTGGAGATTTTTGAAGAAGGGTGGAAAATAAGGAGCTCAGTTTTGGAGAGAATTAGCTTAAGGTAGTGAGAGGACATCTAAGATGAGATATGAGAAAGACAGGTAGTGACACGGGTTTGCAAGGAAGGAGATAGGTCTAGTGCAGAAAGGTAGATTTGGGTTTTATCGGCATACAAATGATATTGAAACCTGTGGGACTTTATTAAGGAACCTAATGATGACATGTAGATTAAGAAGAGAAGGGGACCAAGGACAGAGCCTTGCGGTACCCCAACAGAAAGTGGTAACGGGGCAGAGGATGCCCCAGACAACGCTACACTAAAGGTACGGTTAGACAGATAGGAAGAGAACCACAAGAGAGCTATGTTGCAAATGCCAAAGGATTGGAGGATTTGTAACAAAAGAGGGTGGTCAACAGTATCAAAGGCTGCAGACAGATCAAAGGGAATAAGCAGAGAGAAGTGGCCTTGAGATTTTGCTGTAAGTATTTAGTTGGTAACCTTAACAATTGCTGTCTCTGTAGAGTGATGGGGCGAAATCCAGATTGCAGTGGGTCAAGGAGGGAGTTTAGTATAAGGAAATGGGATAGATGTGCATATACTAGCTTTTCAAGAAGCTTTGAGGCAAAATGGAATAGGGAAATAGGGCGGTAGTTGGATCGGGAGGTTGGATGGAGAGAAGGTTTTGAGGATAGATGTGACCAGTGCGTGTTTAAGAGATGAGGGAAATATACCATTGCTGAGAGAGAGGTTAAAGATGTGTGTGAGTATAGGGGTAAGGGTAGAAGAGAGGGAGGGGAGTAGCTGTAAGGGGACAGGTAGTGAGGTGAGAGGATAGTATTAGGGCAGAAACTTCTTCCTCTGTAACAGGGGCAAAGGAGCTAAATTTATGGTTATGTGGGTTGAGGATGATTGTGAGCTTTTGAGGGGTGGGAGACCAGTAGCATGCTGAGAGCTGATGATTAAAGGTATTAAAAGTATTTTTATCCATATTATTTGTATGCATCATTAAAGGGACATGTTACCCATATGCTAAAGCACTTCAAAGTGATGCAGCATATCTCTATATAACGGACTAAAAAAATATCACATGCACATTTATTTGTAAAAAAGGAACTATTGTACCGCTATGCCACAGAAAAGATTTGGGAGGGAGCGATCCTCTAGACTATGGAAAAGGGGACCATGAGAGGGGGCCCTACATTATGATCGCTTTAAGGGGGGAGGTCCTCTACACTACAGATTTCTTTTTATTAATCAATATAAAGTATAAATGAATGTATATATAATATATATATATATATATATATATATATATATATATATATATATACATAATACAGTATATATACTTAAGATGATGGAGGGTTAGAGAGCTGTTTGGGAGGGATTAAGGAGTTGGGAGGGTTGAGGGGGAATCCCCAACATGCAGAAAATAATATATATATATATATATATATATATATATATATATATATATATATATATATATATTTTTTTTTTTTTTTTTTTTTTTTTTTAAATCCTTAAATCAGTTTAGGGGTTAATAGGTTAATTAGATATTTTGTGCCAAACCCCAAAATGCAAAATATCCAATAAACCTATTAACCCCTAAATTGCCAACCCCCCACAACACAATATACCTAATAAACGGCTTGATTACGAGTTTTGCGCTGAAAAATTGGCCATTGCGCATTGAATGGCTAGGAACGAGTATAAAGAGTTGCGGCGGTATAGCTATACTGCAAGCATTTTATCCTGTAACGCAACATCCATTCCACACTGGAGTAAGGATAAAGTTTTTTTTTTCATTGTTTGGGTTTTTTTGTTTTTTTTTTAGATTAGGGGTTTGGGTAGGTTAAAAGAGCTGAATGTCCTTTTAAGGGCAATGCCCATACAAATGCCCCTTTAGGGGCAATGAGTAGCTTAGTATTTTTTAAAGTTAGGTGTTTTTTTATTTTGGGGGGTTTACTTTTAGGGGGGCTTAATACTTTTTTAAGGTAAAGGAGTTGTTTAACTTAGGGCAATGTCCTACAAAAGGACCTTTTAAGGCCTATTGGCAGTTTATTGTAGGTTAGGGGGTGTTTTTATTTTGGGGGGCTTTTTCATTTTTGTAAGGCTATTAGATTAGGTTTAATTGTTTTAATTTTTTAAATTTCATGTATTATTTTTTGTAATCTTAGAGTTTTTTATTTTTCGTAATTTAGTGTTTATTATTTTTTGCAATTTTAGTTTTTTTTTTACTTTTTCGTAGTGTAAGGTTTTTTTAATTTTGTAATTTAGATCTTTTAATTAGTAGTTTTTTTTAATTTAATTCAAATAGTTAGGTTAATTTATAGTTTAAACTTAGTTATTTTTTATTTCACAGGTAAGTTTTTATTTATTTTAAGATAGTTATATTGTAATTTAAACTTAGGGGGTGTTAGGTTTAGGGGTTAATAGTTTAAATTAGTGTTTTGCGATGTAGGGGACCGGTGGTTGAGGGGTTAATAGGTTTAGTTTACTAGTTACAATGTGGGGGGCTGGAGATTTAGGGGTTAATGTTTAGTTTATTAGTTGCGATGTGAAAGGTTGAAGGTTTAGGGGTAAATACTTTATTATAGTGTTTTGCGATGTGGTGGGGCGGCGGTTTAGGAGTTAATTGATTTATTTAGGTGTCGGCGATGTCGGGGGCGGCAGATTAGGGGTTAATAATTATATTTAGTGTTGCAATGTCGGGGCGGCGATTAGGGTTAATCACTTTATTTAGGTGTCGGCGATGTTTGGGGCAGTGGATTAGGGGTGTTTAGACTAGGGTTTTATGTTAGGGTGTTATGTTTAAACGTAACTTTCTTTTCCCCATAGCCATCAATGGGGTTGCGATAAGGTGATCTCCACGATCGCAGGTGTTAGTTTTTTTCTAACACTCTCTTCCCATTGATGTCTATAGGGGAAAGCGTCCACAAGCTCGTAAACTAAGCCCTTGGCTTTTGTGCGGTATGGAGCTTACACACCAAGGGGCATATTTATCAAGCTCCATATGGAGCTTGAGGCCCCTTGTTTCCAGCAAGCCTTCGGGCTCACCGGAAACAGAAGTTATGAACCAGCGGTCTAAAGACCACTGCTCCATAACTTGTCTGTCTGCTCTTAACCCGAATACGATCGGGTTGATTGACACCCCCTGCTAGCGGCCGATTGGCCGCGAATCTGCAGGGGCGGCATTGCACCAGCAGTTCACAAGAACTGATGGTGCAATGACAAATGCTGACAGCGTATGCTGTCAACATTTATTGATGTGCAGCAATGTACAGCGGACATGATACGCTACTTCGTATCATGTCAGCTCGCACATTGTTAAATTTGCCCCCATACCTCACTGCACAAGGAGGCTTTTCAGTAACTTGTAATGGCAGCTCTATGGAGAGTGCAATAGTGCAATTTTTTTGGCATTATTTTCACACCCTGTTTAGCGCAAAACTAGTAATCTAGGTGATAGTGATTAAACCCTAAACCGCCATCCCTCACAACGCAAACTAAATAAATGTATTAATCTTTAATCCGACATCCCCCACGATGCAATAAACCTAATTACACTATTAACCCTTAAACAGCCAACCCCCCACAACACAAATATACCAAATTAACCTATTAACCCCTAATCCACCATTCCCCCACAACACAATAAACCTAAATAACCTATGAACTCCTAAACCGCCATCCCCCCACAATACAAATAACTAATTTAATCACTAAGCCCCCTAACCTAACACCCCCTAAATTAACCCCAATTAGATCAAATAAAAAAAAAAACTAAGTTAAAATTAAAATTAAAAAAAACCTAACATTACTTAAAACAACAACCTAAGATTCAACTAAAATAAATAAATCTAAAATTACAAAAAATAAAAAAGTCTAAAATTACAGGAAAAAATAAACCAAATTATCAAAAATAAAAAAAATAAACCTAATCTTATACCCCCATGAAAATAAAAAAGCCCACCCAAAATAAAAACACCTCCTAATCTAAACTACCAATAGCCCTTAAAAATGCTTCCTTACAGTAAAACCAAACACTCTAAAATAAAAAACTTAACACTAAAAAAACCTAAGCTACCCATTGCCCCTAAAGGGGCATTTGTATGGGCATTGACCATAAATGGGCAATCAGCTCTTTTGCAGCCCATGAAAAAAAAAAATCCCTAATCTAAAATAAAAGCCAGCCCAAAAAATAAAAAAGTCTAACCCCCAAATAGGTACTCACCATTCCTGAAGTCAAGCAGAGAAGCTCTTCTTCCAGGCGGGACATCTTCTTCCAGCACGGGGACCTCTTCTATGTTTATACAGGACGAAGGCGGGGAGGAGCGGAGGTGACCACGGAACAGGACTGGCGACCACAGAGCCATCCAGTGTGGAGGATCCTCTTCGTACGATCGTAGCCACACACTGAAGCTTGATTGCAAGGTACCCGTTTTATATTTGGGGTACCTAGCATTCCTATTGGCTGATATTTTCAAATCAGCCAATAGGGTAAGAGCTACTGAAATCCTATTGGCTGATTTGAAAAGCCAATAGGATTTCAGTAGCTCTCATGCTATTGGCTGATTTGAAAATTTCAGCCAAACATAAAACGGGTACCTTGCATTCAATCTTCAGTGTGAATGAAGAGGATCCTCCACGCTGTGTGGCTCCATGGCCGGCGTTCTTGCTCCGCGGTCACCTCCGATACATGCCGCCTTTGCCCTGGATGAAGAAAGAAGAGGTCCCCGTGCTGGAAGAAGATGTTGCCACCTGGAAGAAGACCTTCACCACCTGGAAGAAGAAATTTTCCGCCGGACTTCAGGAACGGTGAGTACCTATTTGGGGGTTACAAATATTTTATTTTTTTTGGGGAGGCTTTTTTTAGATTAGAATTTTTTTTTATTTTTATGGGCTACAAAAGAGCTGATTGCTCTTTTAAGGGCAATGCCCATACAAATGCAATGGGTAGCTTAGTTTTTTTTTTTAGTATTAGGCTTTTTTATTTTGGGGGAATTTTTACTGTTAGAGGGGATTTAGTACTTTTTTTATGTAAAAGAGCTGTTTAATTTAGGGCAGTGCCCTACAAAAGTCCATTTTAAGGGCTATTGGTAGTTTAGTTTAGATTGGGGGTGTTTTTATTTACGGGGGGCTTTTTATTGTCATAGGGGTATTAGATTAGGTTTATTTTTTTATTTTTGAATATTTGGTTTATTTTTTACTGTAATTTTAGACTTTTTTATTTTTCACTGTAATTTTAGATTTTTTTTTTTTAATTTAATCTTAGGTTTTGTTTTTTAAGTAATGTTAGTTTTTTTAAATTTAATTTTAACTTAGTATTTTTTTATTTTATCCAATTGGGGTTAATTTAGGGGGTGTTAGGTTAGGGGGTTTAGTGATTAAATTAGTTATTTGCGTTGTGGGGGGATGGTGGTTTAGGAGTTAATAAGGTAATTAGGTATATTGCGTTGTTGGGGTTAATACATTTATTAGGTTAGATTGTGATGTGGGTGAATGGCGGATTAGGGGTTAATAGTTTTTTTTATAATTTTAGTGTTTATTATTTTTTTGTAATTGTAGTTTTAAACTTTTTTGTAATGTTAGGTTTTATTATTTTTAGTAATGTTAGGTTATATATATATTTTTTTTTTATTGAGGTTTTAAAATAAGTAAGACAAGCAAGTTATTACACAGAATGTCAAACCACAAACAAAATTGACAAATACAGAGTCAAAAAAATAACATAATCCATTAATACAAATATTGCTTGAGAATATGTATAAGTATTAAACAATGAACCTCAGTTTTTAATAGGGAATGTCCTCTTAAAACATGGTACTATATAAAGTAAAGTTAAGTTATTTCCCCCAAGAAGCTAAAGAGGTCTCTCTTGGGCCTCCTGGACTACATCATATGCATAATGGGGGACTTTGAAGAGGAAATAAAAATAGCAAAATAGTCCACTCTTGGACCTAAGGATTAGAGTGATATGATATTTTCCAACAATATATACATTATAAGTGAAACCTACAGAGAAGAGATACCTATGTCTCAAAAGTAAAGATATAAGCTAGATCTGTTATGGTAAACTTCCAGGCAGGTAGAGTAGTCTAAACTAAGTTTGTCGCCGCTTTCAGCAACAGACATCCATATTTAGGAGAGCCGTAGGGCCACTTGGTTTATTTTTATAATAAGCAGGATAGCTAGACAATTAGAGTGCATGCTATTAATACGTTATAGAAGCCTAGCACCTCTGCCCTATATTGCTGAGCATGTCGAATGGAGGCTAGGGTAGACAATAGGGTCTATATAAGGTCGATAATAGGGTATATGTATAAGTGGTCAAATATCAAGTAAATATTATAATAGGGTCCATATAATTTATACATGGGGGGTCTAGGGATCTAGTGTATTTCCTAAAGAAAAAAAAAAAAAAAGTATCCTCATGACCTATCAAGATAAAGGTGTACTTATGGTTGGCCCCCCACCTCGGCCGCTGGCACCGGGGCCCACCCTGGACCACTCTATGAAAAAGTGAGTGTGGAATATACTTAATACCTAGAAGTGGTGTCACTATAAATATGCAAGCAAACTTGTATGGAGGCAATGTGAATGAGTCAAGCTAATATAGATCCTCAAAAATTATTTGTAACAGGAATATACTCTAGATTAAACATAAGGTAAACATCACAAACAGATCTTCTAACATAGGAAATTTACAGACAGATTATCACATCCCAGACCATCTTATCTAGGAGAGTTTATATTCACTTACCATGTCACACTCCATGTTGTGCGTGAGGTCATATGGTGTATCTAAACATAGGAACATACCCCCAAATCCATCTATTAAGATATAACTTATTTTAGGGGAGTAAAATAAGCATAAGATAGGAAAAAACATTACTATCACAAAGGGGCTCTAAGCCAAACATAGGGTTGCCATTGCTGTCAAATCAAGTAGGCTACATACATATAATCCGTTAGTCCTAGTGTCTCTAATGTAAGCCTACATAAGCTTAAGTCTTAAATGGTAAAGACCTGATCATTAGTTATCACCCCCTTGAATAGTTAAAATATAACATTGATAATAAGATGCAGTATGTGATTTTGTGTCAATCACACACTCCAAGGAACAAAACAAATATGTACCGGGATGAAAGTACCTCTCTAAAAAACAAAAACAAAAAAAAAACAGGATAGAATTACCCCCTTAAGTAGTAATGGCTGTGGGTAGCCCAGAGAATCAGACCCCAGTCCTCATATATATCGTCCCATAAACACTGCGTGGAATGATAGAAAGGCAGTGAAAGGGTTTCTTTAGTGTGTCCATATGGTTATGTGAAGGCACTGAAGAACTGACATAAACCCTCCACCAACTGAAATAGGAAAATAAAAAGTTTAGCCTATTCCTGACCGGCCAGGGGTGCTGATCAGGACAGAATAAACTGCAGATATGTTGAATGCAATATGACCCTCCGGGGGCAATTTTCTCCAAGATAATGACCATAGGCTCAAGAGGGTTAAGGCTAAATGAGTGTGGGGCTCATGGTGAAGTTGCCAATCCCAAAGATTTAAGTCAATTATCTGTCCCGGTATTAAAAGGAGCCAGAGTTCATCAACAGTGCCATGCTTACCTCCCGGTATGCCTCTATCTCTGCAATTCTGGAATGGATGAATACCATACACAACACCCCCTGAAGCTGGATCCACTGGGGCCATCATTGTGACCCAGGACTTTCTCTGCTGCTCAGGCTTGACCACCACTGCTTCACGGGAGCCACAAGGGTAGGTGGCCTCCTTCGTTAGATTGGAAAAGACATCCACTCTCTCTCCAGCTTTGAACACCGACCGATCGTCAGTATCGGGAGATTGCGGGTCCTTCATCTGGTATCCGGCAATCTTAGGTGACCGCCACATACACTCCAGGGGATGTAGGGCACCTCCAGATGCGGTGTCAGCATATTCTATCTGGCGAAAGGAACGGAGTGTCTTTGCAATGACCGGAGGCAGTTGGGAAGGCGGAGGTTCACGGGTGCAATCCCAAAGCGGCTTGTCGACAACAGCGGGCTTTACTTCCTCGGCAGGTTGTGGTAGAAATAGGAGTTTATGGAGTTCTTCTTCCAAGTCCCTAAAAGAGTCCAGTATAAACTGGGACATTCTTGGGGGTTAATATAGGGTATAGTTATAAATGGTATGAAAGACTTTGTTCCTTAAGGCAAAATAGAGTTACTGATGGTCTAGTGAGTTTGCGTGTTCAACGTTAAAACATAACTTTTATTGTGTCAAAATTAATATAAAATACTGGAAATAAATTTAAAAACACACTTAGATGCTAAAGAATCAGTGGTTAACCTGTTCTCTTTAAATAGATTCTAGCCAGGTAGGTCATAGGTTGTACTGGTAGACTTCTTAAGTAAAATTGCATCAAGTTAATTTAAACTGATGCAGACTCATAACAAGAAGTCATGTAGAATAGTTGTGTGTATATCTATGTAATAGACAAAACAGAGTAAGATATTCTGTAGTCTTAAATAGTAATAATCTTAATAAGATATCACTTTGTTATACACAACAGTTACTGTATATTACAAATTGACCGTTTTGTCAATACAGCTCTAATTCTATTGAATCAACTCAATACTGTCTACTGGTGGGTAGTATACTTTGTATGTTAACATGGGGTGATAAGAGTACCATATATCCTATTAAGGAGATTAATACTGCTGTAGTGAGCGATTTTTAACCTAATGTGTTCATTTTTTAATGTCAGATTAGTAATCCACATAAAGAAAGCCCCTACTATCTTCATTATTGTAGGCTCATGTGTTTGGATTATTGTAGGCTTATCTTCAGGATTATTGTAGGCTCATGTGTTTGGCGTGACACTTGTACTTTATGATTCACATACATTGGTTAAAAGCTCTTAATATACTGTTATAACCCTTGAGTTGGGTGTGCTGAAATAGTTTCTAGATTTATTGTGGGTTCATGTATTTTTGTATAGCTCATATATACTATAAATTAATATTGCCCACTAGAGTAAATCTACATTCAGCACATTAATTATAAGTTAGTATGTTTGGCATACTGCTTATGTTACATCAGTACCCACTCTCTTGAAATGCTTGTTGTGGTATCAAGTATCTTACTATATGCTTTTGAACCCTATTGGATAGCTCTGCCCGCTGAGATAAATCGAACTTCAGCACATTTATTATAAGCTTATATATTGGCACACTGCTTGTATGTCATATACAGGAGCATGTCAACTCGACTCATGCATTATTAAACATATTTGTTGTTGGTTCGTGTGTTTAATGCAAAGTTTGTGTGTTAGAGCAGTGCCCCTATGCATAAATAAAAATTCAGCGCATGTACAGGTTCAAGGCTATAGATATTCAGATAGAGCTGGTCAGTAAATATAGTATATTATGTTTACAGATATTAATGATACCACCGACTTGTTGTAGACTTATTATTATAACGTAAGCGTTATTATCAAATGAGTGAGAGAGGTAATCTTTAATTTGATATAGATGTACAGTTTGTATACCGTTTTTTTAAGGCAGTGTTAATTCTCATAAGTAAAAATTCAGCATACCTACATCTTACAAGCTATAACTACTCAGGTACAGCCCATCAGTTTTTGGTATGGAGTATTACAATTTAAAATATTGATGATACCACACGTTAGTTGTAAGTTTATAGCTGTAGCATAGCGGTTATTGCCAATAAGTGACAGAGCTGTTTGCTGATTATATAGAGAGTTTTTAGTGCAGCTGACTCGAACACAAATGCTGTCTAATTTCAGCACACACATGCAATGCCGGTTTTCGCAATTCAAATGGGGCTACTGCTGACCACACCGCTCGGTTTATAGCCGATGGAGTAGATGCAATCTTACCCGGTAATCATTAAATCATATGCCAGTATTGTGTATTTAATTCCCAGCTTGCAGGCTAAAGTTTATCTGTGTCGAGTAACTCCTACAACTCAGCCCCACACCCAGATATACTGCTTTCGTATCACTTGCCCATCAGGTCTATTTAATGAACATCGAGCGTGTAAGATCAAATATAGTTACATTTTAACAAAGATGATAACCACCTAAAGCTAGTATTTAGTAAATTAGAACAGGTTTAGTAATATAGCATTCTAAGGCTCATCTAAAAATACAGGAGCTCTAGGACTCCTCACCAATTCCCTAACGTCCCTAGGATTATTACTATTTAAGACTACAGAATATCTTACTCTGTTTTGTCTATTACATAGATATACACACAACTATTCTACATGACTTCTTGTTATGAGTCTGCATCAGTTTAAATTAACTTGATGCAATTTTACTTAAGAAGTCTACCAGTACAACCTATGACCTACCTGGCTAGAATCTATTTAAAGAGAACAGGTTAACCACTGATTCTTTAGCATCTAAGTGTGTTTTTAAATTTATTTCCAGTATTTTATATTAATTTTGACACAATAAAAGTTATGTTTTAACGTTGAACACGCAAACTCACTAGACCATCAGCAACTCTATTTTGCCTTAAGGAACAAAGTCTTTCATACCATTTATAACTATACCCTATATTAACCCCCAAGAGTGCTATATATGTAGTCTGTCGAGTTAGAGCCTTTCTCTACCAAATGTTTCACATGTTGAAAACTACATAGCACCTTTTGTAGTCCACATATTTGTAAGGGAATTATCCCCACATACATTAAGGACAATCAGGGGTTAAATTGGGAATTAGAAATACTAAAGCCACATCAGGCTAGTAGTGCCGTTGATACCTCCTTTTTCTGGTTAAACTGGGACATTGTAGTCTCCCATCGGTCAAGGGCTTCCATTTGTCAGTCAGATTATAGACGGCTCTGTTTCAAAATATCTAGATCCGCCTATGTGTGCTGAACGAGTTGAATCTCTTCTCTGTTATCCTATTTATTACACAGCTTCATAAGCTGTTGTACCCGGGGTTAACCGGGGGGTTAGATGAAGGCCTGACCCGTGTCTGGGCCGCTACTGCGTACCTTCTCGTTCCGGTACTTTAGGACTGAAGTTGGCAGCACATTGCAGATCAAATTGTTCAGCAAAACCTGAAGTTTTAGAATATGCTATGTGTGATCAGGAATGGTACCGCAGACCGGCTATATGCAGCAGAAATATATGCCAGACTCTTCAGCCTCCAAAATACACGAGTAGTTTAAGAAAGTAAGGGAGAGAAATATTACTGTATTAGTTGTACTTATAAGTTCCCCAACACAATTAAACCATATCCTTAGGGAGGAAAATAGTATTTCCTTAGTCAAAATGATAAAGGTGGGGGGTGCTCAATATCCTGTATAAACATAGAAAAATGTAGGAAGAAGAAATGGATATACCAGAGCACTCAAAATGAGCTAATACGAATTAATTCACAATATGAGTAGATGTGCAGGACTGGGGTATTTATAAATAAAACATAACTTTTAATAATATCAGGGTAAAAAATAGTAAATAATAGTGATAAACATTCACTCCGTGTAGTGTATATTAAAATCAATTAAAAAGATGAATGCTGAAGTGCCAAACATTTGGCCATACTAAGTATGTCAAGTGGGTGATTCACAATCTCAAGCACTATAGAGTGCTTAGCAATAGCAAAAATACTAATTCAATAAGAAAAGGAAGTTACACTTCCACAAAATCTGATGCTGAGTACAGTGCTCAGCCGATGTTAGCTTCAATTAAAGTCACACACTCTGTATACAATTACCAAATAGGGTTGAACTATCCATGTATAAACCTGTGTTATGAGTCAAAAAGAAACCCAATTTGCAGGAGAGAGGTGTAAGTGCAGAGGCTAAACCGCTAACATGTATATGTCGCTATGAGCAATTATACCCACAAGATTGTGGTTTAGGGGTTAATAGATTTATTTAGTGTTGGCGATGTGGGGGCATGGTGGTTTAGGAATTAATAGCTTTATTTAGTGATGGCGGTGTGGGGGGACGGTGGTTTAGGAGTTAATAGCTTTATTTAGTGTTGGCGATGTGGGGGGAGGGCGGTTTAGAGGTTAATAGGTTTAGTTAGTGTTTGCGATGTGGGGGGGCGGCTTAGAAATTAATAAGTTTACTTAGTGTTGGCGATGTGAGGGGCGGTGGTTTAGAGGTTAATAGTTTTAGTTAGTGTTGGCGACGTGGGGGGATGGCAGTTTAGAGGCTAATAGGCCGGCGGTTTAGGGGTTATTAGGTTTAGTTAGTGTTTTATTTAGTGATGGTGGTGTGGGGGGACGGCAGTTCAGGAGTTAATAGCTTTATTTAGTGTTGGCAATGTGGGGGGACGGTGGTTTAGAGGTTAATAGGTTTAGTTAGTGTTGGCAATGTGGGGGCGACGGTTTAGAAATTAATAGGTTTACTTAGTGTTGCAATGTGGGGGGATGGCGGATTAGGGGAAAATAAATGTTATTAGTGATTGTGATTTGGGGGGACGGTGGTTTAGGAGTTAATAGGTTTATTTAGTGTTGGCAATATGGGGGATGGTGTTTTAGGGGTTAATTGGTTTATTTACTGTTGGCGATGTGGAGGGATGGTGGTTTAGAGGTTAATAGGTTTATTTAGTGATGGCAGTGTGGGTGGATGGCGGTTTAGAGGTTAATAAGTTTAGTTAGTGTTGGCGATGGGGGGGCGGCAGTTTAGAAATTAATATCATGTACTGAGAGAAGAGAGTTGGAACCTAATTATAATGATAGAATGTATAATATTACTACTTGGGTGTTATGCAATATTATAAATGTAATATGTCAATTTTTATTATTCAACACTCAAGGAGCAGTGCGTAAGCATATAGGATACAATATAGTACAGTTTGTGACTACCCTTGCTGAGTAAGCAGGTTAGTCACCCAAAAAAAGGGATGCTTATATACACTGGGATAATATCATTATAAGTTAAAAGGAGACCCCTGACACGGCGTTTCACTAACGCTTTCCTTAGTGAAACGCCGCGTCAGGGGTCTCCTTTTAACCAGCCTCACTCGTTGTTAAAATATAAGAATACCAGCATGCTTAATCAATAATACTAATACAAGACTTAGCCGCTTTAGCTCTGAATAGGCTCTTATGCCAGATATATGTATTTACGCTGAATACTTAAACTGAGTTTAGCCAAACATAGCACAAACAATCTAGCTTCGGTCCGGTGGTTGGTACTGTGCAATAGAGAGATAGGTTCTCTTTATCTCTAAGTTGATTTGTGTTACAGCCTTAGGAGGTATTATAATACTAATAACAGTTAGCACTTGCTAACATATACGAAACAAAGAACTAGCCTCTAACTAGAGCTTAGACTTAACTAAGCTATATAACGCTCTATATATATTTTTTATTAATCTTATATTATAAGCTACAATTCACTAGCCCTTTACTTGGTGGAACAATACAATCTAGGGGGCAGTAATAATTTTATAAGCTGGAAATATAATAGATTAAGATTTGTAACAAAAAACTGATTAACTCGAATATACTTGAGAAGGCTATTCTTTGTATACCCTGCAGTATTAAGAATACCGCCCTAGGAATTATTTATCAAGTATTATAAGCATTATCACCATAACCAGAGATATTCAATGGAGAAAATCAGCCACATTAAAACACATTATATTTAGTCATCACACTATTCCATGATTTATCCACCACAGTGTGTGGTTCAAATAAACTATCTGGATTAGTAATTTAAAAACTTTATTGGTTTGGTATAGGCTGTCACCTCCATAGGTGCACAATAGATTGGTGGTACCTAAATATATCAGAAGTTTTAGATTGTTATATTACAAGCAGGTATTTACTGAGCTTAAGCATATATCTATTAATAAAATATAGATTTCTATATAGATGGGCACAATAATTTGGGTACTATTAAAGAGCCAATAAATACCAAAGAGGATTCTGTGATAAAGTATGACTCTTTAGTACACTGCTCATCTGAAATCTATTGCTATAAGCTATACTAAGATCAGTTACAATTTTCTTAAATTAAGAGCATATGCTGTTAATTCAACTAACACAGTGAGAGTGTTTTTAATTTTCGAGGGCAGCATCACCATCCACAAAAGCTGTCTTTTTAAAAGATACTAATAAAGGTTATTTTTTATACACAAAAATATTCTTGTTCTTGACGTCACAGTAACCTATAATTCATAACTTAAAATGATATTATCCCAGTGTATATAAGCATCCCTTTTTTTGGCTGACTAACCTGCTTACTCAGCAAGGGTAGTCACAAACTGTACTATATTAGAAATTAATATGTTTACTTAGTGTTGGCGATGTGGGTGGATGGCGGTTTAGAGGTTAATAGGTTTAGTCAGTGTTTTTTTTTTAGTGTTGGCGATGTGGGGGGATGGTGGTTTAGAATAGATTAGTTAGAATGGATCCGAAAATTTGGGGATTTTAGTTATGATGGCGATTCGGAAATTCAGATTCATCTGAATCTCCAAATCAGCCAAAACTCGTCTGAATTGCACATGTCTAGTTTTTAAGAAATGATGCAATATAGTATTGTGATCACTCATGGAACTAGGCTCCTAATTTGATGGTTAAGCAAAAAACATGTTTTGAAGTCAAAAGCTGATAGATTGTCATTGACCCCTTATGCTTTAGCTAAATGTCCCTTTAAATACAGTTTGCCTGGGAGGGCGGAGCTTGCCAGCAAAGAGAGTAGCAGCACTTCTGTTTAGTTCTGCATAGAAAGTGACAAATAACACTGGTTTTACGCCTTTTCTGGTGGAATATCACCCTAAAAAGCCCTCTAGATGATAGATGCACTCATAGAGATTATCTGATGTAACTTTGCAGTAGATCCCTGCCGATTTCCGGTATACCCGCAAACGAGAACCAGCAGATTTCTAGGAAAGGCTGCGGCCTACTCCGGATCCTCCGGTACTGAAAAGAGGATCAAAGAAGCGAGTGACTCACCCGATTACAGGGATACAATAGAGAAGGACCCCAGGAGACTACTAATGGTGAGATTGAACACATTTATTGACAGCAACCAGTTTTAAACACTCCAGGGCCTTTGCTGCTGAAATACCACTTTTTTGGGATTTATAAGGCCACTTGAAGGACTCACACTACACTTTAGCAGGACGGCCAGTGGCGGGAAAGGAGGACATTTTATCTTGCAGCCTTTGCTATAGAACAGCAATCTCTTTTAAATAGTGCAGCCTTCATTTACTCAGTTGGTTTTCAAACAAGCTGCAGAGAACTGAGAGCCTATATTGCTGTTTATTTTTCTCCTTGTCCAAATAATTTGCAGCTATCAAAACACACGACTGTGTGAAGCAGAAACTGCTGACCCCCAATCTGGTTTTGCACATCAAATCTGACACAGAACAGCCGGAGCCATAGAAGTCTCATCTGAGCAGCAATAAATTAATACCAGCACGGTACTACTCTCTCCCATCCCTTTTCCTACCATCCTTTGTGGTGGTGGGTCATATCCTGCAGCCCTTTTTCCGTGATCGTCCTGTGAGGACAGTGCCCCTGGGGAGTAGAGATAGGCCGGTAGCGGGGTGAATTCTTACAGAGAAGGTGTGACTACAGTCTAATAATATGCTGAACTCTTAGCTGCTGACCTTATGCTGTGCAAATGTGGACAGATACCCTGCTAGCCTGTTAACATGAGTCATACAAAGGTATCTGGGGACATGTGTCCCGGAATATAGTACCCATAGCGGGGCAGAGAACATCAACATTACACCAAGACCACCTTTATAATCCTTATGCATCTCTAGATAGTGACAGTGCGGTGGGAGCCTTCCCCTCCAACCTTTAAGAACCTCACAAGTTTCCTTTTTTGCACCAAATGGATCATACTCTTATTGACATCTGCTCCCTGACTCACAACGGTACTTCATAGAGGGAACCTAGGGGTTTTCACAGGTCTCCCGAAATGTCTGCCAGGAAACCCTCTATGGACAAAAGAAGTAAATCTACATCCTTGAACACATACTTCAAGTCTTCCAAAACAATGAAACAGACAGACCAACCAGATACTGATAACCCAGAAGATATGGACTCAGACTCAGAGTCTGCAGTATCAAACACAGATCAAACCCCAGTAACTAAAGCAGACTTGCAATTCTTAGTTTCAAAACAAGACATTTCAACTAGCTTTGATAAACTATGGTCTAAAATTGATTCTATGCACACGGCAGTTACAGCTAGTCTAACAGAGATCAGGTCTGACATTGCAGAACTAGGAGGAAGAATGGATACAATCGAAGAACTTACAGAAGCAATTACTGAGGATATGAATGGACTTTCGCAAGCCATTGCCTCATATCACCAACTGTTCATAGAGATGCAAGATAAGATTGAAGACTTAGAGAACAGGAGTGGAAGAAGCAATCTGAGACTAAAAGGTATTCCGGAGACAGTAGAAGGTAAAGAACTACCCACTTATCTACAACAACTCTTCAGAAGTATAACAGGAAATCAATGGAAAGAGCTCACAGAGCTCTGAGGGCTAAACCTAAGGGGGAGGCTCCACCACGAGATGTGATAGTGAAGATACTACTCTTCCAGGACAAAGAATTAATACTCTCGGCAGCTAGAAATGCTCCTACTTTCAAATTCCAGGGGTCAGTTGTTCAATTCTATCAAGATCTATCCTTTAGAACTCTCCAAAGACGGAATTCTTTTCATCCCTTAACTCAACTTTTGAGAAAACAACAGATTCAATACAAATGGGGGTTCCCCTTCGCTCTATATATCTTGAAGGACAACTTGACTGTGACTATCAAGGAAGCTGCCGACATCCCTGACCTATGCCAAAGACTGGGGCTCGAAACACCAAAAATGCCTTATCTGCCAGTCTCGGCCCTACAACTGGAACCCCAGGCATCTCTGAAATCAAACACCATTCCTAGATGGAAAACAGTCAGTAGAAAACGTTCTAAGAATAAGTGAAACACAGTTTCTCTTCAGGTGGAAAATTGTTCTGGAGGATAAAGAAATGAAAAGCACAGGGTTACAAAAGCAGGAGGAGCATAGCTATCTACCATGAAACATCCTTTAATGTGACTCTCTAATGAGTAGGTGGTAACTTTGAAACCTGCTATGGAAGTTTTGTAAGTTTAATAGTTAGGATACAGGACTCCCTGTATGGACCTTCAGGTTATATATGAAGATATGTGCAGTTAATGGGGTAAAGCAGGGAGTTGGGAAAGAGATGAACTGCAGTTACCATATGCCTGTAGAAGAGACAGGGCTTACGCCCGTTGTTTTTGTTCTCTATCGCATAGATATAGCACTTGCACAGTTATTTAAATTTAAAATGTTAAGGTTATTTGTCTTATTATCTTGCCCTCGTCAGAGGGAATTATCATGTTTTTTTTTGTGGTTAACTTCATACTTTGTTATTGTACTCACACTACTTACTATACCCTCCTCTTGGTGCCACATATTGTTGTAACACACCACATACGCCCACATGAACTAGTCATAGAATGGATGGAGGCTTACTCTGGTCAGGAGGGCTCGGATGCACACACCTTCTTAATCTGTGTTCTAATATATTTATGGTACGTCTTACACCCACTTAGATGGCCCCAAAAATTAAATTAATTTCTCACAATGTGAGAGGCCTGAACACTGATGTGAAGAGACGAGTGGCAATGAACCAATATATAAATATCAAAGCTAATATTCTCTTCCTACAGGAGACTAACTTTCTTAATAATCAGGTTCCTAAATATTGGTCCAGACACTTTCAACAACACTACCATGCCACAGCCTCTACCAAAAAAAGAGGAGTGTCCATCTTGATTCACTCGGCCCTTAACTTTGAATTTGAATCTATAATCACAGATGAGGAGGGAAGATATTTAATAGTTAAAGGTCAAATTGATAACACAGACATAGTATTCTGCAATGTATACGCACCTAATACAAAACAGACAGAATTCTTTGCCCATATATCATATCTTCTAACTCAGTGGTCCCAAAATAGGATCATAGTAGCTGGAGATTTTAACATTAATTTGTCTCCGATCCAGACACCCAACCGAGAGACTTCGTCACATAAGAAACAGCAAAACAATCGGGACATAAAACACATTCAGGAACACCTGGTGTCCCACACTCTTATAGATACCTGGCAGGCCTTATATGGAACTACAAACGACACTACCTATTACTCTGCTGCGCATAAATCTTATACAAGAATTGATTATATCTATACCAGCCAAATCCTTCACCCGATCCTACTATCCTCTGAGATTCACCCCTGCGTGTGACCACTCTATACTGACGTTAGCATTAGATGGGGTACAAGATCATAAACGGGAAAAATCGTGGTCTTATGACCCACAATACTTTAAGCAGCCCCTAGCACAGGACCATATCCTAAAATATCTTAAAAATACTGGGACATAAATGTAGATACCACCTCCAACCCTTTATATACATGGGCGGCTCATAAAACATATGTAAGGGGAATGTTAATGCAAGGGAAAGTGGCACATATCAGACAACTTCGAAAACAGATATCTACACTCCACCAAGAGATAGCCACTTTAGAGAAGTCACACAGACTTACACATAATGAGACTACTTTGAGAACCTTACAGACAAAAAGAACCACATTAGCTAACTTACTGACTACCAATGCAACTAAAATACTACATAAACTAAAAGTACAATATTTCATATTTGCCAATAAACCAGACAGATATCTGGCGCATAAATTACAGGAGAGAAATAGGGTCATGGCTATTCCCTCTTTACAGTTAGCTAATGGAGATAAAACAGCATCTACTTAGGAGATAGTAGATGAGTTTGCAAGATACTATGGCCAACTTTATGATGGACACAAAACTGAACACTCACCAGCCATTGAAAAAGACACACATAACTTTTTAATTGATGCACAGCTCTCAGTTATCTCAGATGAAGATAAAAATGTCTTAAATGCCCCCGTATCTCCAATAGAGGTTATACAGGTTATAAAAGAATTGAAAGTGGAAAAGGCAGTGGGACCAGACGGCTTCCCGGGAGATTATTATAAGTTATTTCGTACAACACTATTGGCTCATCTCACAAAATTTTGTAATCATTTCTTAGAGGGCCGGGAAATACCGCAGGAATTACTAGGGGCTAAAATCGTGGTCATTCCTAAAGCAGGGAAAAATCCAAAACTTTGCGCCAGTTATCGCCCTATCACTCATAAACCAGGATCTAAAGATATTCACCAAAATATTGGCCAATCGCTTAAAAACTATATTACCCTCACTTATCCATCCGGACCAGGTGGGTTTTGTAGCAAATAGAAAGGCCCAGGATAACATAAGAAGAATGATAAATATCATAGAACATCTGGGAAGAGAGGAAACGCCTTCTCTGCTCCTATCTTTGGATGCAGAGAAGGCGTTTGATAGAGTAGATTGGGGCTACATGTTGATGGTACTGCAGCATATGGGGTTTGATGGTCCCTTTATTAAAGCAATCCAAGCAATTTATTCTAGCCCCACAGCACAGGTAGTATCGGCAGGATATAGGTATAGGCCTTTTCCCATAAGGAATGGGACAAGACAGGGGTGCCCTCTGTCTCCCCTGATATTTGCTCTCTGCATAGAGCCCCTAGCAGCTAGAATAAGACTGTCTCCAGACATTACAGGTGCCACAATAGCTAACCATGAATACAAGCTCACCCTCTTTGCAGATGATATTTTGGTTACAGTTATGAAACCCCTGTTGTCTCTCCCGAATTTGTACAACCTTCTCGATAAATTTTCACAGATATTCGGGATATAAAATCAATCTTGAGAAATGTGAGGCATTACCAATAGCTTTACCCCCTCATACAAAGAAAACCATAGAGCTTAATTTTGAGTTTAAATGGGTGAAGCACTCACTTAGATACCTGGGGATCCAGCTGTCAGCTCAATATCACCAACTATATAAATATAATTACACACCATTATTTAAAACTAAAAGAAAAGACCTTCAGAGATGGAAGAGACATTCCTTTTCTTGGTATGGCCGACTTTCCGCAGTCAAAATGAATGTTTTCCCACGTTTACTTTACCTATTCCGCACACTGCCTATACCAATTCCGATTCTGGAACTATCTACATTACAAAAGGAACTAATAGCCTATGTTAGGGGTAACAAAAAAGCAAGAATCCCTTCAGTGGTTTTGACACAACATAAAACTTTAGGGGGTGGGTGTCCCAAACCTAATTGACTACCACAAGGCAGCCAGAATTTCACAAACAATTCTAATGGGGAGGAGACTAGAGGACATTGTCTGGCCCAAAATAGAAGCAGGGATAGAGGGACTACCACATGCAGATGACATATTATGGAATGACCAAACAAACAATACACATATATTTAGATCACCAATTTATGCATCCACCAAACAAGTTAAAAAATGGATAGCAGACCACCACAACATACTACCTCCGAGATCAGTGATGATTCCACTCAGGAAAATTATGCCTCAAGAGCTTCATACCTCCATAGATAAATGGGCCAATAAAGGGCTGTATAGGGTGGCGGACGCCTTACTTAATAACACACTGATGACCTACACTCAGATTCAAGATAAACTGACCCCAATGAAGATAAGGTGGTTTCAATATCTACAGTTGTCCACCTCCATTCGTAAATACACGGGCAGTGCTAGGGCCTCTTCCCCCACAACACTGGAAAGTATATACTCACAAACCTCTAGACCTAAACATACAATCTCTATACTATATATTGCTATACAGAAAGACCACAATGCCCCTAAAACAACTTTGATGCGCAGGTGGGAAGATGACATTAATGTTACTTATGATAGACATACATGGCAGAATATATTTAGCTCCATGGGAAGAGGGTTGATCAGTGCAGATTTACGTGAAAGTACCCTCAAGATTGCATTTCGCTGGTATCTAACACCAAATGTTACCTCTCACGTGTCACAGACGGCATCCAATCTATGCTACAGGGGATGTGGGAATATAGGCACCTTTAGACATATGTGGTGGGACTGTGATGGAGTAAAACAGATATGGCATTCCCTTTCCACTTTACTTAGCTCGATCCTAGGGGAAGAGATAGAGCTTGATATTTCTCAAGCTTTATTACACACATGTTTTAAAAAATATAATAAAGAAATGAATGCCTTTATTAGAATTTTATGCACGACCACAAGAATAGCAATAGCATACCACTGGAAAACGGGGGTACCAACATGGATGGAGGTGAGGAATAAAATAAATAACATGTTTAGAATGTACGAGTCTGCCTCATGGATCATGAATACCAGAGAGTCATTTGAGAAGGTGTGGTTCTATTAGGTCCTGAATAACTCCACTACCAATTAACCACTATATAGTGTGGAGGCCTGATTTGGGTGTTAGATCGATAGAAAACATATATACAATAGCAGCGGTGTGTTGGCTCGAGAGGAACTAAGTAGCTTCTATAGAATAATTTCTAAATGTTTCTTTCTTTTGTAAAATGAGATACATGATAGTGTTGCATATTACTTTGATGTGAGTACAAAACCTGTTCCCCCCCCCTACTACTTTTGAAGTTTATTTTATTTTTTTTATTTTTTTTGTCTTTATCTCTTTGATTTATAGATATGTGTCCAATCCTGCCCATATGTTAATTAATTTTAACCTTTTTTGAAACCTCAGTGCAACTCCCTTCCCTTTCCAATTCCTTTTTTTTATCCTTTTTTTTTTTGTCTTTCCCTTTTTCTGCGTTATATTGAGAGGCATCATATAAACATGTGATAAAAGCTACACCCCACTTACTGGGGTTTTGATTTACTTGCGTTATGTAACAGTTCACTTGTTGTTATATTCATGTTGTAAAAACTTAATAAAAATATTTAAACATAAATACAGTTTGCCTAATAATTATTTATGGATTAATAGACTTTTAATGTCGATTATGCAATCATCCTATTTTGTAGATAGTTTGGGCAAGATTACAAGTGGAGCGCTACCATTAGCGCTAGGAGCGTTGTTCTTTACGCTCAAATCCATATTACAAGTGGTATGCTGTTATAATTACTGCAAAATTGTTTGCGCAAATTTGTGGTAATTTACGCTCTTCATATTTTCTATTAACCACTAAACTGCCAGCCCCTCAATGCAAAGAAAAATACTAACATCCAAACCGCCTTGTCCGCCTAATCTAACACCCCCCAAATGAAATGAAAATAGACTAAACTTTAGCCAAATAAACCTAACTACCTTTAAAAAATAAAAACATACATGTGAAATTATTAACATTACTATTTTAAAAAAAATAACATTACCTAAAAAAAAATACATTACTTAAAAAAAAAAAACTAACCTTACAAAAACTAACAAACACTAACCTTACAAAAATAACGAAAACATTTCCAAGAATAAAAAAAGAATTATGCTTATTCTAAAACCCCAAAATACCCCCCCCCCCCCCAAAAAAAAAAACGATTCTAAAACTAAACTACAAATTAAAAGGGCCTTTTGTAGGGCATTGCCCTAAAGTGATCAAGCTATTTTTCTTAAAAAAAATACTGCAACCTTCTAACATTAACCCCTCCACCACACAAAGCAAAAAAAAAACTGCTCTGAGAAGGGCATTTGGCTGGGCATTGCTCAGTGGAAAAAAAACCTATATTTTTTTTTTAAGGTTAGAGTTTGTTTGTTTTTGTTAGGATAGGGTTGTTGTTGTTTTTTTTAACCCTTTCATGACAGGGTTAAAGTGCCTACATCGGAACACTTGTTCCGATGTAGACAAATTGAAACTACGCAATCGTGCATACGATCGCGAGATTTCAAATATTGGATCGCATCTGGGGGGCGTCCCTACAACCCTAGGAACGCCCTCCAGACTGCGATCAAGTCCTAGAAGCACAGAAGGCTTCAGGACAGCTGTTAACTATGACGTCATAACGGCTTTAAAGCCCAGTGTATTTATGACGGAATAGAACGGCATAACGGCATTAAAAGGTTAAAGTAATGTATTTTGTTTTTTAAGGTAAAGTTAGGTGTTTTATTTTAATAGTGATGTTCATTTTTTTTATTATTTTAATAGTAATGGTAGGTTTTTATTTTAAAAGGTACGATTTTTTTTTTTTTACTTTCACAGATAAGTTTTTAGTTTTTTAAAGGTAGTTAGGTTTATTTTGATAAAGGTTAGTCTATTTTTAGTTAAGTTAGGTTAGGGGGTTTAGATGTTAGTGGGTTATTTTGCATTAGGGGTTGGCAGTTTAGGGGTTAATGGTGTAGTGTCTTACTTTGCGGGGGGCTGGCAGTTTAGGGGTTAATAGTGTAGTGTCTTACTTTGCGGTGGGGGCTGGCGGTTTAGGGGTTAATAGTCTAGTGGGGACTTTGCGGTGGGCTATGTGGCGTTAAATGGGTTATTAGAGTTGGGGCTTATGGCGATCAGGTTTACTCGAGTAGGGTGTTCTTTCTCTCCATTGACTTCTATGGGGGAATAGGCTATGGCACGCACAATAGTGTAATATCGGCTTTCTGCGCTCATCGGGTTAGCACTGGAGCAATAAGTTTTACTTTCAGTGCTTAATACCAGTGCAACCTGATGAGCGCAAAAGGTTTACCGCTAGCACAGTTAGCGCCCCACTTGTAATCTGGCCCTTTATTGGATACAGGGTTATATACTGTAATATTGTACAAGAGTATAATAGTTAAAACTGAGGAAATAAGAATGAACAATGAACTTACTTATACATTTAGATGCAAGAAGCCAATTAAAATGAATAATAATCATTGTAATCTCATAATTGTAATTTTTATAGTTATTTCATGTCCTTTACTTCTGTTATATTACAAAGACAACAATGTTGCAGAAATAGGATAAAATCATATTTCCAATTAATCATTGAGGGCCAGGTCCTTTGCAGAAAAAAATAATGGAGCTGCTATAAAACAAATTAGGGGCAGCAGATTTCTCATATCAGTTCCATTTGAGTGATTTGGTCTAATTCAACCCTCTGTTTTTAGTGACATATAATTATATTGAGATCACTAAATACTAACGGCTAGATTATGAGTTTTTGTCGGTAAGGCTGTGCGGTGCTAACGCTATTTTTTTCTCACCGCTCATTTAAAGGGACATAATACTCATATGCTAAATCACTTGAAACTGATGCAGTATAACTGTAAAAAGCTGACAGGAAAATATCACCTGAGCATCTCAATGTAAAAAAGGAAGATATTTTACCTCACAATCTCCTCAGCTCAGCAGAGTAAGTTCTGTGTAAAAAGTTATACTCAGCTGCTCCCAGCTGCAGGTAAAAAAATAAAAAAAAATGAAGAAATGAACAGCAGCCAATCAGCATCAGCAGTGCTGAGGTCATGAACTCTTTTACTGTGATCTAATGAGATTTGACTTAACTCTCATGAGATTTCATAGTAAGCTTCCTTTACCTGATTGGTGAAATAATATGAGAGTGCACAATGCTCATCCCTTCTGCTGTCCTAGGACAGACACACTAAAATGCTGCTTAGAAATCCTTTACAATGGGAGGTGGCTACTGAGGAACTTTTGAGGTAAAATAGCTTTCTTTTTTACATAGAGATGTTCAGGTGATATTTTCTAGACAGCTTTTTACAGCTATGCTGCATCACTTTCAAGTGTTTAAACATTTGGGTATTATGGCCCTTTAAGACAACGCTGGTATTACGAGTTTTCTGCAACCCGGCATTAGCCTCAGAAAAGTGAGCGTTCAGCAAAATTTAGCTCCACATCTCACTGTAATACCAGCGTTGCTTACGGTAGCGGTAATCTGGCTGAACGTGCTTGTGTACGATTTCCCCATAGGAAACAATGGGGCTGAGCTGGCTGAAAAAAAAACCTAACACCTGCAAAAAAGCAGCGTGGGGAAATAAAAGTTATGTCTACACCTAACACCCTAACATGAACCCCGAGTCTAAACACCCCTAATCTTACACTTATTAACCCCTAATCTGCCGTACTCGACATCGTCGCCACCTGCATAATATTATTAACCCCTAATCTGCCACTCCGGACACCGCCCCCACTTACATTATACTAATGAACCCGTAATCTACTGCCCCAAACATCGCTGAACCCTACATTATATTTATTAACCCCTAATCTGCCCCCCCAACTTCGCCGCAACTATATTAAATTTATTAACCCCTAATCTGCCGCCGCCAACGTCGCCGCCACTATAATAAATTTATTAACCCCTAAACCTAAGTCTAATCAGCCAATAGGATTGAGCTCACATTCTATTGGCTGTTCCAATCAGCCAATAGAATGCGAGCTCAATACTATTGGCTGATTGCATCAGCCAATAGGATTTTTCCTACCTTAATTCCGATTGGCTGATAGGATTCTATCAGCCAATTGGAATTGAAGGGACGCCATCTTGGATGGCGTCACTTAAAGGAACCTTCATTCTTCAGTCGCCGTCAGATGGAAGAGGATGCTCCGCGTCGTATGTCTTCAAGATGGACCCGCTCTGCTCCAGATGAAAGAAGATAGAAGATGCCGCCTGGATGAAGACTTTTGCCGGTCTGGATTTCCTCTTCTCTCCGGATCGGATGAAGACTTCTGCCGGTCTGGAGGTGCACTTGTGCCCGGCTGGGTGAAGACGGCTCAAGGTAGGGTGATCTTCAGGGGGTTAGTGTTAGGTTTTATTAAGGGGGGATTGGGTGGGTTTTAGAGTAGGGTTGGGTGTGTGGGTGGTGGGTTTTAATGTTGTGGGGGTATTGTATTTTTTTTTTACAGGTAAAAGAGCTGATTACTTTAGGGCAATGCCGCACAAAAGGCCCTTTTAAGGGTTATTTGTAATTTAGTATAGGGTAGGGATTTGTTTTATTTTGGGGGGGCTTTTTATTTTGTTAGGGGGATTAGATTAGGTGTAATTAGTTTAAAATATCTGTAATTTATTTTTTATTTTCTGTAATTTAGTGTTTGTTGTTTTTCGTAATTTAGTTTTTTTAATTTAATTGTAGGTATTTTATGTAATTAATTTAATGATAGTGTAGTGTTAGGTGTAATTGTAACTTAGGATAGGGTTTATTTTACAGGTAAATTTGTACTTATTTTAGCTAGGTAGTTATTAAATAGTTAATAACTATTTAATAACTATTGTACCTAGTTAAAATAAATACAAACTTGCCTATAAAATAAAAATAAATCCTGAGATAGCTACAATGTAATTATTAGTTATATTGTAGCTATCTTAGGGTTTATTTTACAGGTAAGTATTTAGTTTTAAATAGGAATAATTTATTTAGATGTATTTAAATTATATTTCAGTTAGGGGGGTTAGGGTTAGACTTAGGTTTAGGGGTTAATACATTTAATATAGTAGCGGCGACGTTGGGGGTGGCAGATTAGGGGTTAATAAATGTAGTTAGGTGTCTGGGATGTTAGGGGCGGCAGATTAGGGGTTAATAAAATGTAACTAGTGTTTGCGAGGCGGAAGTGCGGCGGGTTAGGGGTTAATACATTTATTACAGTGGCGGCAATGTCCGGTCGACAGATTAGGGGTTAAATCATTTTATTATAGTGTTTGCGATGTGGGGGGGCTCGGTTTAGGGGTTAATAGGTAGTTTATGGGTGTTAGTGTACTTTATAGCGTTAGCCCATAAAACTCTTAGCTACTGACTTTTAAATGCGGTAGGAGTCTTGGAGGTAGAGGGTGTACCGCTCACTTTTTCAAGCGATCGTAATACCGGCGTTAGGAAAATCCCATTAAAAAGATAGGATACGCAATTGACGTAAGGGGATTTGCGGTATGCTAACATTGCGGAAAAAAAGTGAGTGGTACACCTGTACCTGCCAGACTCGTAATACCAGAGGGCGTTAAAAAGCAGCGTTGGGACCCCTCAACGCTGCTTTTTAAGGCTAACGCAAGACTCGTAATCTAGGCATAAGTATTTCTGATGGCTGGTTGCAGTGATCAGCTGCTCAGAATTTCTTACTCCAGCCACTGCAATTTAATATTAAATATTGCTATCTGGATAGAGGCTCCCATTGATAACACCACCTTGAAATCCCCCCAAGACAAATACTCCAAATACATATCTTTCCTTCCAAAAACCTAATCCCCTTTTGAAAAACAAAAATGTCCTAAAGTAACAAAAAAGAAGAGGGAAATGAATTTGGGTACACATAGTGGAAGTTATATTTTAGTCAGGATATTAACAATGAGAGAAGGGGGTTATGTAGAATGGGGTTTACCAGTGCGGATAATGTAGACTTGTGATTGTGATGTGTTATTTAATAGGGGGGTTTGTTGGGTATTTGAGATACTGAAATGAATCATGCTTAGGTGTAGGGGTTAATTGCACTGAATAGTCATTACAATAGTGGTTCAGGATAATTGCAGTGGGAAATGCTGGTTAAATTTCTTTTTTATCCTTCTACTAAGTTTTGTCTACTTTTGAAACTGTTCTCTAAAATGATCATAGTATTCTGTAGCTATTACGTTCTTGGGGCTTCCATAGAAATAACTGTGGCTATATATTGCAACAGGGCTTTATCCTTATTGTTATTTAGTAATAGTTTGTCTCTGATAGCATCTAAGCAAGAACGTTGTTCATTTTTCTCAGGGGAATAGTGTAATTTATTCATAGTGATGACTCCATTAAGGGCAGTGATTATCCATGATCTGGAGGCTTTTAAACTCCATGAAAATTGATGCATGTGCTATCCACTAACCATTCCTGTGTCAGGCCTATCTAATAGCAACATGATTGAATGAAATACGAGTGCTGTATACCCACCGCTTCGATCCCTCTACATTTATTTATACAGAAAAACTATGGACCATGTGGGAGCTAATTAAATGTTGGTGGATGATAATCTAATATCAATGATTAGAGAAATAAATGATTATGTGATTTAGCTCCACTTAAATCCACCCTGCAAGAGTAACTGTCTAAAATAAAAACCCATTGGACATTGTCCTTACAACCCTTTAAACGTTAGGTGCATGTAGCATCCCATTTATGTAAATTATGATTATCTATTAATTTCAAAATATACATTTACAAATTGTGAATATCCATTTTCGGTTACCAGCTATTTCACTTATGGTAAATAGTTTTGCAAAATGTAGCCAAATAATATGACTTCAACATAGTAACTCTAACATAGACCAATTCTGTACAGAAACCTTATTGCAGGTTTCCCATATAAGCACATTGTTAAGGCAAATAAAAGCATTAACTTTTAAATATGTTAAAGGGGCATAAGACACACATTTTTTCTTTCATGTTTCAGATATAAAGCATATTGGATTACCTGAGAGGGTTTGAAGGAGTAGGGATACAGAAGCAGGTAATAGCATACTCTTATGTACCTTCTACTTGGAGACACCAAGGGCAGATGATCTAAAAGTTTCTGGGCTGGGGAGATTATTAAAAAATGCTCCCCAGTACTTCTATTTTCCTGGTAGAATGATCTGCAGACCATATTTAACCTGAAAACAGGGTGTCTCACTAAGGGGCGTATACTGCATTTTCGTATGGGGAAAAGATGCATACATTACAAAAGTGCACAATAAAATTTGTATTTTAAAAATCTTGTAAAAGTTTATTCAGAAACAGCAGACATGCATGCCTTTGCAATTGTTTATGGCAATTAGAAGGCCGATAATTGCAGCTGAACACCACACTTCTAAAATTCCTGGTAGTGAAGGAGTTAATCGGGTAGCTTGTAAGGTTAATTTCAGATGTAGTGTAGAGATTACCCTCCCAAACAGCTTTCTTCCCTCCCACTCCACCCCAGTGGTCACCATCATCTTAAAGGGACATTAAACCCAAAATACTTCTTTCATGATTCAGATGGAGGATAAAATTTTAAGCAACATTCCAATTTACTTCTATTATTTAATTTGCTTCATTCTTCAAATATCCTTTGTTGAAGAAATAGCAATGCACATGGGTGAGACAATCACACAAGGCATTTATGTGCAGCCACCAATCAGCAGCTACTTAGCCTATTTAGATATGCTTTTCAACAAAGGATATCAAGAGAATTAACCAAATTAGGTAATAAAAGTAAATTGGAAAGTTGTTTTAAATTGCATGCTCTTTCTAAATTATGAAAGAAAAAATGTGGGTTTCATGTCCCTTTAAGTGATGGCAGACAGTCTGACAGTTTGCGGTTTAGTGATAGTTGTTTGTTTTATATATATATATATATATATATATATATATATATATATATATATATATATATATATATATATATATATATATATTATTATTATTATTATTATTATATATTATTATTATTATCAGGTTTGTAGAGAGCCAACAGCGTTATAAACATAGGCGGTATACAAGATAACATTTATAGGGAACAGGTAGGTAGAGGGCCCTGCTGAGAGTTGCACTGTTGTAGTCAACTCTTATGAAGGGGATCTACAGACAGCTGGATTTATAGGCTTACATGCTAAGGGGTTCAAATGAATAGCGATGGAGTTAGGAAAGGTTAGTGTAGGTTGTATGTGTTATGTTTAGTGAATGTGCCTCTGTTCCTGATGTTACAGCTCTGACCTGTTTATAACAGTCACTTAAATTCAGTGTTAACAAATACTCACTTTATTGATCAAGATGCAACATTTTTCTCATATTGATGCCTTATTACACACAGTTGCTTCAGCAGCCTTTTTTTACCTAAGGAACATTCCAACAACAGGAAACAGGAAGTGAGGAACTAAACAGGAAGTGATTAACCAAAGAAAAAGAAGTGTATCAGCTGTAACTAACAGCGTATACATCATACTTGATGATGGACAAAGAGATACTGATTAAAACACCATATTTGAATTGTTCATTGAATATTGTTGACTTTTGTTCTTCAATATGAGAAAAATGTTGCATCTTGATTAATAAAGTGAGTACTTGTTAACACAGAATTTATGTGACTGTTATATACATGTCAGAGCTGTAACATCAGGAACAGAGGCACAGTCACTAAACATAACAGTGGTGACGAGGCTTTAGAACCCAGCAGGCTTGGCATGTATTGGCACTGTAAGGGACTTTGATCCAGACTCTGATTCATCCTGTGTTGAAAGACTTGAACTATATCTCACAGCTAATGATATACCTGACAACAAGCAGGTTGCTGTATTTTTAACTGCTATTGGAGCCAGAACATATAAAACACTAAGAAACCTATTGCACCCAGAGAAACCTGCCAGTAAGCCATTGGCAAGCTTAATAGCTCTGTTAAGTGACCACTTCCAGCCTAAACCACTTGAGATAGCAGAGAGATCTAAATTCTATAAGCGTTGGCAAGAGCCTGGTGAATCAGTTTCTGCATATGCCATTGCATTACGTAAACTTGAAAGCACCTGTTCTTTTGGGGATTATCTGCCCAATGGATTGAAAGACCAGTTTGTTATGGGCATTGCATGTGAAACAGTGTTAAAGAAGGCACTCACAGAAGAAGATTTAACATTTAAAAGGACTATGGACATTGCAAGCATTATAGAACAAGCCTCTAAAGATGCTGATGTATTGCACAGCAGAATAAACAACAAAAGGAAGTGTATCAGCTTTAACTAACACCAGCCTATAAATCACAGTATGCATCCCTGAACAGTAGAGTCTTTAGGGAGCGCTTGAAGCTTTCAAAATTATGTGTGAGTCTTGTGGAGCGAGGCAGAGAGTTCCACAAGATGGGAGCCAGTCTGGAGAAATCCTGTAAATGGGAATGTGAGGAGGTAACAAGAGAGGAGGAGAGTAGGAGGTCATGAACAGAGTGAAGGGGACGGAAGGGAGGGTATCTGGAGACCAGATCTGAGATATAGGAGTGAGCAGTGTAGTTGAGGGCTTTGTATGTCAGAGTAAGAATTTTGTGTTTAATCATGGAGGCAAGAGGAAGCCAGTGAAGGGATTGGCAGACAGGTGCAGCAGATGAAGATGGAGTTGCAGTAGTCGAAGTGGGAAAGGATGAGAGAGTGGATTAAAATCTTAGTTGTGTCTTGTGTAATGAAATGTCTAAATTTAGAGATGTTTTTAAGGTATAAGCGGTAGGCTTTAGCCAAGGAGTGAATGTGAGGAGTGAAAGAAAGTGTGACCCCAAGGCATCGGTCATGCGGGGTAGGGGTAATGATGGAGTTATCCAAAGTTATAGAGAAATGGGGGGTGGAAATTTTTAAAGAAGGAAAGGAAAATAAGGAGCTCAGTTTTGGAGAGATTTAGCTTAAGGTAGTTAGAGGACATCCAGGAAGAAATATGAGAAAGACAGTTAGTGACACGGGTTAGCAAGGAAGGAGATAGGTCTGCTGCAGAGTCATAGCTTTGGGTGTCATTGGCATAAAAATTATATTGAAACCTGTGGGACTTTATTAAGGAGTCTAATGATGACGTGTATATTTAGAAGAGAAGGGAACCGAGGACAGAGCCTTGCGGTACCCCAACAGAAAGTGGTAACGGGGCAGAGGATGCCCCAGAAAAGGCTACACTAAAGGTACGGTTAGACAGGTAGGAAGAGAACTATTATAGAGCTGTGTTGCAGATGCCGAAGGATTGGAGGGTTTGGAGCAAAAGAGAGTGGTCAACAGTATCAAAGGCTGCAGACAGCTCACGGAGGATAAGCAGAGAGAAGTAGCCTTTAGATTTAGCTGTAAGTAGGTCTTTGCTAACCTTGACAATTGCTGTTTCTGTGAAGTAATGGGGGCGAAATCCAGATTGCAGTGGGTCAAGGAGGGAGTTTATTGTAAGGAAATGGGATAGATGTGCATATACTAGCTTTTCAAGAAGCTTTGAGGTGAGAGGGAGTAGGGAAATAGGGCTGTAGATGGATGGGGAGGTTGGATTGAGAGAGGGTTTTTTTGAGGATAGGTGTGACCAGTGCATGTTTTAGAGATGAAGGTAATATACCGGTGCTGAGGGAGAGGTTGAAAATATGTGTGAGTATAGGGTTAAGAGTAGAAGAGAGGGAGGGGAGGAGCTGTGAGGGGATGGGGTCGAGGGGAAAGGTAGTGAGGTGAAAACACAATATAAGGGCAGAAACATTTTCCTCAGGGGGGAAAAAGCTTAATTTATGGCTATGTGGGTTTTGGATGATAGTGAGCTTTTTTTAGGGGGTGGGAGATTGGTAGTATGTTGAGAGCTGATTTAGTTTATGATGGAGTCAATTTTATTATTGAAGTGGCTGGCAAAATCTTGAGCTGAGAGAGAAGTTGTATTAGGAGGTGGGGGTGAGAAGAGTATAGAAAGTGGAGAACAGACGTTTTGGGTTTGAAGAAAGAGTAGAAATAATGTTGCTTATAAAGATTAAGGGCAGAATAGTAGGAATTCTTCACTGAACTTGTAGTGAAGAAAGTCAGATGAACACCGAGATTTTCTCCAGTGTCACTCAGCAGTACAGGAACATCTGCGTAGGTACCGTGTCAGAGGATTATGCCAAGGCTGAAGATGAGTGTGTGATTTCCGAGCTATGGTTGGAGGGGCCAGATTGTCAAGGACCGATGCAAGGGTGGAATTATAGTGGCAGATAGATTGGTCAGGGCAGGAAAAGGAGAAGATGGAAGAGAAGAGAGATTTTGAGAGAGCTTGCATACTGTTGCTGATCTAATGACTTAATGCTTCTGTGAAGTTTGGTGTGAGGGGTAGAAGGAGGGAAAGTTGTAGGGAGGGATGTGAAGTTTGAGAGAGTGCATCGATAGGTAAAGATCAGGTCAAGGGAGTGGACATCTTTTTGAGTGGGAGAGTCAGTCCATTGTGACAGACCGAAAGTGGAAGTGAGTTGTAGAAGTTGTTTTGCAGAGGAGGCAGTGGGATTGTCAACAGTGAGGTTAAAGTCACCAAGAATGAGGGTAAGGGTGTCTGAGCAAAGGAAATAAGGTAACCAGGCTGCAAAGTGATCTAGAAATTGAGTTGAGGAGCCAGGGGGTGGTATATGACTGCAGCACGTATAGAGAGGGGAGAGAATAAGTGAATTATGGGTTTAGAATGAGGAACATGTGAGGGAAGAGATGGACTGTATTTGTTGGAAGGTGCAACGAGAGGAAAGTAAAATACCTACACATTCAAGAGAATACTTAGGTAGGTAGTGTGCAAGTGACTGGAGAACTATACAGGAGACATTTTGCAAGAATGCTTTTAAGGACTAGATGTTAGCACTGTTTTCACAATGTATTTCATTGTTAAAGGGACATGAAACTCAACATTTTTCTTCATAATCATGGAGTTTTCGGTTTAAACAACTTTCCAGTTTACTTCTATTATCAAATCTCTTTCATTCTCTTTGTATCATTTGTGGAAAGAGGCAGCAATACACTACTGGGAGCTAGCTGAACACATCGTTTGAGCCAATGACATGGCATATATATGTAGCCACCAATCAGCAGCTAGCTCCCAGTAGTGTATTACTGCTCCTGAGCCCACATATGTATGCTTTTTAACAAATGATAACAAGATAACAAAGTCTGACCTCTGGTTAATTGTGCTTATCCCAAAGTAAAAACACACGCTCATGGTCGCATTAACCAGCTACTTATAATGGCTGATTATTAAACGTTGCACCCATTAAGATAACAACTCACTTGTAATCTAGACCTAAATTTGTTAAAAAATCTGTAGTAATCCACTGTTCAATATCTTGCCTATTTTAGCATCGACAGACAGATATCTGTATCTTGGTTATAATGTGCTTAAGTAAATAGATTTAACTTTTGGTACATGAAATGAATATTCAGAGCTGATGACTGTATGAATTGAAGCTGGTAAACTGGCAAAAGGACACTCAACTCAAAGATTTCCTTGTAGAATGGAAACATATCCACGTTTGTATTATAATTGAGGATTGAAGGATGGCAAATGAAGGGTTAAAGAGATATCATACCCCAAATTTTTCTTTCATGATTCATATAGAGTTTGTGATTTTAAACAACTTTGTAATGTACTTCTATTATCTAATTTTCTTCGTTCTCTTGGTATATTTTCTGGAGCTCTATATGGCAGCAGTTTTGCAATAATGTTATCAATTTTCAAGAGCACTAGATGGCAGCACTATTTCCTGACAGGTTACCTAGGTATCTCTTCAACACAGAATATAAAGGGAACAAAGCAAATTTGATAAAAGAAGTAAATTGGAAACTTTTTTTTTTTTTAAATGGAATGGTCTGTCTGAATCACAAAATAAAATGTTTGGGTTTCATATCCCTTTAAAGAAGAGAAGCTCAGCTTTGGATCTTTTGAGCATCAAACAATTGGAGGACATCACAGAATGAGATTTTAGATTGGCAGCTGGTGACACATGTAAGTAAAAAGGAGACGTCTGATACATAGAGGTATGTTTTGGTTCCATCTGCATACAGGGGATATTAAAAGCCTTTGGCATCTATTTATCAAGCCGTCAACCGTAAATATGCCGGAATTCCACAGCGTATTTGTGGCGACCCTGATTCCCCTTAGTTATCAAACCCTACAGACCGGCAAAAGTAGAATTTTGTGACGTAACATACGATCCGCCGGACTCAGTCCAACACAGATTGATGCTTACGTCATTACAGATGTTCCGAATGCAAATTCTGCACAATCTGACTACTTTTGCTAGTTAACAAACTACTACCAGGTATGCTCGCCACTATTCCGGCCCAGCGTACCTGGTTTTCAATCCGCCACCCTGGATTATGTAAATTGTACCTTACGTGTAAATTCACATTAAAAAACATGCTGCAAATATTAATAATATTAGCGTAATCTTTTGTTCTCCTCCTATTGTCTCACAGTTTTTGGATGACGTCACTTAAAGGTACCTTCATTCAGCTTTAGTCATTCCCAGAAGAGGATGCTCTGCGTCGGATGTCTTGAAGATGGACCCGCTCCGCGCCGGATGGATGAAGATAGAAGATTCAATCTGGATGAAGACTTCTGCCTGTCTGGAGGACCACTTCTGCCCGGCTTGGATGAAGACTTCTGCCCGTCTGGAGGACCACTTCTGCCCGGCTTGGATGAAGACTTCTGCCTGTCTGGAGGGCCACTTCTGCCCGGCTTGGATGAAGACTTCTGCCCGTCTGGAGGACCTCTTCGCCCGGCTTGGATGAAGACGTCTCCCGGTAAGTCGATCTTCAGGGGATTAGTGTTAGTTTTTTTTAAGGGTGTATTGGGTGGGTTTTATTTTTAGGCTAGGGATTTGGACCGCAAAAGAGCTAACTGTCCTTTTAGGGGAATGTCCATTAAAATGCCCTTTTCAGGGCAATGGGGAGTTTAGGTTTTTTTAGTTAGGGTTTTATTTGGGGGTGGTGGGTTTTACTATTGGGGGTTGTTTGTATTTTTTTTTACAGGTAAAAGAGCTGATTACTTTGGGGCAATGCCCCGCAAAAGGACCTTTTAAGGGCTATTGGTAGTTTAGTTTAGGCTAGGGTTTTTTTTTATTTTGGGGGTCTTTTTTTAGATTAGGTATAATTAGTTTAAATATCTGTAATTTGTTTTTTATTTTCTGTAATTTAGTGGGGGGTTCTACTTTAGATAATTGTATATAATTAATTTAATTGTATTTAATTTATGTAATTTATTTAATTATACTGTAAGGTTAGGTGTTATTGTAACTTAGGTTAGATTTTATTTTACAGGTAAATTTGTATTTATTTTAGCTAGGCAGTTATTAAATAGTTAATAACTAATTAGTAACTATTCTACCTATTTAAAATAAATACAAACTTGTCTGTAAAACGTTGGGGATGTTGGGGATGGCAGATTAGGGGTTAATAAGTATAATGTAGGTGGCAGCGGTGTAGGGGGGCAGATTAGGGGTATTTAGACTCGGGGTACATGCTAGGGTGTTAGGTGTAAACATAAATTTTATTCTCCCATAGGAATCAATGGGATATCGGGCAGCAGCGAACATGAGCTTTGCTGCTTTCAGACTCCCATTGATTCCTATGGCATCCTCCGTCTCCAGGGTGGCAGATTGAAAACCATGTACTCTGGGCCGGAATAGTGCAGACCGTTCCTGGTAGAAATTTGATAACTAGCAAAAGTAGTCAGATAGTGCCGAACTTCCATTCGGAACATCTGTAGTGACGTAAGCATCGATCTGTGTCGGACTGAGACCGGCTGATCGTATGTTACGTTACAAATTTCAACTTTTGCCGGTCGGTAGGGTTTGATAACTAAGGGGAATCAGGTTCGCCACAAATACGCTGCAGAATTTGAGCGTATTTGCGGTTGACAGCTTGATAAATAGGGGCCAATGAATGAAACCTACAGAGAACTAGCAAAGAATACATATGGCAACCACATGGGGGTACCAAAAAATTCCACTAACAATGTAAAAAGGAGAATTGCAAATCAAAGAGAATGGGACCCTAGTATAAATATGAATAGAAGCACTAAACAAAAATAGAAATAGGAATATGAACAATAAAAATAATTAAAAAAAACGTACAATAATGGAAGGGGTCAAATGGACAGTAGACAGGACACAGACATCACCGAACAATATAGGTGGCTTTATAATGGAAATACCCGAGAGACAACTAGAAACCATGGTGATAGAAATCTAAATAGATCCCGTAGTGTCACAGATAGATATGATCTGAGAAATAGAACACAACCTGAAAGACACATAAAACAACAGGGAGGTCCTAAAAAAGGACAACATACTGGAATAAACCATCACCATTTATTTAGAAAGACCCAGGGAAACAATCAAGGTGAACAGAGTAGAGAGGGGACCAAACTTGGGAAATTTAGATACCCCGAGATTAGAACCCCAATGGAGATCGAGAGGCCAAAAAAGGCCAAACAGAGAGGATGTAGAGGAGGTAGTAAATTTAGAAAGAAAGAGAAAAGATCAACACTAACATGGGAAACGAAAATGTAAAAACAAAAGTTTTTAATCTTTCTAAAAAAACACGACCACCAAGGGACTTAGAAACTCTCGAAAAAGGGTTGTCCTTTGCTCCCACTCGGGGTCTGAATTCTTTTCAGTTATTTTCAGATCTGAACAAGTTTACTTGAAAATTAACTCTCAAAAGACATTTAAAAAGATTTCTAGAGATAAGAAAGAGTTGAGCGAGAACTATGTAAATGAGTTGCATGGAGAGGATTTGGATACTCTAACAATCCTTAGAGAATTGGAGGAGGAAAACAAGGGGGGAATGAATAAAGTGTCATTCAATCCTTATACTGCGCTAAAACCACCCTCAACTTATTTTCCTACACATTCCAAAGGTAGTCTAGTCACTGTATTTGCGAATCTGGTACTGGAGGATTTTACCCAAATGTGTAGTACATATAAAATAAAAAAAGATAACTTGACAATTGAAGAAAAATTGATTGAAAACCCTTGAGAAGGATATATATATAGTTATCCGTGTGGCTGATTGTCATTCAGGACAGATCAGACTACCTTCTGGAGGAACATAATCTACTCTATGAATGGACACGTTTTGCATCAAGTTTTGCAAATCTGTACATGGGGTTGTGGGAAGAGGAGGTGATCCGGAAAAATAATCCTCATATAGCGTATATTAAGAAATGGGGAAGGTACATAGATGATATCATTTTAATTTGGGAGGGCCCAGGAAGCAAATTGAATGAATTCATAGGCTCTCTTAATTCAAAGGAATTTAACCTTTCATTCTCTGAGAATAGGAAGAGGGAATAAATTGAATTCCTAATTTTGTTTCATGAGAACGATCAGATTCAGACTAGGCTACATGAAAAAGAAACTGACAGTAATGGTTACTTATATGCTACTAGCAACCATAATCCAGAATGGATTCATAATATTCCCTATGGGCAATTTCAGCGACTTAGGAGAAATTGCTCTAAGATGGAAGATTTTGAGAGGGAATCAGATCTCCTAAAAACAAATTTGTAGAGAGGGACTACCACAAAGGGGAATTGGGGGTTGCCTATAATAGAGCAACACATTTGGACAGACAACTATTACTAAAAACAGGAAAGAACAATGGTACACACAAAATAAAGAAACACAAATTAGATAAGGTTGATTTTGTCACTACATATAATGAAGAATCTAGTGACATCAAATCCATTCTGAAAAATCATTGTCACCTCTTGAGAAAAGATGATCTATTAAAAAATGCAATTCCCAAAGAACCAAGAATCATTTATAGAAAAAAAACAAAAACCTCAAAAATATTCTAGCACTGGAATAAAGCAAATCATAATATGCTTGGGAAAATGGCAATGGGATTTTTTTAAATGCAATCGGCTCAATTGTGTTAATTGTATACATCATTACAATGGTAATAAGTCTACTAGGGAGATCAAATCAAATACTACACGTAAGATCTGTAAAATTAATGTAGCTTGTAATTGCAAGACAGACCATGTGGTTTACCAAATTGAGTGTTTGTGTGGCTTCAGTATGTAGAACGTACAACAAGACCCTTAAAAAAAACAAATAAAGATTTGCCGAACATTTAACAAATATCAAAGTAGGGGAGAAATTACATAATTTATCTGCCCATTATAAGATATTTCATGATTTGGATTCAACTGGCCTAAGAACAACTAATTTGGAACATGTACATAGAAGGGAAAGAGGGGGCAACAGGGAATTACAGTTGAGAAGGAGGGAGATATATTGGATCCACACCCTGCATACAATGCTCCCATATGGTTTCAACAAAGACATTGATCTAGCTGCTTTTTGGTCGATAATTGACTCCACTTGGGATAGAAATTATACAGGACATTCTTTTTATATATAAACATAGTGGGAGATGTCAAATACTGAACAATATGGAGATGAGTCTTTATAGTGAGGCAGCTAGCTTCAAAAGACATGATTTATGCTAGCAAATTTATATTAGCTAATTTATGTTAGCTTTTGTCAAGCTTCCTATTCTTTTGATAATTTTTCCCATTGATTGATATATGAGGACTTTTTAGTTAGAGGTATTATGGAACTGAGAATTTTACAAAATGGGGATATTTTTACTAAATGAGTTTTCGTTAGATATTTTTCTTGTATAGATTGATTCACTATAGTCTTTTTTAATATGATTTTATTTTATTTTATTGAATTCTATTGCATGCAATATTCATATTTGAAATGGGGTAGAATTATATTTACTTTCATAGTTGACCCTATTAACACGCAACTGTGAGACAATAGGGGGGGGGACAAAAGATACCGCTTATACTATTAACATTTGCATAATATAAAAAGAAATTCCTGAGGAGGAAAAAACATAAGAGGATGCGCTTGGAACACAGGTTATCAAAGTAGGACCTAACACTTTATGATTGGGTTTGTACCCGTATGCATAAATAAAAAAATATAAACAGCACAGTGTTTGGTATGTGTGAAAAATTAATAATAATGACAAAAATAAATTGTGTGTAAAACAAGTGCTCAGGACAATTTGTTTATAATATTAGTGATACACTGAAATAATCAGATATCACAGATAAACAATGATATTTGTGGCAATGAGTTAAATATATAAAAAGTACTTATCAATGTCCCAAAAACTGCTGTGATGTAAAAAATAAGTGTCCAATCCTAATATGTGAACGGAGATGTGTTCAGGTGTTTGGCGTGCTCCTCTTGTGTCCCGCGGTGCGATGCGTCAGGGTGTCTAGAATGGAAGATAAACAAGGGGCGCCAACATAGTGTGAATTGTTCAAACAACAAATATAAAAGTGATGTGCAAAAAACTACTCACAAGAAAAGTGGCACCTTAAATGAATAAGGTGGGATAAAGCAGGCTGACATTCAAATTCCAGCAGTCAGTACGCTGGAGGTCTCACCCAGAGGACCTGTGGAATCCATATAGGCGTCTAGAAAGTAGCACCCACGTTTTTTAGGCCCAATGGCCGGACCAGGTGAGCTGCAAGCTGATAGGTGTTCTCCTGCTGCACTCACGCCACCGAGACTTTTCTCCAAAACTGACAGTGTCAGAGTATGAAAGGTTCCGTGGTAAAAGTCCTGTTTCAAAAACAAGTGGATCGTGGAAAGAAGCAAAAATACCGGGTCGTGGTATAAAACAAACAGTATTTATTTTGCAACGCGTTTCTCAGTCTATTCCAGACCATTTCGTCAGGCATAATCATAGTTAACAATAGAGATCTATTTAAACCCACAGTGACCCGGAATTGAAACAAAAGGTCAACTCTATTAACAATGTTGCAATTGCAAAAACATTTATCTTTTGATACATTGTATAAATTGGTTTGAACAATTGTGACCACACAGATAACACTTAAATAAAAAGTATATAAAAAATCCTATTCGCAATTACCAAATTTATCTGAAAAAAAAAAAAAAATATCTCATAGTAAACTGGACATATATTAACATGTGTGTATATGTATATCTCATCTCCTGGATGGATTCGAACCCAGGACCTAATGTGTGCTAGGCAATGGAAAAATCAAATGGCTACCTTTATGTCTTGTTTAAATTTCTTGCAAAAAGGATTAGTATTGATACAAAATATATAAATTGATCTACATGTCTCACAATGTCTAGAAGATAATCTTATTTGGTCTTTTTAATAAATGACTCTAATTTTTAAAACCAAACTAAAAGGAATTTTCTTATAAATATAAAACTAAAAAAGAAATGTTCGTGACAAATGCTTACTATAAATAAGTGACATATAAAAATTATAAAAAATAATAAAAAATATATGTCTATATATATATTTTATTTTATGGCTCCACTGGACTCAAACTTGGGACCTTCTGTATGTTAAGCAAGCATGAAATTGATAAGGCTATCTTGAATGCCTATTTTTCTTTTATATATTGGAGCAGAAATATGTTAGGAATTATGTTATTAATAATATGTATATATATATTTGGGACTCCACTGGACTCGAACTTGGGACCTTCTGTATGTTAGGCGAACATGAAATTGGTAAGGCTATCTTGAAAGTTTATGTTATATATTGGGGCAAAAATATATTTAGGAATTATGTTATTAATTGTTTCCAATCATATACAACAACCAAATAGACTAAAAAGTGTATCCAGAATGTATATAAACAATTGTAGGTGTATGTGTTGATGAATAATCAAACATTCAAAAAGATTAAATGTGCAAAATAGTGTATCGGAATAAATAATAAAAATCAGGTATGTAAAATATAATATAATATGAAACTATATAGGTGCTTGGACTATTAGGTTTAGAACCGGATAGACAAGTGCATACATATACACAACTATGTGGACATGCTCGTCATGGGCATATACACATAAATATAAGTGTATGGAAACATAACATATTCTATATGTGTCTAAATTGCATTAATGCAATATATTATTGAAGATTGACAAAGAAGAGAAAAAGAAATAAGAGAGATATAATGTAGTGGTATCGACGTATGGTAGTGTTTGTTAATGTATATAAAAAAATATAAGAAAATATGATGTACTAGACCCTAAAAGCTAAATCTCATGTTAGATACAAATGTAACCTGTATAAAAGTGATAATTTATGTGAAGGCTGCCAAATCTACATTGGCATTTAAACCTAATGGATACAAGGTTTTGAGTTTATGTATCCAATATGTTTCTAATTGCCTGAGTTTAATCAGACGATCATAATCTGTGGAAGGTGGTACATGATCAATAGGGATAATTTTATAGATATCTGAACTCCCGTCGTGTATCGTTTCACAATGGTTGGGGACACTATGGTTGGTTTTAGTTTTTTTACAATTTTTACAATTTCGATGATGTTCACCCCAACGGGTATGGAGATTTCTAATAGTGCGCCCTACATACTGGACGCCACAAATACAATTAAGGAGATACACTATATATTTAGATTCGCAATTGAGACGATGTGTGATTTGATAAGTTAAACCAGTAATATTGGATTTAAAAGATTTTTGTGAAATTGTATATTTGCACATGTTACAACCTCTTTTGCCACATTTAAATGATCAATGGGAAGCTAAAAAGTTTAAAGTTTTGGTTTGTTTATTGGACCGAAATTGGCAATGTTTTACTCTTTTACTGGGGGCTAATTGATTCCTTAAAGTGGGAGCTCGTCTATATACAATTTTGGGTTTTTCACCGACTATATCTTTAAGGAAAGGATCCTTTTGGATAATGTTCCAATGTTTATGTAGTATGTTTCGAATTTTGTAGTGGTTGTTATTGTATTGTGTAATGAAAAGTGGTTCACAAACAACGTTGTTTGTGGATTTCTTTTTGGTTTGATTGTTGGTGCTATTTTGGACTTTTTCAAAGATTAATTCTCTATCTAGATTGCGTGCTTTTTTAAGACATTGATTTAGTAGATCTATAGGATAACCTTGGTCTACAAAGCGTTGGTAAAGAACCTTGCTTTGAATGTCAAAAGATTCTAAATTGGAGCAATTCCTGTGTATTCTCTAAAATTGGCTGTATGGGATGTTTCTTTTCCACCCTATATGGTGGTTACTAGAGAAGTCTAGATAGCTGTTGCTATCGACTTTTTTGAAAAAGGTTTGAGAAATGATGTTACCTTGATTATCCCAACTTAGTAATAGATCCAAGAATTCTATTGAAGATTTTTGTATATTAGCTGTGAAGGTTAAACCCATCTGATTCTGATTTAAGTGTTCTATTAGTGTGTTAGCTAGCTCGTGGTTCCCTCTTAAAATAAAAATCAAGTCATCTATATAGCGGCCATAGTATACCAGGTTTGCCCAAAAGCTTGAGGAATAAATATATCGGTCTTCAAAGATTCCCATAAACAAATTTGCAAAGCTCGGGGCGAAGCTGGTACCTATGGCCGTCCCCTTGACCTGTAGAAAAAATCTATCTTGAAAAATTAAATAATTGTGCTTGAGGATGTATTCTATTTCTTCCAATATAAATTCTTTTTGGATGTCTGGCATATATAGGTCCTTTTCCAAAAAGATGGAAACTGCATTAATACCCATGTTATGGCAAATGTTAGAATAAAGGGAGCCAACATCACAAGTGATCCAAATTAGATCATCGTTAGTAGAAATGTTTTTAAGTTGATATAGTAAATGTGTGCTATCTCTGATATAGGAGGGTAAAGTAACAACATATTTTTGTAAAAATTGATCTAAATAAAAAGATAAATTGTATGTGAGGTTACCAATGCCTGCTATAATGGGGCGTCCAGGTGGATTAACTTGATCTTTGTGGATTTTGGGCAGGTGGTAATAGTGTGCCACACTAGGATTTGTGACTTTGAGAAATTCTTTCTCTTCTTTATTTAGAATACCTGGGGATATGCCCTTTTGTATTAGTGTACTGTACCCTTTTTGGAAAATACTTGTTGGATTGAAAGAGATTTCCCTATAGTATTCAGTGTCTGTTAAAATTCTATTGGCCTCTTTGAGATAATCTCCTAGATCTTGTAGGACAATACCACCGCCCTTATCTGCATCCTTGATTATCAGATTTTTATTGTTGGCTAGCATACGTAAAGCTGTTTGTTCGCTTTTGTGTAAATGGTACTGTTTTTTGTGATCTTTTGAAAGTTTTTCAAGATCCTCAATGACTGATCTTTGATATAATTCTATATAGTGGTTTGTTGAAAAAGATGGTGTAAATTGGGATTTTACCTTAATATCTGTATGAATATAATCATCAAATAAATGGGTAGTTAAGCTTTCTGTTTCTGCAAATATGACCTTCATATTCTTATTAGGGGTCATATTATTGACTAGTATAGTCTGTGTATTTTCAGGTTGTATATATTTTTGTTGTTTTAGTTTCTTTTGTGCAAAGAATTTCTGCAAGGATAGTTTCCTTGTAAATTTATTAACATCCACAAATAGATTATATAAGTTGTGAGGATTGGGTGGGCAGTATGAAAGGCCTTTGTGGAGTACTCTTTTCTCATTAGTTGTTAGAATGTGCGATGATAAATTGAATATACCTTGTTCTAATTTGGATAATTTTTCTTTTTTGGCTGATAAACCCCTTCCTCTAGACCCTCTTCGTCTGAAGTGTATGGTCTTTTTCGTTGTTTTTCTACACTTAGGTTGCTGTTTGGAAAGGGATGTCTGTTGTGATTTTGGCCATTCTCTAAAAAAGAAGAGGAATGTTCATATGAGGTGCCTGGTGTGTTTTCTTCATCTGGCAAAGATGCTAAAATATTGAATCTATTTGTGTGTTCTAATGGACTGTTTATCATACACAACAACCTAATAGAACACTTCTGGAGAGACCCCATGGGCATATACTCAAACCAAACAGTCCATTAGAACACACAAATAGATTCAATATTTTAGCATCTTTGCCAGATGAAGAAAGCACACCAGGCACCTCATATGAACATTCCTCTTCTTTTTTAGAGAATGGCCAAAATCACAACAGACATCCCTTTCCAAACAGCAACCTAAGTGTAGAAAAACAACGAAAAAGACTGTACACTTCAGACCAAGAGGGTCTAGAGGAAGGGGTTTATCAGCCAAAAAAGAATAATTATCCAAATTAGAACAAGGTATATTCAATTTATCATCGCACATTCTAACAACTAATGAGAAAAGAGTACTCCACAAAGGCCTTTCATACTGCCCACCCAATCCTCACAACTTATATCATCTATTTGTGGATGGTAATAAATTTACAAGGAAACTATCCTTGCAGAAATTCTTTGCACAAAAGAAACTAAAACAACAAAAATATATACAACCTGAAAATACACAGACTATACTAGTCAATAATATGACCCCTAATAAGAATATGAAGGTCATATTTGCAGAAACAGAAAGCTTAACTACCCATTTATTTGATGATTATATTCATACAGATATTAAGGTAAAATCCCAATTTACACCATCTTTTTCAACAAACCACTATATAGAATTATATCAAAGATCAGTCATTGAGGATCTTGAAAAACTTTCAAAAGATCACAAAAAACAGTACCATTTACACAAAAGCGAACAAAAAGCTTTACGTATGCTAGCCAACAATAAAAATCTGATAATCAAGGATGCAGATAAGGGCGGTGGTATTGTCCTACAAGATCTAGGAGATTATCTCAAAGAGGCCAATAGAATTTTAACAGACACTGAATACTATAGGGAAATCTCTTTCAATCCAACAAGTATTTTCCAAAAAGGGTACAGTACACTAATACAAAAGGGCATATCCCCAGGTATTCTAAATAAAAAAGAGAAAGAATTTCTCAAAGTCACAAATCCTAGTGTGGCACACTATTACCACCTGCCCAAAATCCACAAAGATCAAGTTAATCCACCTGGATGCCCCATTATAGCAGGCATTGGTAACCTCACATACAATTTATCTTTTTATTTAGATCAATTTTTACAAAAATATGTTGTTACTTTACCCTCCTATATCAGAGATAGCACACATTTACTATATCAACTTAAAAACATTTCTACTAACAATGATCTAATTTGGATCACTTGTGATGTTGGCTCCCTTTATTCTAACATTTGCCATAACATGGGTATTAATGCAGTTTTCATCTTTTTGGAAAAGGACCTATATATGCCAGACATCCAAAAAGAATTTATATTGGAAAGAATAGAATACATCCTCAAGCACAATTATTTTATTTTTCAAGATAGATTTTTTCTACAGGTCAAGGGGACGGCCATGGGTACCAGGTTCGTCCCGAGCTTTGCAAATTTGTTTATGGGAATCTTTGAAGACCGATATATTTATTCCTCAAGCTTTTGGGCAAACCTGGTATACTATGGCCGCTATATAGATGACCTGATTTTTATTTTAAGAGGGAACCACGAGCTAGCTAACACACTAATAGAACACTTAAATCAGAATCAGATGGGTTTAACCTTCACAGCTAATATACAAAAATATTCAATAGAATTCTTGGATCTATTACTAAGTTGGGATAATCAAGGTAACATCATTTCTCAAACCTTTTTCAAAAAAGTCGATAGCAACAGCTATCTAGACTTCTCTAGTAACCACCATATAGGGTGGAAAAGAAACATCCCATACAGCCAATTTAAGAGAATATGCAGGAATTGCTCCAATTTAGAATCTTTTGACATTCAAAGCAAGGTTCTTTACCAATCAATGTCTTAAAAAAGCACGCAATCTAGATAGAGAATTAATCTTTGAAAAAGTCCAAAATAGCACCAACAATCAAACCAAAAAGAAATCCACAAACAACGTTGTTTGTGAACCACTTTTCATTACACAATACAATAACAACCACTACAAAATTCGAACCATACTACATAAACATTGGAACATTATCCAAAAGGATCCTTAAATATATAGTCAGTGAAAAACCCAAAATTGTATATAGACGAGCTCCCACTTTAAGGAATCAATTAGCCCCCAGTAAAAGAGTAAAACATTGCCAATTCCGGTCCAATAAACAAACCAAAACTTTAAACTTTTTAGCTTCCCATGGATCATTTTCAATGTGGCAAAAGAGGTTGCAACATGTGCAAATTTAAAATTTCACAAAAATCTTTTAAATCCAATATTACTGGTTTATCTTATCAAATCACACATCGTCTCAATTGCGAATCTAAATATATAGTGTATCTCCTTAATTGTATTTGTGGCGTCCAGTATGTAGGGCGCACTATTAGAAATCTCCGTACCCGTTGGGGTGAACATCATCGAAATTGTAAAAATTGTAAAAAAACTAAAACCAACCATAGTGTCCCCAACCATTGTGAAACGATACACGACGGGAGTTCAGATATCTATAAAATTATCTCTATTGATCATGTACCACCTTCCACAGATTATGATCGTCTGATTAAACTCAGGCAATTAGAAACATATTGGATACATAAACTCAAAATCTTGTATCCATTAGGTTTAAATGCCAATGTAGATTTGGCAGCCTTCACATAAATTATCACTTTTATACAGGTTACATTCGTATCTAACATGAGATTTAGCTTTTAGGGTCTAGTACATCATATTTTCTTATATTTTTTGATATACATTAACAAACACTACCATACGTCGATACCACTACATTATATCTCTCTTATTTCTTTTTCTCTTCTTTGTCAGTCTTCAATAATATGCATTAATGCAATTTAGACACATATAGAATATGTTATGTTTCCATACACTTATATTTATGTGTATATGCCCATGACGAGCATGTCCACATAGTTGTGTATATGTATGCACTTGTCTATCCGGTTCTAAACCTAATAGTCCAAGCACCTATATAGTTTCATATTATATTATATTTTACATACCTGATTTGTATTATTTTTTACGATACACTATTTTGCACATTTCATCTTTTTGAATGTTTGATTATTCATCAACACATACACCTACAATTGTTTATATACATTCTGGATACACTTTTTAGTCTATTAGGTTGTTGTATATGATTGGAAACAATTAATAACATAATTCCTAAATATATTTTTGCCCCAATATATAACATAAACTTTCAAGATAGCCTTACCAATTTCATGTTTGCCTAACATACAGAAGGCCCCAAGTTCGAGTCCAGTGGAGTCCCAAATATATATATATACATATTATTAATAACATAATTCCTAACATATTTCTGCTCCAATATATAACAGAAAAAAGGCCTTCAAGATAGCCTTATCAATTTCATGCTCACTTAACATACAGAAGGTCCCAAGTTTGAGTCCAGTGGAGCCATGAAATAAAATATATATATATACACATATATTTTTTATTATTTTTTATAATTTTTATATGTCACTTATTTATAGTAAGCATTTGTCACGAACATTTCCTTTTTAGTTTTATATTTATAAGAAAATTCCTTTTAGTTTGGTTTTAAAAATTCATTTATTAAAAAGACCAAATAAGATTATCTTCTAGACATTGTGAGACATGTAGATCAATTTATATATTTTGTATCAATACCAATCCTTTTTGCATGAAATTTAAACAAGACATAAAGGTAGCCTTTTGATTTTTCCATTGCCTAGCACACATTAGGTCCTGGGTTCGAATCCAACCAGGAGATGAGATATACATATACACACATGTTAATATATGTCCAGTTTACTATGAGATATTTATTTATTTTTTTTCAGATATATTTGGTAATTGCGAATAGGATTTTTTATATACTTTTTATTTAAGTGTTATCTGTGTGGTCACAATTGTTCAAACCAATTTATACAATGTATCAAAAGTTAAATGTTTTTGCAATTGCAACATTGTTAATAGAGTTGACCTTTTGTTTCAATTCCGGGTCACTGTGGGTTTAAATAGATCTCTATTGTTAACTATGATTATGCCTGATGAAACGGTCTGGAATAGACTGAGAAACGCGTTGCAAAATAAATACTGTTTGTTTTATACCACGACCCGGTATTTTTGCTTCTTTCCACGATCCACTTGTTTTTGAAACAGGACTTTTACCACGGAACCTTTCATACACTGACACTGTCAGTTTTGGAGAAAAGTCTCGGTGGCGTGAGTGCAGCAGGAGAACACCTATCAGCTTGCAGCTCACCTGGTCCGGCCATTGGGCCTAAAAAACGTGGGTGCTACTTTCTAGACGCCTATATGGATTCCACAGGTCCTCTGGTTGAGACCTCCAGCGTACTGACTGCTGGAATTTGAATGTCAGCCTGCTTTATCGCACCTTATTCATTTAAGGTGCCACTTTCCTTGTGAGTAGTTTTTTGCACATCACTTTTATATTTGTTGTTTGAACAATTCACACTATGTTGGCGCCCCTTGTTTATCTTCCATTATTAACATTTGCAGCATGTTTTTGAAAGTGAATGTACACGTAAGGTACAACTTACATAATCCAGTTTTGTTATGATGCTTTTTTATGCATACAATGTTTGGACCGCTACTGGTCCATAAGAGCAAGAGGGAGGGAAAAGTCTTTAGTAAACCCTCGCTCAAAATACTTCATAATTACATTACTGTATTACAACCAATAGCAACAGAGTAACATAAGGTATAACTCACATAAGCCACGATGTTAGGATGCCTTTTTATGAAGCCAGTGTTCGGACCACTACTGGTCCGTAATAGCAGGAGGGAGGGGAAATTGTTTAATAAATCCTCGCTCAAAATGCATCATGATCACATGACTGTTTTAGTACCAATACTAACAGACGGCTAGATTACGAGTTTTGCGCTATGGCTCATAACGCTGCTTTTTCCCTACTGCTGCTATTACAAGTCATGTAGGTATAGGTGTACCGCACACCTTTTTGGCCATAACGCAATGTAACTACCGTACCTTTGAAGAAAGTCCTTTTTCAATGGGACTTCCATAGCGCCGGTATTACGAGTTTTGCCTGGGAGGCCAAAAAGTAAGCGTTACACCGACAAGATTTGTACCGCCATCTAAAGTCAGTAGTTATGAGTTTAACGCTACAAAGCTGTAGCGTGAAATGCATAACTAAACTGTTACAAAGTACACTAACAGCCATAAACTACCTATTAACCCCTAAACCGAGGCCCTCCCGCATCGCAAACACTAAAATAAAATTATTAACCCCTAATCTGCCACTCCGGACATCACCGCCACTATCTTAAACATATTAACCCCTAAACCGCTGCACTCCCACATCTCAAACACTAGTTAAATATTATTAACCCCTAATCTGCTTCCCCCAATGTCGCCGCCACCTACATACATTTTTTTATCCCCTAATCTGCCGCCCCCAATGTCGCGGCCGCCACTATACTAAAGTTATTAACCCCTAAACCTCTGGCCTCCCACATCACTAACACTAAATAAATATATTAACCCCTAAACCTAACCCTAAGTCTAACCCCAACCCTAACACCCCTAACTTTAATATAATTAAAATAAATCTCATTACCTAAATAATTCCTATTTAAAACTACTTACCTATAAAATAAACCCTAAGCTAACTAATAGTTACATTGTAGCTATCTTAGGTTTCATTTTTATTTCACAACTAAGTTTATATTTATTTTAACTAGGTAGACTAGTTAGTAAATAATTATTAACTATTTACTAACTACCTAGTTAAAATAAATACAAATTTACCTGTAAAAAAAAACTAACCTGAGTTACACTAACACCTAACACTACACTATAATTAAATAAATTACATTAAAAGGGCCCTTTTAAGGGCTATTGGCAGTTTAGTGTAGGCTAGGGTTTTTTTTTATTTTGGGGGGCTTTTTTATTTTGATAGGGCTATTAGATTAGGTGTAATTAGTTTAAATAGTTGATCATTTATTTTTATTTTGTGTAATTTAGTGTTTTTTTTTTGTAATTTAGTTAATTGTATTTAATTAATGTAATTTATTTAATTTTAGTGTAATGTTAGGTGTTAGTTAGTGTTAACTCAGGTTAGGTTTTTTTTTTACAGGTAAATTTGTATTTATTTTAACTAGGTAGTTAGTAAATAGTTAATAACTATTTACTAACTAGTCTACCTAGTTAAAATAAATACAAACTTAGCTGTGAATAAAAATAAAACCTGAGATAGCTACAATGTAACTATTTGTTATTTTGTAGCTAGCTTTGGGTTTATTTTACAGGTAAGTATTTAGTTTTAAATAGGAATTATTTAGGTAATGATATTAAGTTTTATTTAGATTTATTTTAATTATATTAAAGTTAAGGGTGTTAGGGTTAGGGTTACACTTAGGGTTAGATTTAGGGGTTAATATATTTATTTAGTGTTAGTGATGTGGGAGGCCAGAGGTTTAGGGGTTAATAACTTTAGTATAGTTGAGGCGACGTTGGGGGCGGCAGATTAGAGGTTAATAATTTTATGTAGGTGGCGGCGACATTGGGACGGCAGATTAGGGGTTAATAAATGTATGTAGGTGGCCTCGATATTTGGGGTGGCAGATTAGGGGTTAATAAGTGTAGGTAGGGGGCAGCGACGTTGGGGGTGGCAGATTAGGGGTCAATAAGTGTAATGTAGGTGTCGGCGACATTGGGGGCGGCAGATTAGGGGTTAATAAGTGTAATGTAGGTGTCGGCGATGTCGGGGGAAGCAGATTAGATGTGGTTAGACTCTTGGTTTATGTTAGGGTGCTAGGTGTAAACATAGATTTTGTTTCCCCATAGACATCAATGAGGCTGCGTTACGGAGCTTTACACTCCTTTATTGCAGGTGTTAGGCTTTTTGATGTCTATGGGGAAATCGTGCACGAGCATGTCAAACCAGCTCAAAGCAGCGCTGGTATTTGTGTGTGGTATGGAGCTCAATGCAGCCATATCGCCGGGTTTTTGCAAACCTTTAATAGCAGCGCTATTAAAGGTGAGCGGTGGAAATAACTTGCAAGTTATTACAGAGCCACTTATAACGCAAAACTCATAATCTAGCTGAGAGTTAGTAAGGGGGCGGGCCTCAGCCTCTATGTTTAAACAGTGATCGGAGTATCTTTTGGATTATTCCTCTGATGAAGAAGGTGTGTATTTACTGAACCTTTAAAACGTGTAAGGAAAATTGAGAAAGACGCTGATATTTGGGACTTTGAACCTGGGTGAAATTGGTTTTATATACCGCTGCAGCTGTTTTAAATTTAGCCAGGACAACAGCATCTTGCATATTTTTTATCGGCTACTTCTGATACCTCATATGTGATTGAGGTCTGAAAGTGTAAGCATGTTTTACCGCTGTGTGTGACTTCAGATTAAAATTTGTAATTTGCACATACAATGTTGCACTAGTTGGTGTGTTTTCTTTTTTATCCCCTTCGGCTACTACTATGTGGAGAAGGGAGTATACAATACCCAGGAAGGACCGAAGCAAGATCACAGAGTGGCAGAGAATAAGCCTCTTCTTGAATGTGTGCGGCACTTACCTCATTGGTTTGAGGTTAGAGTTTGTAAGTAGGATACCTGCAAGGTATTTATTTACAAATTTCCTGACAGCTATATATATATATATATTCATCTACATGGATCTGGAACTTAATTGACTAATTCTGTTTAAGTAGTATTTAGTGGATGCTATACTACCGACTAAACTGACTTTATTATTGGGTTTAATAACTCTATTTAGTATTAATATATTTTTTTTATATATATATTTGTATCTCTGTTTTTGCTGGACTTTCATTCTAGATTGTATTATATGCACCTTTTTCTATACAAAATTATTGAACAAAAGAAAAAAACTCTTCTCCACCCCAAGGGCTTATTTATTTTCCAATATAAAAAAAGTCAGTGATAAAATTGGAACCTTGACTCAATATTCCACCATACATAATTAATAAATAAAATAAAAAAGATGGCAACATGAATATTTATACAGTTGCAAGAAAAAGTATGTGAACCCTTTGGAATGATATGGATTTCTGCACAAATTGGTCATAAAATGTGATCTAATCATCATCTAAGTCACAACAATAGACAATCACAGTCTGCGTAAACTATTAACACACAAAGAATGAAATGTTGCCATGTTTTTATTGAACACACCATGTAAACATTCACAGTGCAGGTGGAAAAAGTATGTGAACCTCTAGACTAATGACATATCCAAGAGCTAATTGGAGTGAGATGTCAGCCAACTGGAGTCCAATCAATGAGATGAGATTGGAGATGTTGGTTACAGCTGCCCTGCCCTATAAAAAACACACACCAGTTCTGGGTTGCTTTTCACAAGAAGCATTGCCTGATGTGAATGATGCCTTGCACAAAAGAGCTCTCAGAAGACCTACGACTAAGAATTGTTGACTTGCATAAAGCTGGAAAGGGTTATAAAAGTATCTCCAAAAGCCTTGCTGTTCATCAGTCCACGGTAAGACAAATTGTCTATAAATGGAGAAAGTTCAGCACTGCTGCTACTCTCCCTAGAAGTGGCCGTCCTGTAAAGATGACTGCAAGAGCACAGCGCAGACTGCTCAATGAGGTGAAGAAGAATCCTAGAGTGTCAGCCAAAGACTTACAAAAGTCACTGGCAAATGCTAACATCCCTGTTAGCGAATCTACAATACGTAAAACACTAAACAAGAATGGATTTCATGGGAGGATACCACAGAGGAAGCCACTGCTGTCCAAACAAAACATTGCTGCACGTTTACAGTTTGCACAAGAGCACCTGGATGTTCCACAGCAGTACTGGCAAAATATTCTGTGGACAGATGAAACCAAAGTTGAGTTGTTTGAAAGAAACACACAACACTATGTGTGGCGAAAAAGAGGCACAGCACACCAACATCAAAACCTCATCCCAACTGTGAAGTATGGTGGTGGGGGCATCATGGTATGGGGCTGCTTTGCTGCGTCAGGGCCTGGACGGATTGCTATCATTGAAGGAAAAATGAATTCCCAAGTTTATCAAGACATTTTGCAGGAGAACTTAAGGCCATCTGTCTACCAGCTGAAGCTCAACAGAAGATGGATGTTGCAACAGGACAATGACCCAAAGCATAGAAGTAAATAAAGTAAATACGCCTTCTGAAGTGGCCCAGTCAGAGTCCTGACTTCAACCCGATTGAGATGCTGTGGCATGACCTCAAGAAAGCGATTCACACCAGACATCCCAAGAATATTGCTGAACTGAAACAGTTCTGTAAAGAAGAATGGTCAAGAATTACTCCTAACCGTTGTGCACGTCTGATCTGAAACTACAGGAAACGTTTGGTTGAAGTTATTGCTGCCAAAGGAGGTTCAACCAGTTATTAAATCCAAGGGTTCACATACTTTTTCCACCTGCACTGTGAATGTTTACATGGTGTGTTCAATAAAAACATGGCAACATTTCATTCGTTATGTGTTATTAGTTTAAGCAGACTGTGATTGTCTATTATTGTGATTTAGATGATGATCAGATCACATTTTATGACCAATTTGTGCAGAAATCCATATCATTCCACATACTTTTTCTTGCAACTGTATTCTGGCCCAGGAAAGCAGGTCCATAAATAATTAGTTTTCCAACAAAAGTTCCATAACCAAAAGGAGAAATATTCCCTTTATTTTAGCGAAGCAAATAATGAAGCTTTAGGGTAGGTTGTTAAATCTCCCTTTGTTGTTGCCTCACAATTGGTATAACTTGGAGCATGTTTTAGAGTTCCTCTTGACAGTCATTAATAAGTTAGTGAAGGCTCCAAAAAAGTCTATTAGCAATAAAGGTATAGATTTAGAATAAAAAATTCCCTTTACTATAGCTTTGCACTAGGCAAAGCCATAGGCATGGAGAGTATATTACAGTTCCCCTTTCCAACGATTAAGCAGTTAGTATGAACTCCAAAGAGTTAACAATAAATTTAGTATAAACCTTTTGTCAAGTACGGTCCCATAAGTGTGTATTTAATTGCCCTGTAGCAACTTTGGGTTGTTTCACAAATACGCCACAAAAATTTCTGGAGATCTCTGCTTCTTTTAAATGATCCTGCAATTCTGATGCATATAATCACTGGCACCATTGTCTGCAGTGGACCCTTCTCACTGGTCCTATCACCTGAAGATTTTGCAAAGTGACTCCAGCATACTTTGTAGCACACAGCAGTGGTATCCATTTGTCAGTTCATAGGGCTCTTTATTGAAAAACACGCCCCTTCCAATTTGGACCTTGTTGATTAGATTAATGCATATACCTTTTACCTTTTACTTCTTATTAAAAAAATAATATTTATTTGAATATTTTTTTTATCAGAAACTGTATATATGTATATATGGGTGTACCATTTTATTTTCATGTATATATGTTTTCTTTATGCAAGGTCTTCAGATGCGCTAAGTCGACAAGGACAAATTAACTTATAATACACATGCACTTTAATGCATATATATGAATATATACAGATATAGATATAAACAGATATAGATATAAACATATATATGTATATATATATATATATATATATATATATATCAGATATTTATATATATATATATAGGAATATATATTTAAAATACTAAGAACATTTTCCCTTATGTGAAGAAAAACACATTATTAAATATGAATATGAATGAAATTGATTTGTCCTGTTTAAAGGTATTTGAGTGGAAAGTAGACATGTGCAATTTGTTTCGACCAAATTTAATTTTTAGGCCGAATTTTGGCCTATTCGGAGATTCCGAATCTGCACCATAACTAAAATCCAGAATTTTCGGATCCATTCTTTATTCATATTTGGAATTTTTCATTATTCTAATATAAACTGCATTTCCCTGACATCGCCAACACTAACTAAATAACTAAATAAATCTATTAACCCCTAAACCGCCATTCCCCAACACTAACTAAACCTATTAACCCCTAAATCGCAGTTCACTGACATCACCGACACTAACTAAACCTATTAGCCCCTAAACCACAGTCCCCAACATCACCAACACTAACTTAACCTATTAAAACCTAAACCGCAGTTCCCAAACATCGCCAACACTAACTAAACCTATTAACCTCTAAATCACAGCTCCCCGACATCGCCAACACTAACTAAATCTATTAACCCCTAAACCGCCATTCCCAAACATCGCTAACACTAACTAAACCTATTAACCCCTAAACCGAAATTCTCCAAAATCGCCAACACTAACTAAACCTATTAACCACTAAACCGCAGTTCCCCGACATCGCTGACACTAACTAAACCTATTAACCCCCAAAACGCTGTACACCCACATTGCCAACACTAACTAAACATATTAACTCCTAAACAGCAGTCCCCCACATCGCAACAACCTAAATTAAACTATATTAACCCCTAAACCTAACACCCCTAATTTTAACATAATTAAAACCTAAATTAAAGTTACAATTATTAACTAACTACCTATTTAAAAATAAATACAAACTTACCTGTGAAATAAAAATAAAACCTAAGCTAGCTACAATATAATTATTTACTAACTACCTAGTTAAAATAAATACAAAATTACCTGTGAAATAAAAAAAAAAACCTAAGCTTACACAAATAAAACCTAACATTACTAAAAATAACAAACCTAACATTACTAAAAATAAAAAACCCTAAGATTACTAAAAAAAATAAAACTACAATTACAAAAAATAAAAAAACTACCATTGCAAAAAATAACAAACGAAATTATCCAAAACAATAAAATTGATTCCTATTCTAATACCCCGTTTAAAAAAACAACAACAAAAAAAAACACTCCAAAATAAAAAACCTAATCTATAATAAACTACCAACAGCCCTTAAAAGGGTCTTTTGTAGGGCATTGCCCTAAAGTTAACAGCTCTTTTGCTAAAGAATTACAACAAACACCCCCTACCATTACATACCCCCACCCCCCAAACCCACAAAATTAAAAAAAAAAACCTAACTAAAAAAAGCTAATCTACCCATTGCCCTGAAAAGGGCATTTGTATGGGCATGTCCCTTAAAAAGGCATTCAGCTCTTTTACTGCCCTAAAAAGGGCATTCAGCTCTTTTTCGACCCATTAAAATAAAAAAAGCCCTAATCTAAAAGAAAAACAATACCTAACACTAACCCCAAAATTGGTACTCACAGTTGCTGAGGTCCAGCAAAAGATCTTCATCCCAACAGCGAAGCATCTTCAACCAGACGGCTCCATCTTCAACCATCATGGGACCGTCATCTTCTATCTTCATCCCAGCGGAGGCGGAGCGGTTGGTGGATGCCCGGAGGCGGTGGTCCAGGCAGGGATCCAGGAGGCGCTCCATTGGTCTGACGTGGAGGACCCCTTCATGCGATCGACCGCCGTACACTGAAGATTGAATGCAAGCTACCCCTTTCATATTGGGGTACCGTTGCATTCCTATTAGCTAAAAAATTCAAATCAGCCAATAGGAATGAGAGCTGATTAAATCCTATTGGCTAATTTTAACAGCCAATAGGATTTAAACAGCTCTTATACCTCCGCCTGGACCTCCGCCTCCGTGCATCCACCAACCGCTCTTCCTCCACTGGGATGAAGATAGAAGATGCTGGTCCCGCGATGGATAGAGATGGAGCCACCTGGATGAAGATGCTTTGCTGCTGGGATAAAGATCTTTCTCCAGACTTCAGCAACTGTGAGTACCGATTTTGGGGTTAGTAATAGGTATTTTTTTGTTTTTTGGGCTGTTTGTTTTGGGTTTTTTAGATTAGGGCTTTTTTTATTTTAATGGCCGAAAAAGAGCTGAATGCCCTTTTTAAGGGCAGTAAAAGACCTAAATGCCCTTTTAAGGGCAATGCCCATACAAATGCCCTTTTCAGGGCAATAGGTAGATTAGGTTTTTTTTCAGTTATGTTTTTTTTTGTGGGTTTTGGAGAGTGGGGGTTTTAATGTTAGGGGGTGTTGTAATTTTTTTTTAGCAAAAGAGCTGTTAACTTTAGGGCCAGTATATATATATATATATATATATATATGTGTATATCCTATAGAGGACAACACAATATTATATAAAATAGGGGCGCTATCTAAATATAATGATGCTGGAATAAATTGTAATGAGCTGGAAAAAATTATAATGATGCTGGAAAAAATTATTGTAATCTATAGTAAACAGGTTTCAAAACACATATATTCAATGTTCACAATAAATCAGTTCCAGAAATAGTAGTACTTATGCCATCACAAATTAGCTCATACCATACAAACTGTAATACAGAATGTCCAAAATAGACAAAAGATAAAAAATGATAAAAAATGTCCAATATAAAGTCCAAAGAATCCCTTTAAGGTTATAAAGACGTAAGGCAGCTCTCCTCGATGTATAAGGCCATCCACAACAGGTTAATCTATAATGAAATAGAGAAGGCGCCTTCTCTATTTCATTATAGATTAACTTTAGGGCAATGCCCTACAAAAGGCCCTTTTAAGGGCTGTTGGTAGTTTATTATAGATTAGGTTTTTTTATTTTGGGGTGTTTTTTTTTTTAAAACAGGGTATTAGAATAGGAATCATTGTTATTATTTTGGATAATTTCATTTGTTATTTTTTGTAATGAGATTTTTTTTATTTTTGTAGTGTATTTTTTTTTTTAGTTTATGCATTTTTTTATTTTTAATGGGCCGAAAAAGAGCTGAATGCCCTTACAAATGCCCTTTTCAGGGCAATGGGTAGATTAGGTTTATTTTTATTTTGTGGGTTTGGGGGGTAGGGGTTTGAAATGTTAGGGGGTATTTTTTTTATTTTTTTGCAAAAGAGCTGTTAACTTTAAAGGGAAATTAAACCCATTTTTTTTCTTTCATGATTCAGATAGATAATACAATTTTAAACAGTTTTCTAATTTACTTCTGTTATTTAATTTGCTTCATTCTCTTGATAGTCCTTCCTGAAAAGCATATCTAGATAGGCTCAGTAGCTTCTGATTGGTGGCTGCACATATTTGCTCCATGTGATTGGCTCACCCATGTGCATTGCTATTTATTCAACAAAGGATATCTAAAGAGTGAAGCAAATTAGACAATAGAAGTAAATTGGAATGTTGTTTAAAATGGTATTTTCTGTCTGAATCATGAAATATTTTTTTGGGGTTTAATGTCCCTTTAAGGCAATGCCCTACAAAAGGCCCTTTTAAGGGCCCTTGGTAGTTTATTATAGATTAGGAGTTTTATTTTATTTTGCTGTGTTTTGTTTTTTTAAAACAGGATATTAGAATAGGAATCATTTTTATTGTTTTGGATAACTTTGTTTGTTATTTTTTGTAATGGTAGTTTTTTTTTATTTTTTGAAATTTTAGTGTTTTATAATTTTTTGTAATTGCAGTTTTAATTTTTTAGTAATCTTAGGTTTTTTATTTTTAGTAATGTTAGGTTTTATTATATTAAGCTTAGGTTTTATTTTTATTTCACAGGTAAGTTTGTATTTATTTTTAAATAGGTAGTTATTTAAAAATTGTAAGTTTAATTTAGGTCTATTTTAATTATGTTAAAGTTAGGAGGTGTTAGGTTTAGGGGTTAATATAGTTTAATATAGATTTAGGGGTTAAAAGTTTTAGTTAGTTTTAGTTTTAGTTAGTGTTAGCGATGTGGGGAACTGCGGTTTAGGGGTTAATAGGTTTAGTTAGTGTCTGCGATGCTGGGGAACTGCAGTCTAGGGGTGAATAGGTTTCGTTAGTGTCTGCGATGTCGGGGAATGACGGTTTAGGGGTTAATAGGTTTAGTTAGTGTCGGCGATGTCGGGGAATGGCGGTTTAGGGGTTAATAGGTTTAGTTAGTGTTGGCGATGTCAGGGAACGGCTGTTTAGGGGTTAATAGGTTTAGTTAGTGTCAGCAATGTCGGAGAACTGTGGTTTAGGGGTTAATAGGTTTAGTTAGTGTCAGCGATGTTTGGGAATGGCGGTTTAGGGGTTAATAGGTTTATTTAGTGTTTTAGTTAGTGTTGGCGATGTCGGGGAACTCAGGTTTAGGGGTTAATAGTTTTAGTTAGTGTCGGCGATGTCAGGGAACTGCGGTTTAGGGGTTTATAGGTTTAACTTGTGTCGGCTATGTGGGGGGCGGTGTTTTAAGGGTTAATAGGTTTAGTTAGTGTTTGCGATGTGGGGGGATGGCGAAGAAAATCGATAATAGGAGTAAATTAGAAAGTTGCTTAAAATTACATGCTCTGATTCATGAAAGAAAAAAAATGTGTTTCATATCCAGTCTACAATAGAATTTTTATTGTTTTAAAAGAAAGATAATCCCTTTATTACACATTCCCCAGTTTTGAATAACCAACACAGTTATATTAATATACTTTTTACCTCTGTGATTACCTTGTATCTAAGCATCTTCTTACAGCCCCCTGATCCCATGACCTTTTATTTATTATCTATTGACTTCCATTTTAGCCAATTAGTGATGTGTTGTGCTCCAATGTTATCTATATGGCCCACATGAACTAGCAGTCTCCTGTTGTGAAAAGCAAATAAAAAAGCATGTGATAAGAGGTTGTCTGTAGTGGCTTAGAAACAGGCAGACATTTAGAGGTTTAAATGTTATAAAGTTTATTAATATTATAATGTTGGTTGTGTAAAAATGGTGAATGGGTAGTACAGGCATTATCTATCTTTTTAAACATTAACAATTTTAGTGTTGGCTGTCCCTTTAAGTACATAATGAGTTGTAATCACTTTCGGCTAGATTTAGAGTTTTGTTGGTAAAAAGCCGCGTAGCTAACGCTGCTTTTTTTGCAAGCGCACCCTTCCAACAACGCTGGTATTTAGAATTGTCTGAGGGGCTGCGTTACGCTCAAAAAAGGGTGCGTTGAGCCTAACTTAGCTCCACTTCAACCCTCAATACCAGCGTTGCTTACGGTAGCGGTAAGCTGGCAAAACGTGCTCGTGCACGATATCCCCATAGGAAACAATGGGGCATTTTGGGATGAAAAAAAACCTAATACCTGCAAAAAAGCAGCTTTCAGCTCCTAACGCAGCCCCATTGTTTCCTATGGGGAAACACTTTCTAAGTCTGCACCTAACACCCTAACATGTACCCTGAGTCTAAACACCCCTAACCTTACACTTATTAACCTCTAATCTGCCGACCCCGCTATCGCTGACACCTGCATTATACTATGGACCCCTAATCTGCCGCTCCGTACACCGCCGCAACCTACATTATACCTATGAACCCCTAATCTGCTGCCCCTAACATCGTCGACCCCTATATTATATTAACCCCTAATCTGCCCCTCCAACGTTGCCGCTACCTAACTACACTTATTAACCCCTAATCTGCCGACCGGACCTCGCCGCCACTTTAATAAATGTATTCACTCCTAAACCACCACACTCCCGCTTCGCAAACGCTAGAATAAATAGTATTAACCCCTAATCTGCCCTCCCTAACATCGCCGCCACCTACCTACAATTATTAACCCCTAATCTCCCGCCCGCACCGTCGCCACTACTATAATAAAGTTATTAACCCCTAAACCTAACTCTAACCCTAACACCCCTAACATAAATATAATTTAAATTAAACGAAATAATATTCCTATAATTAACTAAATTATTCCTATTTAAAACTAAATACTTACCTATCAAATATACCCTAATATAGCTACAATATAATTAATAATTACATTGTAGCTATTTTAGGATTTATATTTATTTTACAGGCAACTTTGTATTTGTTTTAACTAGGTACAATAGCTATTAAATAGTTAATAACTATTTAATAGCTACCTAGTTAAAATAAATACAAAATTACCTGTAAAATAAATCCTAACCTAAGTTACAATTAAACCTAACACTACACTATCATTAAATTAATTAAATAAATTACCTACAATTACCTAAAATAAAATACAATAAAATAAACTATTCTATAATACAAAAACAAACACTTACTAAATTACAAAAAATAAAAAAGAATTACAAGCAGTTTAAACTAATTACACCTAATCTAAGCCCCCTAATAAAATAAAAAAGCCCCCCAAACTAAAAAAAAATTCCCTACCCTATTCTAAAATACAAAAGTAATCAGCTATTTTACTAGCCCTTAAAAGGGCTTTTTGCGGGGCCTTGCCCCAAAGTAATCAGCTCTTTTGCATGAAAATAAAAATACAATACCCCCCCAACATTACAACCCACCACCCACGTACCCCTACTCTAACCCCCCTTAAAAAAAACTATCACTATCCCCCTGAAGATCTCCCTACCTTGAGTCGTCTTCACCCAGCCGAGCCGAATTCTTCATCCAAGCGGAGGAAGAAGATGTCCTCCATCCGGTAGAAGTCTTGATCCAAGCGGCAAAGAAGAGGTCCTCCATCCGGACGAAGTCTTGATCCAAGCAGCAAAGAAGAGGTCTTCCATCCGGGCGATGTCTTCTTCCAAGCAGCATCTTCTATCTTCTTTCTTCCGGATCCATCTTCATCCTGCCGACGTGGAACATCCTCCTTCCCCGACGGACTAACGACGAATGAAGGTTCCTTTATGGGACGTCATCGAAGATGGCGTCCCTTCAATTCCGATTGGCTGATAGAATTCTATCAGCCAATTATAATTAAGGTATAAAAAATCTGATTAGCTGATGCAGTCAGCCAATCAGATTGAAGTTCAATCCGATTGACTGATCCAATCAGCCAATCGTATTGAACTCACATTCTATTGGCTGTTCCATTATTGTTTAGGCAGTTCAGGGCCCTTCCTTTCAGCCACTGCATGCTGTTGTCATCATATAGTTGGCATCTTCCTTGACAAAAAGATCATCAGAATTCCATATTTTGTCTTGTAAATCTCCTTTTTTGATAAAACTACCTCATTACTTGCCAGGTCAATGTAAACAAGTGCTGAGTGTCTGATTGGGTGTCTGTGTCTGAGATTGTTTGTGTGTTTCTTTGCATGTCTGCTAGAGTGTCTATATGTGAATCCGTATGTGTGTCTGTGTGTTTCTGTTTTTGTGTGTTACTACCTTTACAACATTTCTAAGTTTGACTACACTTAAGAATAATTGCATATACGTTTTAGTCACTTGGTCAAAAATTGCACATTTCAAAAGGGGGGAGCCCTGATCAATGGTTAAGTAAGGGGCCCCAAAATTTCTAGTGGCAGCCCTGCTCCCGCCAAGTTAGCAAAGAGTGATGACTTTATGTGCCACCAGCAGTCTGGGGGATGAGGAGGGTTTCTGGTCCTTCCTCTAATCTGCATAGAAAATATAGAAAGAGTGTCTACATAGAGGACAACACAGCAATGTCCTCTGTATAAGGGATGGAACGTGCAAACCAGCATTGTGTCATTCTCTACCATTTAAATGATAAGCATATCAAATATTTTTATTTGAAAAATTAAGTGAATGGTCTTTAAATTTAAACCAAGAGGTGACTGCTACGTCAGTTGAGATCTACTTTTGTACACATCTGTGCTAAACTAACTTTGCATGACTTTAATTAAAACAACAAACTCACCATAAAGTCTTCTACTGTGCAACAAGCTACAGGTCTCCAAAAGCAGAGAGGTAAATCATACATTTGTGCACATTATAGTGATGGTCTGCAGGACGGGAATTTGCATAAATGCAAATTTAACACCAAAACTCATTATTTTATCATATTTATTAAACTTAGAGTGAGCCTTTGTCTTTATCTTTATACAGGGAGTGCAGAATTATTAGGCAAGTTGTATTTTTGAGGATTAATTTTATTATTGAACAACAACCATGTTCTCAATGAACCCAAAAAACTCATTAATATCAAAGCTGAATAGTTTTGGAAGTAGTTTTTAGTTTGTTTTTAGTTTTAGCTATTTTAGGGGGATATCTGTGTGTGCAGGTGACTATTACTGTGCATAATTATTAGGCAACTGAACAAAAAACAAATATATACCCATTTCAATTATTTATTTTTACCAGTGAAACCAATATAACATCTCAACATTCACAAATATACATTTCTGACATTCAAAAACAAAACAAAAACAAATCAGTGACCAATATAGCCACCTTTCTTTGCAAGGACACTCAAAAGCCTGCCATCCATGGATTCTGTCAGTGTTTTGATCTGTTCACCATCAACATTGCGTGCAGCAGCAACCACAGCCTCCCAGACACTGTTCAGAGAGGTGTACTGTTTTCCCTCCTTGTAAATCTCACATTTGATGATGGACCACAGGTTCTCAATGGGTTTCAGATCAGGTGAACAAGGAGGCCATGTCATTAGATTTTCTTCTTTTATACCCTTTCTTGCCAGCCACGCTGTGGAGTACTTGGACGCGTGTGATGGAGCATTGTCCTGCATGAAAATCATGTTTTTCTTGAAGGATGCAGACTTCTTCCTGTACCACTGCTTGAAGAAGGTGTCTTCCAGAAACTGGCAGTAGGACTGGGAGTTGAGCTTGACTCCATCCTCAACCCGAAAAGGCCCCACAAGCTCATCTTTGATGATACCAGCCCAAACCAGTACTCCACCTCCACCTTGCTGGCGTCTGAGTCGGACTGGAGCTCTCTGCCCTTTACCAATCCAGCCACGGGCCCATCCATCTGGCCCATCAAGACTCACTCTCATTTCATCAGTCCATAAAACCTTAGAAAAATCAGTCTTGAGATATTTCTTGGCCCAGTCTTGACGTTTCAGCTTGTGTGTCTTGTTCAGTGGTGGTCATCTTTCAGCCTTTCTTACCTTGGCCATGTCTCTGAGTATTGCACACCTTGTGCTTTTGGGCACTCCAGTGATGTTGCAGCTCTGAAATATGGCCAAACTGGTGGCAAGTGGCATCTTGGCAGCTGCACGTTTGACTTTTCTCAGTTCATGGGCAGTTATGGTTTTTCCACATGCTTCTTGCGACCCTGTTGACTATTTTGAATGAAACGCTTGATTGTTCAATGATCACGCTTCAGAAGCTTTGCAATTTTTAGAGTGCTGCATCCCTCTGCAAGATATCTCACTATTTTTGACTTTTCTGAGCCTGTCAAGTCCTTCTTTTGACCCATTTTGCCAAAGGAAAGGAAGTTGCCTAATAATTATGCACACCTGATCTAGGGTGTTGATGTCATTAGACCACACCCCTTCTCATTACAGAGATGCACATCACCTAATATGCTTAATTGGTAGTAGGCTTTCGAGCCTATACAGCTTGGAGTAAGACAACATGCATAAAGAGGATGATGTGGTCAAAATACTCATTTGCCTAATAATTCTGCACTCCCTGTAGTTACATAGCATTAATAAAGTTGTGTAGCTCCACCAATAAATGTATGCAGAGCTCAAATGTTGTATTTAAAAATGCTGCACTTTAAATTTTGCAATTACCATAATGCATTAAAATAAGATTGGTTAAATTGTAATTGTGTATACTTGTCTACTGGTGATTAATGCTGGCAATGGCATCTCAAATGCGACTGAATGACAAATAAAGAAGGTATAGTGAGGTGCAACAGAACTATTTACATTAATAGCACCAGCTAATACATTGATCCAAGCCTATCTGCATAAAGGCATACTCAGTACCACTGTTATGTTGACCATTTACATATTATATAGGAAGATCAGACATTAGCCTCTCCTCTAGGATTTTATATCTGACTATGATTCACAAACAGTCTGGCATTTTTTTTTCTTATAATGGCAGCTAATTAGCAAAACAGCAAAAAAAACTCCATTAACATCCTGTGCTCCAGTAATTCTACGATCCTTCATATCTGAAGACAGGCCTGCAAATTAAAATGTGAATGTTAAGTACTCTTCAATTGCTTGGGAAGGGAGCAAGGAACCGACATGCTTTGTCCCTGGAAGAACCTTGCAATGTTTCTCCAGCTTTGACACTTATACCTCCCAAGGGAGGGAAATGTATCAAGAGGCTGCATTTTTCTCCCTAAAGATCTCTACTAATATACCTGCATTCTTGTCTGAGGTTTAAAACTTTTTTGTTAGCTTGATATTTTTGGTTTCTTCATCTGCAACGTATCTAATGTGCTACAAGTTTTAACATAAATAAAATATCCCAATTGATGTTATTGCATTGGAGATAAAGGACAGACGCTAAGAAAAAATATATATATATAAACGTCACTACTGTATAATTTACCAATAAAAAAAAATGCAAACTTAATGGTTAACAAATCTGAAGTCCACAGCTTTAAAAGGTATGAAAATTATGGCAATTTCAAAACACAGAAAGAAAGACTTGGGTGAAAAGCTGTGCAATTATGTCTGATTTAGAATATTGATGCAGTTTGACTCAGAATTTATTAGCTAGTAAGATTTATTGTGTTTGCATTGTTTGGAGATATGACTTCCCCTATATACTAACACAAAACACCTAGATTTCAGTCAATGTATTCCATAGAATTGTGTGACTTGGTGTTTTCAGTCCCTCATCAACCACCATCTGAGGGATAACCTTGTTTATTGTACGAATAATTTAAAATTTCACCAATCTAACAAACTAACAATACTTTTTGGCACATTAAACAGCTTCATAATGAAGCATCACATTTTAAAAAGTCATTTTTAAAGTGTAAAAACTATTAAGACCTCTCCTACACCCCTAGGATCTTCAACTACTACCAATGCTTGTCTTCTTAGACCTCACTCTTATGCCTCTCCATCTATCCTCAGATGTTTTCACGCTTCTATTTCATCATATTTTTGCTGTTTTATTGTTTCTCTTTTATTCTCTATTTTTTTGTTTCTTTCTTTTTCTTTCTTTTTCTTGTATTAAAGGAACATATAACATAACTTACATCTTTGCATTGCTAGCAACATAGTTACTTTAAATCATTTTCATCCTATACATAACATAAATGCATACAGATGCATACAGATATTTGTAGCGCTCTACAGATACCTGATAATAATAATAAAATACATAGGGCTAGGTTACAAGTGGCGCACTAAATATTATTTTCTCCCTAATTGGAAAGAGTCCACAGCTGCATTCATTACTTTTGGGAAATAAGAACCTTGCCACCAGGAGGAGGCAAAGACACCCCAGCCAAAGGCTTAAATACTCCTCCCACTTCCCTCATTCCCCAGTCATTCTTTGCCTTTCGTCCCAGGAGGTTGGCAAAGAAGTGTCAGAATTTGTTTGGTCTCATATGGAGGGTACTACTCTTCAGCTTGCAAGCTTGGCACACTTTCTCTCAGAGCAGGGTCATTCCCTCTTTCCTGACCGGACTATCAGAGGGGAGTCATAAATCTCTACTGTACTGTCTGGGGCATAGGAGGTGGTGAGTGCCCCAGCCATTGGGGTATAAGGGTGCCGTTGTTTGAATAAAATAAGATATTTTATTTCTCTAGTTCTCCGGTTATTGCACTAGCGATGGAGGATTCTGTTACTTTAGAGGGCACTCCCTCTATTCCTAAGGATTAATTCCTGTTTATATGGTAAGGAGGCCCTAGTTCCCCCTCTCAATTATGTTCCATATGCCTTGATAATGTGATAATATCAAACATGTTTGATACCACGGAGCCATCCACCTCTGAGGAGGTGCTCACCCTACATTGTTATCTCTATACACATGCAGTTTTTCCCGTGGCATTGTGGATCCTCCATAAGGAGGGTGCCTTTTTTTCTCCGGACGTTACTGCGCAGTTCAGACAGTGGTGTCTGCAGCCTTTATGCTTCTCCTCGCCCTGCTACGTGTAATCGAAGGGTTACATACTGCACTCTTTCCCAGAGTCCATCAAATAACTTTTAGATTTAACTGATAGGGTTATCTGAGGATGCGGTTCTTTCTGAGACTTCAGAGTATGAACTTTCTGGGTCAGAGTCTGCTGCCTCTCAACCTCCAGCTGCGGAGGAACCAGACTTTAGTTTTAGGAATTTGTGCTTCTTCTAAAGGATGTTTTTGGCGAATTCAGGGGTTCCAGAGGTCATATTGCCTGATGAACCTTTATTTCCTAAATTGAATAGAGTTTGAGGACAGGGTGGTGCCTTCCCTTCCCTGCTCCTGCTGTCCTGAGTATTCCACCTTGGACTGTACAGTTCCCTGCGGGTGCGACTGTCCCTGAGTGTTGTGCCTTTTGTTACAGAATTGCGTGCCTTTGCGTGTTACTCAGACATGTTTTTTTTTTTCAGTTATTGAACAATCCTATCCTTATCGGATATGGGAATACTCAGTCTGCTCTTTGAATGGCTCACCTCATTAGACATGTGGAGATGATGAAATCTCCTGATTGTCCATGTATTGAGATCTTTACCAGTTTTTTTGGGAGATCAGGGTTCCGTTGGACTGGTCCTGCAGTAGGCCTGTTTCTTCTTGGGCGTTAACCTATGAGTTGCCATGTATTTTATTTTCATCCAATAGGATGTCCTGTCTGTTTTCCTTCTTCCCCTCTGAGGGAGGATTTATGAGGCTTGACAGTTAGGACCCGGATGCAGGCTTGTCCTGTTTGGGTTCAGTTCTGTCTGGTAGCAGTTCGGACATGTGGCGCTGCTCTGCTTGGCTGGTCTGGTAGAGGTGCAGAGTGCTAATGTTATCCTTTGTGTTCAACTAAGCATTCTAGAGGACTGGTGGGTATGTGAGGCAGTAAGGATTGTCTCAGTCCTTATAGCCTTCAATTTGGATGACTGGGTCAGTGAAGTTCTGCTTAGTCTCTCTCTCTTGTGCCTGGAGTTGTCAGACCCTAGAGCTCCTTCCCATGTATTGGAGGGTTGATGGGCTTGTGTCCTCTTGCCGCCGAGTTGATTTGGCCTTTTTTCTTTTGAGGCCCTGAGAATTGTCCTTCTGGGCATAGTCCTCAGCAGCTAGTAGTTTATTGGGTAGTTCAGCTGCCTTGCAGCACATGGGTTGCAGAATGTGAACAGCCGCAGCTATTGCACATTGTCTGTGTACTGTCTAGCTGTTTTTATGAGACCTTTAAGTCTTCCTCTGTTGTCTCCATGTGAGTTAGGTCTCCTTTCAGGGACCTGGGTTCCCTTCCGGGATATGGTCGTTCCCTGTAAGGGGCACTGGGTGTGGTCTCCTTGGGCTCTGCTCAGAGCTGGGAATGCTGTGCATCCTTTTCTATCTATATTCCTCTGATTGTATGGAGGTGATGCGGAGACTAGCCTTTGCTCGAGTGATTTTGGCCTGGGGGTATCCCCTTGCTTGTTTTCCTGCAGCTGTTTGAGAGTATATGGGCTCTAGAGTCATTGTACGACTTTTTAATGCCTTAGCTCCTTTGGAGCATTGAACTTTGGCAAGGGGTGGTCTCTTCCTTGGGTCGGGATTTGTGAGTTATCTCCTTATCTGGGTTGATCTGGATATTGAGTTGATTTCTCCCTTTTGTCTGTTTTTTTTATGTCAGACGGGGTGTTAAGTTCTCGGATATTGTTTGTTTAAATAATTGGGGGCTCGGATCTGTTTTCTTCCTGGTGCTTCCGGTTGCTGAGGCTTCGCTCTGTGTTTTCCTTTGTGGAGTTGTTGCCAGATTTTTTGGCTCTAGGGCTGGTTGGGGGTTCCCCAGTTCCTGGGAACTTGGGCTATGTCTGTTTACTTGGACTAATTGACCTGGTCACGGTTGGCCAGGTTGACTGAGTGCTGATGCTCATTGGGCTTGACTTACACCTTTATGGTCAGTTTCCCTTGGTCGGCTTGCTGTGGTAACCTTATGGATCACTGCTCTGCAGGCGAATGGGTTTGCAGTGTCTCTGCTGCAGCTATTGCACATTGGATGTGTGTAGGCAAGTTAATTCCTTAGGGGGATTCCTTCCAAGTTCATCTGAGTTGGAGATTGATCTCTCCTTTAGCCTGTGGTTTTGTGTCTTGTGGGCAGGTGCTCTGATTTTTTGGCCCCATCCCTTTTCTTAGGCTGGGGGGCTTATTCTCTTGGATTCAGGAGTTTGGAACGGAGAGTTAATCTTTCAGAGAGGGTGTTTTTCTCTGGGTTGTTACGTTCCATCTGGAGTCTTGCTAGCTCCTTGTTGAGACTATGGTTGACCTTTTGTTAGATTACTTTGGGTCTATGGCCTTGTCGTCTTTTTCTAAGGAGTCAGGATGGCACCCGTGCTCTGTTGGGATGGCTGTGGCCATTCTTCTACTCGTTTTTGAGCTGTGTTGGGGTTTTTCTGTTTCCCTGTTTTCAAGACCTACTGATGCTTGGGCTGGCCTGGTTGGGAGTGGGTTCTGAGATGCGCTGTCTTCTTTGGGATCTAGGTTGGCATTGTAGCTAGCCCCCTGTGTTTACAAGCTGAGGGTCCCGGGATACCATTCACCTTCGGGTTCTGGGTGTAACATCTCTCTCTCTTGGGGGTGCAGTGGGTCTCGTTGAGGTTATGTGCTTCCCCTTTTGGAGTCCTGTGTGTAGGTCTAGTGGCTCGATTACCTAGAGCATGCCCTCTGTCTGGGAGTTCTCCTTTTGCAATCTGTTCTCTTGCTGGACGCTTTTTTACTTCTCAGCAAGTATTCTTCTGGGTCATCCTAATGATGGCTGCGTGTTCTTGACTCAGGGTTTTTTTGTCTGGGTCTTTTACACATTCTTTTTTTTGTCTGAATACAATAGCATTCTTAGTTCTGACCATGGGAGGACTCCGTCTTCAGTTGTCTTTCTGCTTGGTCTGGGCATAGCCTCCCCTTGTCTGTCAGAACCCATTTGGGTCTTTGTGAGCTGGACTCGCTATTGGTGGTTTTCCTTTTATGGATTTTGTGGTGACCTTTCGGTTCCCCTTCGGTTCTTCCTTGCCTTATCCCTTGGGGGGTTTAGGCTGGTGTTCCCCTTACTAGTGAGGGGTGAGTGGTGAGGGACAGCCTGTTGAGCGACAGTGTCTCCTGGAGGACTGTTGGCTCAGTTGAGTCCAATTTTGCAGCCTCTAGCTAGGCTTCTGGACTATCTGCGGGTCAGTTTTCTCGGCTTTGGACGAAGCACGGTTTTTGTTCGGTAGTGGTTTCTGGCTTGGTGCCCTCAGAATGGGCCACCTATTGTACCCTCCCGTTTGGCATTCAGTGTCCTTTTTAGCTTGGGTATTGTTTTCCCAAAAGTAATGAATGCAACTGTGGACTCTTTCCAATTAGGAAGAAAAACATAAATTATGCTTACCTGATAATTTCCTTTTATTCCGTTGGAAAGAGTCCACAGCTCCCCACCCTTTTTCTACATGGTGCGTCTTTTTATTCTTCTGGCACCTTTTTTTACCCTGATATTTCTTCTACTGTTCCTTGTTCCTAGGCAGAATGATTGGGGGATGAGGGAAGTAGGAGGAGTATTTAAGCCTTTGGCTGAGGTGTCTTTGCCTCCTCCTGGTGGCCAGATTCTTATTTCCCAAAAGTAATGAATGCAGCTGTGGACTCTTTCCAACTGAAGAAAAATAAATTATCAGGTAAGCATAATTTATGATTTTTCGCTTCTGTGCAAACACTGCTAAAAGTAACATTTTTACGTGGATGGGTTAGAGCTCTTATTACAAGTTAAAAGTAAATTGCTTAAATGCAAGTGAATACTGATTCATGCTAACAGCTGTACTTTGGATATTCAAATTCTTAACTTGAGAATTCAACTTCTTAACTTAACTTAAATTATTCTTCCCATAGACTTCAAAAGAGCATGCAAACTAACCTGATACCGCATTAGACCAACAGTTCTAAACCCAATGGTAGTTATAAATATTTAACATTCCAATGTTTTTCACATAAAAGAAAATGTTCATTTTATTTTTAACTATATATCTCTTTATATATCTTTTTTTTATGTACACTATATATCTATACCTTTATATCTATATGTTGGAGTACCTCAAGGCTCTGTCCTAGGTCCTCTACTCTTCTCTTTTTACACTTCTTCACTGGGTAAACTTATCAACAGCTATGGCTTCAGCTATCATCTCTATACTGATGATACCCAGATCCACCTTTCCACCCCTGCACTCTCTCCTTATGTCAATTCTCACATCAGCAACTGCTTATCTGGCATTTCATCCTGGATGGCCTCTCACCACCTAAGTATAAACATGTCCAAGACCAAACTACTTCTAATTCCCCCCTCTAACCCTACTGCAATTTCTAATTTTTCTATCACTGTTGGCAGCACCACTATATCCCCATCATCCCAAGTCTGCTGTCTTGGAGTCACGCTTGACTCAAATCTGTCCTTCATTTCCCACATTCAATTGCTCTCTTCATCCTGCCGCAACCACCTATGCAATATCTCCAAAATTTGTCAGTTTCTAAGTCCTGAAACTAATAAACAGCTAATCCACTCCCTGGTAATTTCCCGACTTGACTACTGTAACAACTTACTAACTGGCCTCCCTCTCTCCCGCCTCTCTCCCCTCCAATCCATCCTTAATGCATCTGCCAGACTAATCCACCTCTCTCGAAGCTCTGTTTCTGCTGCACCTCTCTGTGGGTCCCTTCACTGGCTCCCCATTCACAACAGAGTTAAATTCAAAATTCTCACCCTGACCTACAAAGCCCTCACCAATGCGGCCCAACCCTACCTGTCCTCACTTATCAACAAAACACTCCTGCCTGCCTCTAAGATCCAACAATGACCTGCTTCTTGCGTCCTCTACCATCACCTCCTCTAATGCTAGACTACAGGACTTCTCTCGGGCGGCACCAATCCTCTGGAACGCACTTCCCCGTGCTGTCAGACTTACCCCTAACCTCTCCTCCTTTAAACGTTCCCTAAAGACCTTTCTGTTCAGGGAAGCTTATCACCCAACTCATTAACATACTAACTTCACTTAACTAACAGCTGCCCTCTATCTCCTCACTATATCTTTCTCACCTTTGCAGTCCTCACCTCCTGTTTCCCATCCTACCCATCTAGATTGTAAGTTCCCATGGGAATAGGGCCCTCAATTCCCCCTGTTTTTGTCTGTAAAATTTTGTTGTATTGTTTCTCCATTGTACTGTTATCCTTGTACCCATGGGCAGCGCTGCAGAATCTATTAGCGCTTTATAAATAAAGAATAATAATAATAATAATAATATGTATAGGTATATGTATGTATGTATGTATGTATATATATATATATATATATATATATATATATATATATATATATATATATATATATATATATATATATATATATATACAGGGAGTGCAGAATTATTAGGCAAGTTGTATTTTTGAGGATTAATTTTATTATTGAACAACAACCATGTTCTCAATGAACCCAAAAAACTCATTAATATCAAAGCTGAATATTTTTGGAAGTAGTTTTTAGTTTGTTTTTAGTTTTAGCTATTTTAGGGGGATATCTGTGTGTGCAGGTGACTATTACTGTGCATAATTATTAGGCAACTTAACAAAAAACAAATATATACCCATTTCAATTATTTATTTTTACCAGTGAAACCAATATAACATCTCAATATTCACAAATATACATTACTGACATTCAAAAACAAAACAAAAACAAATCAGTGACCAATATAGCCACCTTTCTTTGCAAGGACACTCAAAAGCCTGCCATCCATGGATTCTGTCAGTGTTTTGATCTGTTCACCATCAACATTGCGTGCAGCAGCAACCACAGCCTCCCAGACACTGTTCAGAGAGGTGTACTGTTTTCCCTCCTTGTAAATCTCACATTTGATGATGGACCACAGGTTCTCAATGGGGTTCAGATCAGGTGAACAAGGAGGCCATGTCATTAGATTTTCTTCTTTTATACCCTTTTTTGCCAGCCACGCTGTGGAGTACTTGGACGCGTGTGATGGAGCATTGTCCTGCATGAAAATCATGTTTTTCTTGAAGGATGCAGACTTCTTCCTGTACCACTGCTTGAAGAAGGTGTCTTCCAGAAACTGGCAGTAGGACTGGGAGTTGAGCTTGACTCCATCCTCAACCCGAAAAGGCCCCACAAGCTCATCTTTGATGATACCAGCCCAAACCAGTACTCCACCTCCACCTTGCTGGCGTCTGAGTCGGACTGGAGCTCTCTGCCCTTTACCAATCCAGCCACGGGCCCATCCATCTGGCCCATCAAGACTCACTCTCATTTCATCAGTCCATAAAACCTTAGAAAAATCAGTCTTGAGATATTTCTTGGCCCAGTCTTGACGTTTCAGCTTGTGTGTCTTGTTCAGTGTTGGTCGTCTTTCAGCCTTTCTTACCTTGGCCATGTCTCTGAGTATTGCACACCTTGTGCTTTTGGGCACTCCAGTGATGTTGCAGCTCTGAAATATGGCCAAACTGGTGGCAAGTGGCATCTTGGCAGCTGCACGCTTGACTTTTCTCAGTTCATGGGCAGTTATTTTGCGCCTTGGTTTTTCCACACGCTTCTTGTGACCCTGTTGACTATTTTGAATCACGCTTGATTGTTCGATGATCACGCTTCAGAAGCTTTGCAATTTTAAGAGTGCTGCATCCCTCTGCAAGATATCTCACTATTTTTGACTTTTCTGAGCCTGTCAAGTCCTTCTTTTGACCCATTTTGCCAAAGGAAAGGAAGTTGCCTAATAATTATGCACACCTGATATAGGGTGTTGATGTCATTAGACCACACCCCTTCTCATTACAGAGATGCACATCACCTAATATGCTTAATTGGTAGTAGGCTTTCGAGCCTATACAGCTTGGAGTAAGACAACATGCATAAAGAGGATGATATGGTCAAAATACTCATTTGCCTAATAATTCTGCACTCCCTGTATATAGGTGAAAAACATTGGAATGTAAAGTATTAACAGGGAAAACACATTATTAAATATTAAATTTGATTAAAATGATTTTCAAGTTTTAAGGTATTTCAGTGGAAATGGCTACAAAGTGTATATATATTAATATATGTCTCATTCTATTATGAAGAGAAAAAGAAGGAATGATTCAGCCCATAAAGGCTAATTACTGTAGTGTTAGGACCAGTCAATATTGGTACACCTTCTAAGTTGGTGACTGGCTAAGCAGAATACGGCCATATTGTGTGACTAAGATCCCAATTTTAAAATAAAAGCATATGTGTTTTTTTGCAGGCCTTTTTTTTAGCATTTAAAAATGTGTTGTTTAATTGCAAATGGATGTGTGCCAATACCCTCTCTCTGATTTGTGTAACAATTTGGCCTCATTGGCAGCAATCCCAAAGATGTATTTAAATGTTTTGCAAGGTGTGCTAAACCAAACTTTCGCCTAGATTACGAGTTTGGCATTAGCCTTAAAAAGCAGCGTTGAGAGGTCCCAACACTGCTTTTCACCGCCCGCTGGTATTACGAGTCAGGCAGGAAAGGGTCTACCGCTCACTTTTCTTCCGCGACTCGAGGCTACCGCAAATCCCCTTACGTCAATTGCGTATCCTATCTTTTTAATGGGATTTGCCTAACGCTGGTATTACGAGTCTTGGAAGAAGTGAGTGGTAGACCCTCTGCTGGCAAGACTTCTACCACATTTAAAAGTCAGTAGTTAAGAGTTTTATGGGCTAACGCCGGAACATAAAACTCTTAACTAAAGTGCTAAAAAGTACACTAACACCCATAAACTACCTATTAACCACTAAACCAAGCCCCCCCCCCCACATCGCAAACACTGTAATAAAATTATTTAACCCCTAATCTGCCGACCGGACATCGCCGCCACTTTAATAAATGTCTAAACCGCCGAACTCCCACCTCGCAAACACGAGTTAAATTTTATTAACCCCTAATCTGCCATCCCTAACATCGCTGACACCTACTTACATTTATTAACCCCTAATCTGCCACCCCCAACGTCGCTGCTACTATATTAAAGGTATTAACCCCTAAACCTAAGTCTAAACCTAACCCTAACCCCCCCTAACTTAAATATAATTTAAATTAAACAAAATAAATTTAACATAATTAAATAAATTAATCCTATTTAAAACTAAATACTTACTGATAAAATAATCCCTAAAATAGCTACAATATAACTAATAGTTACATTGTAGCTATCTTAGGATTTATATTTATTTCACAGGCAACTTTGTATTTATTTTAAGTAGGTACAATAGTTATTAAATAGTAATTAACTATTTAATAACTACCTAGCTAAAATAAGTGCAAAATTACCTGTAAAATAAATCCTAACCTAAGTTACAATTACACCTAACACTACACTATCATTAAACTAATTACCTAAACTACCTACAATTAATTACAATTAAATTCAATAAACTAAATTCCGAAAAAAATAAAAACACTAAATTACAGAAAATAAAAAAGAATTACAAGAATTTTAAACTAATTACACCTAATCTAATCCCCCTAATAAAATAAAAAAGCCCCCCAAAATAATAAAATTTCCCTACCTTATACTAAATTACAAATAGCACTTAAAATGGCCTTTTGCAGGGCATTGCCCCAAAGTAATCAGCTCTTTTACCTGTAAAAGAAAAATACAATACCCCCCCAACATTAAAACCCACCACCCACACACCCAACCCTACTCTAAAACCCACCCAATCCCCCCTTAAAAAGCTAACACTAACCCCCTGAAGATCTCCCTACCTTGAGCCTTCTTTACCCAGCCGGGCACAAGTGGACCTCCAGAGGGGCAGAAGTCTTCATCCGATCCGGGCAGAAGAGGTCCTCCAAGCGGCAGAAATCTTCATCCAAGCGGCATCTTCTATCTTCATCCATCCGGAGCGGAGTGGGTCCATCTTCAATGCAGCCAACGTGGAGCCATCCTCTTCAAACGACGTCCTAACGAAGAATGAAGGTTCCTTTAAATGACATCATCCAAGATGGCGTCCCTTGAATTCCGATTGGCTGATAGGATTCTATCAGCCAATTGGAATTAAGGTAGGAAAAATCCTATTGGCTGATTGGATCAGCCAATAGGGTTGAGCTTGCATTCTATTTGCTGTTCCAATCAGCCAATAGAATGCGAGCTCAATTCTATTGGCTGATTGCATCAGCCAATAGGATTTTTCCTACCTTAATTCCAAATGGCTGATAGGATTCTATAAGCCAATCGGAATTGAAGGGACGCCATCTTGGATGATGTCACTTAAAGGAACCTTCATTCTTCAGTCGCCGTTGGATGGAAGAGGATGCTCCATGTCGGTTGTCTTCAAGATGGACCCGCTCCGCTCCGGATGGAAGAAGATAGAAGATGTTGCCTGGATGAAGACTTCTGCCGGTCTAGATGTCCTCTTCTGGCCGGATCGGATGAAGACTTCTACCCCTCTGGAGGTCCACTTGTGCCCGGCTGGGTGAAGACGTCTCAAGGTAGGGTGATCTTCAAGGGGGTAGTGTTAGGTTTTATTAAGGGGGGATTGGGTGGGTTTTAGAGTAGGGTTGGGTGTGTGGGTGGTGGGTTTTAATGTTGGGGGTATTGAATTTTTTTTACAGGTGAAAGAGCTGATTACTTTGGGGCAATGCCCCGCAAAAGGCCCTTTTAAGGGCTATTTGTAATTTAGTATAGGGTAGGGATTTTTTTTATTTAGTTTTTTTTTTATTTTATTAGGGGGATTAGAGTAGGTGTAATTAGTTTAAAAATGTGTAATTTCTTTTTTGTTTTCTGTAATTTAGTGTTTTTTTTCATAATTTAGTTTATTTTATTTAATTTAATTGAATTTAATTCTATTTAGTTTAGGTAATTAATTTAATGATAGTGTAGTGTTAGGTGTAATTGTAACTTAGGTTAGGGTTTATTTTACAGGTACTTTTGTATTTTTTTTTAGCTAGGAAGTTATTAAATAGTTAATAACTATTTAATAACTATTCTACCTAGTTAAAATAAATACAAACTTGCCTGTAAAATAAAAATAAACCCTAAGATTGCTACAATGTAACTATTAGTTATATTGTAGCTACCTTTGGGTTTATTTTATAAGTAAGTATTTAGTTTTAAATAGGAATAATTTAATTAATTGTAGTAATTTTATTTAGATTTTTTAAAATTATATTTAAGTTAGGGGGGTGTTGGGGTTAGGGTTACATTTAGATTTAGGGGTTAATACATTTAATATAGTAGCGGCGACGTTGGGGACGTAAGATTAGGGGTTAATAAATGTAGGTAGGTGTCGGCGATGTTAGGGATGGCAGATTAGGGGTTAATAAAATTTAACTAGTGTTTGCAAGGCAGGAGTGCAGCTGTTTAGGGGTTAATATATTTATTAAAGTGGCAGCGATGTCCGGTCATCAGATTAAGGGTTAAAATCTTTATTTAAGTGTTTGCGATGTGGAGGGGGGGCTCAGTTTAGGGGTTAATAGGTAGTTTATGGGTGTTAGTGTACTTTTTAGCACTTTAGTTAAGAGTTTTATGTTACAGTGTTAGCCCATAAAACTCTTAACTACTGACTTTTAAATGCGGTAGGAGTCTTGACAGGAGAGGGTGTACTGCTCACTTTTTCCAGCGATCGTAATACCGGCATTAGGAAAATCCCATTAAAAAGATAGCATACTCAGTTGACGTAAGGGGATTTGCAGTATGCTAAAATCATGGAAAAAAGTGAGCCCTCAACGCTGCTTTTTAAGGCTAACGCAAGACTCGTAATCTAGCAGTTAGTGTTTACAATACAAGCCCAAAATCATTGTTATCTCTGAATCGTGGCTAACTGCAAAAATACCGGACTCTGCAATTGCAATACATGGGTATTCATGCCATATAATTGACAGAGCAAAGAGAGGAGGCAGCATTGTAATTTATGTTGACAATTCCACAAAGTTCACCCCCTTAAAAAAATCTAGCTCTCCTGCCACCTTTGATTTCCTTTCTGGCACAATAGAGATACCATGCAGTAAATCAATCATTGTTGCAGGAATCAACCACCCACCTACCTCCCCTGTGCATTCCATTTCTGACATAGCCCATCTCCTTAGTGAAACCATAGCTCAAAACCCAAAAAGTGAAATTTTGTTTTTTGGAGAATTTAATATTGATTGGCTGAATCCAAAAAATAACAGTTGTTGCACGCTATTTAAATCTTCGCAGCTAACACAATTAATCTCCCCCTCAACTCGCATAAACATCAAAAGCCATAATCATACCCTGCTTGACTGGATTCTCTCTACTTCTCCCGACCGAATCCAGGAGGCAGGTGTTTTCCGTAACAATTTCAGTGACCACTGCATAGTGTACTGCGTGCGCAAAATAAAGGCAAATAAATCCCCTCCCAAGGTTAAAATCACCAGGTCCTTCAAAAAATTTAATATTCAATAATTTCTAAATGACATCAAGAACCTCCTCTGGCACAGATTAAACCTAATCCCAGATCTAGACTCTGCAGTTGAATTCTTTCAGTCTGAACTCCTACAAGTTTGGAATTTACATGCCCCGCTGCGTAAGGTGAGAGTAAAAGGAGGACACTTAAATTGGATCACAGCTGACGTCATTCAAATGTACCAGTTTCGGGATTCATTGTGGTCAAAGCTCAAGCATACTGGCTCTATGAACGATCACTGTGTACATAGACAATGGTGAAATATATGCACTAAACAAACAAAATTGGCCAAGGCCCAATATTTCTGTGAAAATCTGAACAATAACATATTTAACACTAGAAAGTTTTGGAAACTCATAAATAACTTACAAAATCCACCATTCCATCCCAACCCTCCACTGTCAATGTGGATAACCAAACCCTGCAACTCCCCTTAGAAGTAAGAAATGCTTTTAACAATTATTTTGTCGGATGCTCCACCACCCTGATTGACAAACTAATAAATGGCATGCATCTTGAAACTAGAAATGTGGATCAGGCCCCACTAAAACAGGAAAGACCCAATATAGAGAAGTTCAATTTTAGACCTGTACCTATCAATGTCGTTAAGAAACACCTTAATAATCTAAAAAAGAAAAACCAGTCTGGACCTGATCAAATCCCAGTAATGCTGTTGAAGCTCAGTGCGCCGGCAATTGCTAAGCCTGTCACAACCCTAATTAATGAATCCTTGATGTCTGGATACATACCCAAACTCTGGAAAACTGCAAGAGTAGTGCCTATTCATAAAAGTGGGGAGTTAACATTGGTTTCTAACAATTGCCCTACATCATTTCTCCCAGTATTGTCAAATTTTTTAGAAAAATGTGTCCATACGCAATTATGCGAGTATTACCAACTTTCTAACTATCTGACCCCTGATCAATCAGGTTTTCGCCTGAATCACTCCACTACAACTGCCCTCCTAAAAGTTTGCAATGACATCCAAACTGACATGGAACAAGGAGAACTAACTGGAGCTATTTTCCTTGATTTTGCAAAGACCTTTGACACAGTAGACCATGACATACTACTACTCCCAGTCACGTGTGGTGTTCCCCAAGGTTCCATTCTCGGCCCCCTACTATTCACATTATTTATAAATGATCTGCCTAATGTCTGCAAATCCTCAACTGTACACATGTATGCAGATGAAACGGTAATCTATGCAAACAATTCCGATCTGCAGGAGCTTGAAGCAGTGCTCCAAGACCAGTTCACAGAGGTAGAAAAGTGGATATCAAAAAACAAACTCTTCCTAAACACTGACAAAACAGTCACAATGATCTTTGTAACGAAACCTAAATTACACAAATTACAAAATTCCCATCTACGCATCAAAACAAAACCCAATTGCACACTGACCGCAGTCCACTCTTTCAAGTACTTGGGTATGTAGTTAGACCCTAATCTATCTTTTGGCCTCCACATAGGAAAACTTGCATCTAAACTTTATCCAAAACTAGGGGCCCTGTACAGAAACAAATCTTTCCTCAGTCCTACAGTAAATGAAAAGATTGTACAGCAAATGCTGATGCCTATCATGGATTATGGGGACGTAGTATACGGGACTGCACCACAAACTCACCTTAATAAACTTAATACATTGTATAACTCGTTCTGCCGCTTTGTGCTACAATGTAACTACAGGACCCACCATTATGACATGCTAAAAGAACTAAACTGGCTGATGCTGGAATCCAGACGCACCCTCCATCTTTCCTGCCTTGTGTTTAAGAGCCTTTCTGGGAAGCTCCCACCCTACCTGAGCAGAATGCTCTCCCCGGCTATTCCCACCTCCTATAACCTCCGATCCAGTACCAGCACATAATTTAGTTTGCCTCAATACAAAAAGAAAGCAGCTCGATCCTCCTTTTCCTACAGAGCGCCACAGTTATGGAATGACCTCCCGCACACTTTCAAACCTTCCCCAAGTCTAATATCCTTTAAGAGATCCCTCTCTGCATATCTCAACACAGAATGCACCTGTCATGGTTGATTATATATTTCCTACCTGTTCTATGTTAAATTTTTTGCATATATTGTGTATTATTATTGTTTTTGAATTTTATTGTACCCTATTGTATCAATTGCAATGTTTTGTGGACCCAGGACATACTTGAACACAAGAGAAATCTCAATGTATCCTTCCTGGTAAAATATTTAATATAGATAAAAAATCCTGTGTCTGCTATGCCAGTGAAAGCTTTCCCCAAATCAGCTGTGCCTGCTGTACCTACCTGGTATTCCGTGACAGTCTCACCAAGAATACTCACTGGGTATCCTGTGCCTGTTGCTTAACCTGTGTCTGCTATAATAGTGACAGCATTCTTCAAACCAGCTGTACATGCTGTACGCATTGGGTGTACTGTACAATTCAAGCATCAGTGTCCACTGTTACTGCAACCTACTAAAGTATTCTGAAATTTGAATGACTTTAGTGTTCTGCCTTGGGCCTATGTTCAATCTTGCTGTTTCTGTGATCTTCAATGTAAACCTCCAACTCTATTGCTAAACAGTGTTATATTAATATACTTTTTTTTACCTCTGTGATTACCTTGTATCTAAGCATCTGCAGACTGCCCCCTTATCTCAGTTCTTTTGACAGACTTGCTTTTTAGCCAATCAAATCTGACTCATAAATAACTGCACGGGAGTGAGCACAATGTTAGCTATATGACCCACATGAACTAACAGTGTCTAATTGTGAAAAACTGTCAAAATGCACTGAGAGAAGAGGCAGCCCTCAAGAGCTTAGAAATTAGCATATGAGCCTACCTATGTATATATTGCAACAAAGAATACCAAAAGAACAAAACAAATTTGATCACAAAAGTAAATTGGAAAGTTGTTTAAAATGAAATGCCCTGCTGGAGCTTCCGGAGGAGGAGCACAGGTGTGTGATCAGGTGCTGCACCTGTCCTGATCTCTCCTACCTACAAGCTGTTGGTGTGGAACCGCGCCTAAAACCCTCTAGTTTAGGGTGGCTTGTATTGCTGAATATCACCGCTGCTGGAAACTCTATAGTGCCCTGACATTGCACTAAATAGCTGCAGGTAGCAGCCCTGAAAAAGGACCTATCATTACAGCAAAATTAATACCCTTTAAAAAAACGGTTGTTGTCACACAATCCCCTTATTAAGCCGGGGTAACCCAAGAAGAAGTGCTCAGTTAAACCAACAGGCAAGTCAAATTCCCGATCACTGCTGAATAAATTGAAACGGAGGACGGAGCTGAGAGGCGCTGCACTTATCATAAGTTGTGTGGACTCTGAGAACTTACCGCTCTCCTGTGTGCAGCTTTACTGAATACCTAGGAGTTGGAGCTGGAGTTACCTGTACATCGTAGCGGCATTGTGGCTAGACCAGTGGGTGCGGATGGTGTAGCCCGCTGTTTTTCTTTTTACTTGCATTTCTCCGCTGAAGTGGCATTCCCCCTCCCACCGGTGCTGCGTGAGGGGGGGCCACTGCTGGAGGAGACGGGTTGATCCCTGGTGCAGGGCTGGTTCCGGGAAGGATAACGTGGAGCTGTTGGAGCGGTAGTTGTGGATGCCTTCCCTCCCGCCTCTGCCTTCTTTCTTCTGCCTTTTGCCAAGGTGTTGAGACTCAGGAATATTGTCGATGTCGGCTGATGGAGTGATTGTGACAGCATATGAGTCACACCCTTGAGAGTAGCTGACCGGCTTTTCTGAAAAAGTCGCAGGAGACGAGGATATTGGTTTCTGTGTATCGCAGCCTGCTGATTTGTTTCCCGGTAATCGTTGTTTCCTCGACCTGGAAGACGCTCCCCTTCCCACCGATGCTGCGTGAGGGGGGGCTGAGGCTGATGATCGCTGGTTATCCCCTGCTCAAAACTTGGTCTATTGGTTCTGGGTAACGTAGAACTACTCCTGGGATAAAACTTGCAGTTTTGTTTTCCTTTTTAGCAGCCTCTACCCTGGAATGACTTGGCTCAGTATTGGACCCTTATTATTTGTTCTTTTTTTCCCTTTGCTGGGGTTTGCACATAATCTATAAGCTATGACAGCCAGCCTGACCTTGATAGAAATAACGACTATTTGTCTGCAAGCACTGTATAACACCTAAACTTGTTAGATCTGTTCTCTTTAGCTGCTACTTACGATAAGTTAAAACTTAGAACACCTAAGTTTCTAAATGGTATATATTTTTCCTTGAAAGTGCATGTTGTTAACTTATAGCAGCAAAATGTGAAACATTGTATTATCTTATTTCCTGAACCATTTAGTCTGTTACTAATTGATTGGGGGTTTTCGCTTGTTTCTCTCTCAGACCCACAGCATGTGTACTATAACACCGGACTACTCTATGTAGCTCTGCCTAAGTTTTGAAGTCACATCCAGCGGTGTTAAAATATACTATGAGTATTGGCCTCAAAGAAGTAAATTATATTTAGCTTAGAGGTGTGTTTGACCCTGATATAAATAACGGCTATTGGCCTATAAGCGCTTTATAATACCTAAATTTGCTAGGTTTGTTTTCTTTAATTTGTATTTATGACAACTTAAAATTTATAACCCCCTAGTTTCTAACTGGAATATATTTCTCCTGGAAACTGTATGTTGTTAATTTGTAGCAGCAAAATGTGAAACATTGTATTATCATATTTTTTGAACCATTCAGAATGTTACTAATTGACTGGGGGTTTCTTTTGTTTTTTTCTCAGACCCACAGCAAACGTATTATAATATTGGATTACCTTATATAGCTTTGCTCAACTTTTAAAGTTACATCAAGCTCTGTTAAAACATATCATGAGTACTGGTCTCATAGCAGTGAATTACACTTAGTTTAAAGGTGTGCTAATAGCCTACAAGTAATCTGGTGTGCCAGATACACACAGGCGAAATAATCTGATTACCAATTAGTTTAAAAGTACCTTAAAAGCTGATTTCTTTCTAAAATTTATAAAACATTGATCTGATGGCCTAGGACTAGGAGACTTGAGTTGTTAAACACTGTTTTTTCTGTTCTCAACTGAAAATTTAAAACGGTATATTAATCACTATTGAGGGCTTTCTTAAAGATTGTGGGCTCCACAGTAGGACCCCTTCTCTGTGATATGATATATCTTATCTTGTCACCAGCATGACTGAACCTGACTCACTTAGTTCACGGTTAATTTCTCTTTTTTCTTTCTCCTTTTAGAGGAGAAGATAACATCAAACAATACACAAAAGTGTGCACTTTTCTTTTTCACATATCCCTTACACCTCTCTCCCTTCTTCAGTAGATTAGTTTGTCTCTTTCTTTTTTTTTTCTTTTTTGCTCCCTATCACAATTCACTCCCATTATTTTATGGATAAATTTCTACACACACAATCTCGCACATCTCCTTCAGTCATGTCGGCTAGACAGAGGGATAAAAAACATAAACCTAATACAGAGCCTGTGGGTGAGCCACAACTGGTAACCCAAGAATCGTCAAACTTACCTGATTCTGCTGATACACAGTCCCTAGTCTTAAATATCTCTGCTGCTCTTGCACCCAAGTTTGAGTCACTTAGAATAGAAATCAAACAAGATATTGCGCAGCTAGCTACAGAAGTCAAACAATTCTCGGAAAGATTCTCTGAAGTTGAACAGAGAGTCTCTGACTTAGAAGATCTCACTCTAGCTCAAAACAGCAAACTAGAAGCCACTTCTTCAGCCCTTGCTAAATTGCAAAATAAAGTAGAAGACTTGGAAAATCGCGCTAGGCGCAATAACTTGAAAGTAGTGGGGGTACCTGAGGGGAAGCAGTTTGAGGATTTAAATAAATTCATAACACAAACATTACCAGCATTGTTGAACATACCTCAAACGCAGCCAGTTATAGAAAGGGTGCACAGGTTAGGGCCATCACCTTTATCTAAAGAAAATATGAGGCCAAGGCCAATCATAGCTAAATTCCTGAATTACCAGGACAAGATTACATTTCTACAAGCCTTTCGTAAAAATCAACCTATATTACTAGAAGGTACAAAAATCCTTTTATTTCAAGACTATGCAGCTGAAACTGCCTCAAAAAGAAGGCAGTTGGCTCCGGTATGCACTAAGTTTATACAGCAGGGGCTGCGAGCGACAATCTTACATCCTGCCAGGTTACGACTTGTGTGTAACAACACTTTGCATTTCTTTGATTCTGCCCGTACGGCAGAATCTTTTTTCACCAAAAACTGCACACCTGAGCAGTTGAGGTGACACACTATCTAGTTTTTTTTCCCTTGGTAAAAATTAGAATAGATCTGTTATTTTTCATTTTTTCCTCTAAGATGGGCCCTTTTCAGCAAATGGGCAACATACGGCTCAGGTGGATTAGTCGTATGTTTTGGGGTTTTCCTTTTCCCTTTTTTTTTTTTTTTTTTTTTTCTCTTTCCCTCACCATCTTCCCTTCTGGAACATAGATACCTACTATAATGACTGGGATTAAATTTACCTCATGGAATATAGGAGGGCTAACTTCTCCTATTAAGAGAAAAACGATAATTTCCTATTTGAAGAAAATAGGTACTGCTATTGCTTTTCTACAAGAAACCCACTTAAAGACTCAAGAAATTCTTAAACTAAAATCTTCTTGGGTTAAGGAGGTCTTTTTTTCACCTAGTTCTAACCGAAAAGGTGGAGTTGCTATTCTTCTGGGTAAAAAACTCAAATATGAGATAATACAAAGTGAATCAGATGAGGAGGGGAGATATATCATACTGAAAATTAAGGTTGCTAATGTTTTGTATACTTTATGCAATGTATATGCTCCAAATGTTTTTAGTCTTTCATTTTGGGATACACTTCAGGCCAGGCTCATGACATGTGCAGAGGGTTTTTTAATTTTAGCTGGTGACTTTAATATGGCTCCTCAATACCCAATTGATAGAATGAGGCAGCAGCCATTAGTCAAAAAAACTAAAAGAGATAATCTCGAGGCAAAGTTGTTCTCCAGGATCTTTTCTAATTTGAGAGTTAAGGATATTTGGAGGATATTGAATCCGGATACACGTGATTTTACATGTCTCTCAAAAGCACATAAATCACTGTCATGGATTGATTTATTTTTGGTTGATGAAAGACTTTGTAAACACAAAGTATCAGCTCAAATTTTGCCTATTGTGGTATCTGATCATGCTCCAATCTGCTTTGAGATTTATACGACTGGCCTTTCACATATAAATAATCGGTTTTTCTTTCCTAAATATTTGTCTGCTGATTCTGGATTCAGAGGCTTCCTCGAAACTAAGTTTCAGGACTTTGCCTTGTTTAATGCGGAGGCTAGAGCCCGTCCTTCTTTGTTCTGGGAAACTGCTAAAGCAGTGCTGAGGGGGGAAATTCTGGCATACACCATTAGGCGTACCAAGAAATTTAAAAAACGCGAAAATGAACTTCTTCGCGCAGTTACAAATGCTTATAACTCATATCTATTAGAAAAGACGTCCCAGAAATGGGTTAAATATATTGCTGCATTAGAAGAGAGAGACTCATTCCTACTTTATAAATCTACTCAGCAGGAAGTTCGGTTTTCTGCGAAACTTTACAAATATGGGAACAAGACGGGAAAACTTTTGGCTAGACTGTTAAGGCAGGACTTAGGTTCTCAGTTAATAGATTCCCTAGAAAAAGAGGGACAGATGTTTAGTTCCTCTCAGGATCTTGTTCAAATTTTTTATGATTACTATAAGGGAATATACTCCCCCAGGACTTCTGACTTCACAGAACGTCAGAAATTCTGGGGAGAAATCTCTTTTCCAACATTAACACCTAGTCTAATTAAGGAACTTGAATCTCCCATTACGGAAATAGAAGTTGCAAAGACAATTAAAAATTTGGCATATAACAAAGCACCCGGCCCGGACGGAATACCTAATGAGTTCTATAAAATGATACCCTCCACTGTAATACCTGATTTAACCTTATTATTCAACTATATATATATAGAGGGAAATGAACCCTCATCTAATTTTACAGCTTCATACACATCTTTAATTTTAAAAAAGGGTAAAGATGCAAGAATGGTCGAGTCATATAGACCCATAGCTTTGATGAACACCGATTATAAATTGTTGACTACGATTCTCGCCCAGAGACTCCAGTCCCTTCTTCCCTTGATTATTAGCCCAGATCAGGCTGGTTTTATGAAGAATAGGAACTCTGTGGCTAAAATAAGGGAACTCCTGCTTACCTTGGATTACTTTTCGAATGGTACGGATGCTGTTCATTCAGAGGAGGGAGGTATTCCAGACTTGGCAATTTTGGCTATTGACGCCGAAAAGGCCTTTGACTCAGTTTACCATGATCATCTTCTATTTTCATTAGAACAATTTGGGCTAAAAGGTAAATTTGCTAAGTTTATTGAAAAACTTTATCGTACAGCCTCCACAAGAATGATAGTAAATGGCCAGCTATCCCCAGAAATAATTCTGCATAGGGGGACTAGGCAGGGGTGTCCCCTTTCCCCGCTTCTTTTTAATATTGCTATAGAACCTTTTGCTATAATGATAAGACAGAGATTGGAGGGGATTGGGGTGGCTGGGCGGGAGTTGAAAATAGCATTATATGCTGATGATATTCTCATTTATCTTTCTAATTTACGTAGAAATTTACCTATTCTCTTATCAACTATACAACAGTTTGGTTCCTTTTCAGGATATAAGGTAAATATAAAGAAATCTGAACTTCTCTGGATAAGGCACACAGACTGCTCTCCTATAAATGTACCCTTCTCTATAGTGAATGACTCATTTAGATATTTGGGTATAAATGTCTCAAGTAATCCTGATTCCTGGTATTCTCTGAACATTCCTCCTGTGTTGAATAAGGTTAAATCAGTTTTTAAGAACTGGCAGACTTTACCCTTGTCCTTGTCTGGACGCATAGCAGCTTATAAGATGATCTTATTACCAAAAATTCTATATGTCCTTCAAAATATTCCTTTGATTTTAAGAAAGAACGATTTAAGTTTATTCAATTCACAACTCCGGTTTTTCCTGTGGCAAGGTAGGAAATCCAGAATATCACTTGCAAAACTCTCCCTTCCAATAGGATCCGGAGGCCTGGCTTTACCTGATTTACGAGTATATAATTATGTATTTTTGGTTCGTATTCTAGCAGATTGGCTTTTTGCTCATAATTATGTTACAAATAATGACTTAGAGACCAGTATTTTGTATCCTTTTTCACCTATTGCGTTGATTCATCTCGACACTACTCATATCCCACCCCAAGTTAAACGCTATAGATCTATTTATAATATAATTCTAGCTTGGAGAAAGATATGTACTTTGCTAGGAATAGAACATCGGGTGTCGAGTTTCCTAGGTTTTTTGGGGAACCCACAATTTCAGTTAGGAACACCATCTTCAATCTTTTTAGAGTGGAAGACCCAAGGGCTTGCTAATGTTCTTCAGATACTTGACATAAAAAAAAGATGTGTGAAATCATTTGATGCTCTTAGGGTGGAATTCAATATCTCCCAGAGAAACTTTTTTGCCTATCTTCAGGCTAGACACTATGCTATGAAGTTAGTGAATGAGTATGGCTGGAATTGGTCACTGGGGCGCATAGAAAACTGGTTCGTTCTGGCAAAAAATAGACTCATGTCAATTTCTCCATGTTATCTGATTATTGTCTCCGACAGGGGCACAATTAATCTTGACAAAATTGCTATTAATTGGGCCACATTGATATCTCAGGAAGTAGAATCTAAAATACCTTCTCTCTCAATTCGAAAGGTTACTCAAACAACCCTTTCTGCCACATGGAGAGAATCTCATTTGAAGTTGTTACATATGACATATTTTACACCAGAAAAAGGAGCGAGATGCGGCAGTATGAATTTTATTACATGTCCTAAATGCTCGTTTCCCTCTGCAAACCTCCTGCACATGTTATGGACCTGCCCTAAAATTAAAAACGTATGGTCCAAAGTCCAATTTTGGCTTTGTAAGATACTAAAGCTCTCATCACTAAATTTGATAGGCAGACATATAATTTTTCTCTTTCCTGACCCAGAAGATAGACAACTCAATGTGAAGTTTATTAATATAACTATATTGGCTGTTAGATATCTTATCTTTAAAAAATGGAAAACGCTTACGGTCCCTAGTATATCAGAAATTAAAAACTGTTTAAAAAAACAATGCATTCTTGAACAATATAATATTAGTGTTGATAATGATGTCCATGTTGTTAAATTCTTTCTCAAATGGTCAGCATTTATAAAAGTTTTTTCTCCCACGGAAATTGAATATTTGATACATCCCTTACGTAATTCTGAACTAGTTCTGCTGGGGAGATGGTGAAGGGGTGTTTTTTTTTTTTTTTTTTTTTTTTGTTGTTTTGGGGTATTGTGCTGTTTTTCTATGTAAAAATAAAAACTCAACAAGGTATAGAGTATCACGAAGCATAATATTATTATCTGGGTTATTCTTTTTCTTTACATAAGACACATCCAAAGAGTTGATCTGTATCTATAACATAGTATTGAATGTGGAATAATTTATATACTATATGTACACTTGTTATACCCAAGCTATGGGTTGGAAAAAGTTTTACTTTTGTTTTTATTTAATGGCTATGTTTCTTTTACTACTATCTGATTGTTATGGGTCCTTGTTGGATATAAATAAATATTTGAAAAAAAAAAAAATGAAATGCCCTATCTGAATCATGAACGTTTAATTTTGACTAGACTGTCTCTTTAAGAGTGATTATTGAGGGATTGATTCAATTAAGTTTAATAACAGTTAGGGTAGCCTGTGAAGCAGAAATTGGTGTTGGGGTTGGTGGTTTGTTAGAGTTTATTACAGTGAGGAGGTTACACTAAGGGTTTCGTACTGTGGGGGATGGTGGGATCAATGAATAATTCAGAGAGCAGATAAAATGCATCATAGATTAATTAAATTCTAGATATGTTATGACTTTACACAAGCTCAACACAAGTTTCATGTACAAGTGGTTTGAGTGGGTTTTACAGCAAGTTACAAGTCACTGGACTGCCAGTGACATCGGCTCAAAATTCCATTTTCACTTCAAGTTGAAAGCATTTCAAAGCACAATTTGTTCTGGGTGTGTTTTATTTTAATATTGTGCAATGCAATAAGTATATGTAGTAAAATAAAAAAAATTATATATACATTTTTTTCCTATTTATTATTTAGTTTGCTCTCTTATCCTGTCATTTCATTTTTAAAATTGTGCCTGTTAAAATTAGAAGTGCAGACTCAAAACTGCTGTATGCCACACAGACACTGGCTGCATACTAGGGTTCCTCAGTTACTACATGGTGGAGGGCATTGATTTATAGACACAAACTTTACATTTACAATTTCAATATTTAAAAACTAAAAAAATAAATAAAATGCATCTGCATATTATTGTCGAGCTAGATATTGCTTTGACTATATCATTCTTTCTATATAGTATTCAATGACCATTTGATTAGAATTTCATATATTCAGTCATTTTTTAAATATTCCTTGCATTCGAGTCAGGGGATAAAATAAATATACTTATGTAAAGATATATATTATGGTTAGTAGAATTTCACATTTTAAAGCCAGAGTATTTTTCCCTAGACACTCAAACATAGTCCTGGAAATTCATGACTGTAAATAAAATAATCATAGAGTGTTTCCTATAGTGGGTCTGGTCTGAGTATCAATTCAAAATATGTCACTAGTGGTGTGGATAAGCAACATGGTTTTCAATAAGGATACAGGGAGGGGTGGAGGGAACTATGTAAGCCCTGCTCTGAAGGAACAGGCAGAAATAGGGAGGGAGCACTCAGTCAGAACTCTTATTGACATGATGCCTTGGGACTTGATTAATGAAAATTGTTTCTGGTGACTCTCGAATGGTGCTTAGCTATCACACTCCATGAAATGAAATAGATGAATTCAAATGTCAGAAAGCAAACACAGCCTTCAGAATCACTCTCATAAATCTCCCTTTTTTTCCCAGAGTGTGTATCTTAGAACCTGAGAGACTACAGTGAAATCCATTGACATTGATAAAAAAAACCCCACAAAAATGAGGAAAGCAGAAGGTCCATTAAGCCAGATTAATGGAGAAACAAAATAGCATGTGAGAGTCTCCATGGTATATAGATTATAATGTGCAAAAATAAATACATGTTCTTATATTCATTACTCAAAATGTCTCTCTATAAAGACACTAATGCTTTTAAAAATCCAGACAAAGAATTGAAAGATTCAGTACAGTGCACATTTGTTGGCATTTGTGACCATTTTATTTGTAGATGTTTTGAACGTCTTGTGCGACTTTAGATGAGCTAGGATTTTATCATTTTAAAATAAAAACATAATGAAATCATGTTTGTTTAAACATAGAAATCTGACATTTCTTTGAGTACAAGAACAGTTCAATAATGTTAATACAATGCTCATATACATGGGACATCTTATAGCAAACCACTGAAGGTTCAAGGGGCGGTGCTTTGTAACTACAATCATTATTGTTCCACTAATTCTGTCAGATGCCATACATTCAAAAGGTAGACTCTTTTCTGCATCTTCTTTGCATTACCCAGGGCAGGAAGAAATATAAATGGGAGAAATTATCTTTAGAAAAGGGCCCCAACAATACCACCCTCTACCTCTAAAATGAAGTTTTTCAGCAAACTTTGTTAGCACCAATGTCTTTATCGTCTGGAACTAACCATGCAGTACCAACATAGTGAAAAAAACAACTTAAAGGGACAGGCTAGGCCAAAATAAACTTTCATGATTCAGATAGAGCATGCAATTTTAAACAACATTCCAATTTACTTCTATTATCTAATTTGCTGAAATCTTTAGATATGCTTTGTTAAATAAATAGCAATGCACATTGGTGAGCCAATCACATGAGGCATCTATGTGCAGCCACCAATCAGAAGCTACTGAGCATATCTAGATATGTTTTTCAGGAAAGAGAATGAAGCAATGAAGAAAATTAAAGCAAATTAGATAATAGAAGTAAATTAGAAAGTTGTTTAAAATATTATTCTCTATCTGAATCATGAAAGTAAAAAATTGGGTTTAATGTCCCTTTAATAATATAATGATCTTGTCTGCTGTCCAGTGAGTATTAGGAACTGGCTCTTAACATTTGTCAGTGGACCAATGCATACTATCTTTAACTACACATGAGAAATTAATCACTATTTGGCAAAAAAAATATGGCATACAAATTAAATTTATAAAAACATTTAAAGGGACATTAAACAATTTGATATAGTAATATAAAATGATAAATTGTATGTATAAAAAAATCTGCAATATACTTTATTATATAATATAATTTGTCCCCTTTTCCTGTCATTCTCAAATTGTGAGCTTTTCAGTTCCTGTTAGAAATGGAAGTGCAGAACACTGATATATACCACACAGCCATTGGCTGCACACTCTAGAGGCCTATTTATTACTGTCACAGCAGAGAAGGTAACCTAAGTTGCAACATGGCAGCTCCCATTGTTTTATAAAATATATGGGCCTAAACAGAACCCACATAGAGTTCCCTTTATCTGGCACCAGAGTTTAAGGGTACTTTCTCACTAACTAGTAACATCAGGTAGAAACAGAGCTCCCCATGAAGTTCCCAAATATAACTGACAAAGAAAATCAATAATTATATCACACTCTGCAAATAGATTCTACTTAAACATTAAATGATACTTTAATTTCCACCAGAAATTACACAGGAAACAAAATATATAGACGGACGTGGGCCCACGTATAAGATTGGAGGTTAACCTGAAAGTTCATCAAATAATGAAACAGTTTCAATAGTCCCATTACAATTATATCCAAAGTGTAAGTTCAACATAAGGATGATAATCTCTGTTAACTCAAATCTCTGATAGTAATAGGGTAATGTTAGAACGTTCTTTGCAAAGTGGAAGAAAAATTATAGGCTTATCGCTCACAGGAACAAAGTTGATAAAATACAGTTTATACTAATTTAGCACTACAAGATGATGATCAAGCCGGTTGAAGCCCTAAGACGATTCACCAATGAGAGTGAAACGCCTGTCACAAACAGAAATCAATCTGTGAGAGGGCTGCAGCTGAGCCCTCCAATAACGCACACCGGATACACAGCTAGTGGTCGACATACAGGCACACTCACGGTGGAACACTTCATGAGAAGATACATACTACAGGACCAACAGAGGTTACAGCTACGGAATTTCCCAAGGGGGCACAGAGGTGAGCCATTGAGGCAAACTACAATCAAGGTAGGCGCAGAAACAAAACTGTGATGTGAGTATGGCATGTATAGGAGATGGGATTTTCTGCCCGGTGAGGTAGGCGTCCTCATTACGTTCAACCGTAATACCTTGGGGTATTGTGAACCACTCCTTGTATAGATATACCTACCTGTGATGAACTCTTATAGTGCTCAATTAGTATAAGCTGTATTTATCGTATTTGATCCAGTGAGCAATGAGCCTTTAATTTTTCTCCCACTTTGCAAAGAACATTCTAACATTGCCCTTTATTACTATCAGAGATTTGAGTTAACAGAAATGATCATCCTAATGTTGAACTTACACTTTGGATACAATTGTGATGAGACTATTAAAACTGTTTTATTATTTGATGAACTTTCAGGTTAACCTCCAATCTTGTAAGTGGGCCCACATTGGTTTATATATTTTGTTTCCTGTGTAATTTCTGGTGGCAATTAAAGTATCATTTAATGTTTAAGTAGAATCTATTTGCAGAGTGTGATATAATTATTGATTTTCTTTGGCCTAGATTTGGAGTTTTGTCGGTAACGACCCGAAAAACTAACGCCGGCTTTTTTCTGGCCGCACCATAAAAATAACTCTGGTATCGAGAGTCCACATAAAGGCTGCGTTAGGCTCCAAAAAAGGAGCGTAGAGCATTTTTAACGCAGCTTCAACTCTCGATACCAGAGTTGCTTACGGACGCGGCCAGCCTCAAAAACGTGCTCGTGCACGATTCCCCCATAGGAAACAATGGGGCTGTTTGAGCTGAAAAAAAACCTAACACCTGCAAAAAAGCCGCGTTCAGCTCCTAACGCAGCCCCATTGTTTGCTATGCGGTAACCCTTCCTACGTCTGCACTTAACACTCTAACATGTACCCCGAGTCTAAACACCCCTAACCTTACACTTATTAACCCCTAATATGCCGCCCCCGCTATCGCTGACCCCTGCATATTATTATTATCCCCTAATCTGCCGCTCCGTAAACCGCCGCTACTTACATTATCCCTATGTACCCCTAATCTGCTGCCCCTAACACCGCCGACCCCTATATTATATTTATTAACCCCTAATCTGCCCCCCACAATGTCGCCTCCACCTGCCTACACTTATTAACCCCTAATCTGCCGACCGGACCTGAGCGCTACTATAATAAAGCTATTAACCCCTAACCCGCCTCACTAAACCTATCATAAATAGTATTAACCCCTAATCTGCCCTCCCTAACATCGCCGACACCTAACTTCAATTATTAACCCCTAATCTGCCAACCGAATCTCGCCGCTATTCTAATAAATGTATTAACCCCTAAAGCTAAGTCTAACCCTAATACTAACACCCCCCTAAATTAAATATAATTTAAATCTAACGAAATTAATTAACTCTTATTAAATAAATTATTCCTATTTAAAGCTAAATACTTACCTGTAAAATAAATCCTAATATAGCTACAATATAAATTATAATTATATTATAGCTATTTTAGGATTTATATTTATTTTACAGGTAACTTTGGCCTAGATTTGGAATTTTGTCGGTAACGACCCGAAAAACTAACGCCGGCTTTTTTCTGGCCGCACCATAAAAATAACTCTGGTATCGAGAGTCCACATAAAGGCTGCGTTAGGCTCCAAAAAAGGAGCGTAGAGCATTTTTAACGCAGCTTCAACTCTCGATACCAGAGTTGCTTACGGACGCGGCCAGCCTCAAAAACGTGCTCGTGCACGATTCCCCCATAGGAAACAATGGGGCTGTTTGAGCTGAAAAAAAACCAAACACCTGCAAAAAAGCCGCGTTCAGCTCCTAACGCAGCCCCATTGTTTGCTATGCGGTAACCCTTCCTACGTCTGCACTTAACACTCTAACATGTACCCCGAGTCTAAACACCCCTAACCTTACACTTATTAACCCCTAATATGCCGCCCCCGCTATCGCTGACCCCTGCATATTATTATTAACCCCTAATCTGCCGCTCCGTAAACCGCCGCTACTTACATTATCCCTATGTACCCCTAATCTGCTGCCCCTAACACCGCCGACCCCTGTATTATATTTATTAACCCCTAATCTGCCCCCCACAACATCGCCTCCACCTGCCTACACTTATTAACCCCTAATCTGCTGACTCGACCTGAGCGCTACTATAATAAAGTAATTAACCTCTAACCCGCCTCACTAACCCTATCATAAATAGTATTAACCCCTAATCTGCCCTCCCTAACATCGCCGACACCTAACTTCAATTATTAACCCCTAATCTGCCGACCGAATCTCGCCGCTATTCTAATAAATGTATTAACCCCTAAAGCTAAGTCTAACCCTAATACTAACACCCCCTAAGTTAAATATAATTTAAATCTAACGAAATTAATTAACTCTTATTAAATAAATTATTCCTATTTAAAGCTAAAAACTTACCTGTAAAATAAATCCTAATATAGCTACAATATAAATTATAATTATATTAGAGCTATTTTAGGATTTATATTTATTTTACAGGTAACTTTGTATTTATTTTAACCAGGTACAATAGCTATTAAATAGTTAAGAACTATTTAATAGCTAAAATAGTTAAAATAATTACAAATGTACCTGTAAAATAAATCCTAACCTAAATTACAAATAAACCTAACACTAGACTATCAATAAATTAATTAAATAAACTACCTACAATTACCTACAATTAACCTAACACTACACTATCAATAAATTAATTAAATACAATTGCTACAAGTAAATACAATTAAATAAACTAGCTAAAGTACAAAAAATAAAAAAGAACTAAGTTACAAAAAATAAAAAAATATTTACAAACATAAGAAAAATATTACAACAATTTTAAACTAATTACACCTACTCTACGCCCCCTAATAAAATAACAAAGCCCCCCAAAATAAAAAAATGCCCTACCCTATTCTAAATTACTAAAGTTCAAAGCTCTTTTACCTTACCAGCCCTGAACAGGGCCCTTTGCGGGGCATGCCCCAAGAAATTCAGCTCTTTTGCCTGTAAAAAAAAACATACAATACCCCCCCCAACATTACAACCCACCACCCACATACCCCTAATCTAACCCAAACCCCCCTTAAATAAACCTAACACTAAGCCCCTGAAGATCATCCTACCTTGTCTTCACCATACCAGGTTCACCGATCGGTCCAGAAGAGCTCCTCCGATGTCCTGATCCAAGCCCAAGCGGGGGGCTGAAGAGGTCCATGATCCAGCTGAAGTCTTCATCCAAGCGGGCCAGAAGAGGTCTTCCATCCGATTGAAGTCTTCATCCAAGCGGCATCCATCCGGAGCGAAGCGGCAGCATCCTGAAGACCTCCACCGCGGAACATCCATCCTGGCCGACGACTGAACGACGAATGACGGTTCCTTTAAATGACGTCATCCAAGATGGCGTCCCTCGAATTCCGATTGGCTGATAGGATTCTATCAGCCAATCGGAATTAAGGTAGGAATATTCTGATTGGCTGATGGAATCAGCCAATCAGAATCAAGTTCAATCCGATTGGCTGATCCGATCAGCCAATCAGATTGAGCTCGCATTCTATTGGCTGTTCCGATCAGCCAATAGAATGCAAGCTCAATCTGATTGGCTGATTGGATCAGCCAATGGGATTGAACTTGATTCTGATTGGCTGATTCCATCAGCCAATCAGAATATTCCTACCTTAATTCCGATTGGCTGATAGAATACTATCAGCCAATCGGAATTCGAGGGACGCCATCTTGGATGACGTCATTTAAAGGAACCGTCATTCGTCGTTCAGTCGTCGGCCAGGATGGATGTTCCGCGGTGGAGGTCTTCAGGATGCTGCCGCTTCGCTCCGGATGGATGCCGCTTGGATGAAGACTTCAATCGGATGGAAGACCTCTTCTGGCCCGCTTGGATGAAGACTTCAGCCGGATCTTGGACCTCTTCAGCCCCCCGCTTGGGCTTGGATCAGGACATCGGAGGAGCTCTTCTGGACCGATCGGTGAACCTGGTATGGTGAAGACAAGGTAGGATGATCTTCAGGGGCTTAGTGTTAGGTTTATTTAAGGGGGGTTGGGTTAGATTAGGGGTATGTGGGTGGTGGGTTGTAATGTTGGGAGGGGGGGTATTGTATGTTTTTTTACAGGCAAAAGAGCTGAATTTCTTGGGGCATGCCCCGCAAAGGGCCCTGTTCAGGGCTGGTAAGGTAAAAGAGCTTTGAACTTTAGTAATTTAGAATAGGGTAGGGCATTTTTTTATTTTGGGGGGCTTTGTTATTTTATTAGGGGGCTTAGAGTAGGTGTAATTAGTTTAAAATTGTTGTAATATTTTTCTTATGTTTGTAAATATTTTTTTATTTTTTTGTAACTTAGTTCTTTTTTATTTTTTGTACTTTAGCTAGTTTATTTAATTGTATTTATTTGTAGCAATTGTATTTAATTAATTTATTGATAGTGTAGTGTTAGGTTAATTGTAGGTAATTGTAGGTAGTTTATTTAATTAATTTATTGATAGTCTAGTGTTAGGTTTATTTGTAACTTAGGTTAGGATTTATTTTACAGGTAAATTTGTAATTATTTTAAACTATTTTAGCTATTAAATAGTTCTTAACTATTTAATAGCTATTGTACCTGGTTAAAATAAATACAAAGTTACCTGTAAAATAAATATAAATCCTAAAATAGCTCTAATATAATTATAATTTATATTGTAGCTATATTAGGATTTATTTTACAGGTAAGTATTTAGCTTTAAATAGGAATAATTTATTTAATAAGAGTTAATTAATTTCGTTAGATTTAAATTATATTTAACTTAGGGGGGTGTTAGTATTAGGGTTAGACTTAGCTTTAGGGGTTAATACATTTATTAGAATAGCGGCGAGATTCGGTTGGCAGATTAGGGGTTAATAATTGAAGTTAGGTGTCGGCGATGTTAGGGAGGGCAGATTAGGGGTTAATACTATTTATGATAGGGTTAGTGAGGCGGATTAGGGGTTAATAACTTTATTATAGTAGCGCTCAGGTCCGGTCGGCAGATTAGGGGTTAATAAGTGTAGGCAGGTGGAGGCGACGTTGTGGGGGGCAGATTAGGGGTTAATAAATATAATATAGGGGTCGGCGGTGTTAGGGGCAGCAGATTAGGGGTACATAAGGATAACGTAGGTGGTGGCGATTTGCGGTCGGCAGATTAGGGGTTAATAAGTGTAGGCAGGTGGAGGCGACGTTGAGGGGGGCAGATTAGGGGTTAATAAATATAATACAGGGGTCGGCAGTGTTAGGGGCAGCAGATTAGGGGTACATAAGGATAACGTAGGTGGCGGTCGTCAGATTAGGGGTTAAAAAATTTTTTCGAGTATCGGCGATGTGGGGGGACCTCGGTTTAGGGGTACATAGGTAGTTTATGGGTGTTAGTGTACTTTAGAGCACAGTAGTTAAGAGCTTTATAAACCGGCGTTAGCCAAGAAATCTCTTAACTACTGACTTTTTTCCTGCGGCTGGAGTTTTGTCGTTAGATGTCTAACGCTCACTTCAGAAACTACTCTAAATACCGGAGTTAGAGAAATCCCATTGAAAAGATAGGATACGCAATTTACGTAAGGGGATCTGCGGTATGGAAAAGTCGCGGCTGAAAAGTGAGCGTTAGACCCTATTTTGAGTGACTCCAAATACCGGCGGTAGCCTAAAACCAGCGTTAGGAGCCTCTAACGCTGGTTTTCACGGCTAACGCCAAACTCTAAATCTAGGCCTCAGTCAGTTATATTTGGGAACTTCATGGGGAGCTCTGTTTCTCTCCTGATGTTATAAGTTAGTGAGAAAGTAACCTTAAACTCTGGTGCTGGATAAAGGGAACTCTATGTGGGTTCTGTTTAGGCCTATGTATTTTCTTCTTTCATGTAACTATTTAATATTTTTATCCCCCCGAGTACAATAGGTCCTAATAGATATTTTGACAAATCAGGGCATGTGAATTAGTGGGTTTTGATGAATGGAGTGGTGCGAACTGAACCTATGTAATTATATATATATATATATATATATATATATATATATATATATATATATATATATATATATATATATATATATATATATATCTTTGAATAAAAAAATAATCATAAAAATATTAATAAATACATATTTTAAGGGTTAAAAGGAATATGGTATACAACAAGGTGTTTGACTGGGAAGGGCTATTATGTGTGTGTGTGTGTGTATATATATATATATATATAAGGAGTTGTGAGTCTAGCGCAGTATAGAACCTAAAACCTCAGAAAGCTTACAGTTCACTCATCTGCTGCCTTAATCTATCTATCAAGGCTGGAGATTCCCCATAACATAATGCGGTGGGGTTCCGGGAGCGGCGGGATAGGGGTTCATAACTTTATTTAGTTGCGGTGGGCTCCGGGAGCAGAGGGATAGGGGTTAATAACTTAATTAGAGTTGCGGTGGACTCCGGGAGCGGCGAGATAGGGGTTAATACATTTATTTAGTTGCGGTGGGCTCTGGGAGCAGCAGGATAGTGGTTAATACCTTTATTAAAGTTGCAGTGGGCTCCGGGAGCGGAGGGATAGGGTTATTAACTTTATTAGAGTTGCAGTGCGCTCCGAGAGCGGCGGAATAGGGGTTAATACGTTTATTAGAGTTGCAGTGGGCTCCGGGAGCAGCGGGAAAGGGGTTAATACCTTTATTAAAGTTGTGGCGGGGTCCGGGAGCGGCGGAATAGAGGTTAAACATTTTAGTATAGTGGCGGTGTTTAGTGACTGTTAGTTAACAACAGTCCACTGCTCATCACCCCGTACTTGGTGCGCGGCTTTTTGACAGCTTTTTTTATAAATAAGGAGAGCGTATTCAGGTCTGCGGCCGCGATGTTAGGCAATGTTAGGCAAGCGTATTGGTGTTGTCGAATGCGGCACAGTTGATGGCTTGATAGATAGGCCTCTAAATATCAGCAATGAATTACCTTATACTCTATACAAAACTAGTCTTTTAAATGTACAGATCTTACTATTTCAGATCAGTCTAGTGTAGCACAGCCTGAAAACCTCATGATAGTTTTGTTTCTGGATTCCATTAAACCTTCCAGTGACTGGGGTATGATGTTTCTTAATATAGCAGGAGATCAGGTAGATTTTAATAATTTTCTACATATCCATTTGGATATCACTCCTGTGTGTAGATTTAATCATATATAGGATAAATAAATAAATATATATATATATATATATATATATATATATATATATATATATATATATATATATATATATATATATATATATATATATATATATATATATATATATATATATATATATTTATATATATATATATATTTATTTAGCACCAATTCAGCTCTTTATTTAAAAAGTTGCATTTTGAAACAAGTCTGCCACAAGAATTGAGAGGAAAAATACCTTTTGCCGCTGGCTAGAAGAGACTGAAAAATGAAAGATACTTCAAAGGGACTTCAGGTAAAAGAATCCGAATTGTCCGTTTTTTTAATAAGGAAGATTTGTATTTTTCCTGATAGAGTTAGGCTTTAGGATACATGTAAGGTTTTTGGTAGTGTTTTGTCTAACAGTGTGTATGTGTATGTGGGGAGGGGGGGGTCATGTAGGGCGGTATTTGCAATGCTATGGTCCTTTAATTATTCTATGGTTGTTAAAGGGAAATGTTCACAGGGTTAATAGGAGTAGATGTATCAGGGTGACATAGAAAGTGTTAAAAGCAAATTGAGTTAAATTGTGGTGGGTTTAACTTAAAGAGACATGGTCAACAAAACATTTTCTGTTATATCTAAAAAAGAAAAATTCAAAATGTTTTACAGTATTTTTTAAACAACTTTCAAATATACTTTTGTCAACTAATTTGATTTGTTCTCTTAGTATTCTTTGTTGAAAGCTAAACCTAGTTAGTCTCATATGCTAATTTCTAAGCCCTTAAAGAACACCTCACTGCATTTTGACAGTTTTCTAAAGCTAGACAGCACTAGTTCATGTGTGCCATATAGAAAACATTGTTCTCACTCAATTGGAGTTACCTAGGAGTCTGCAGTGATTGGCTGAAATGCAAGTCTTTAAAAAGAACTGAAATAAGGGGGCAGTCTGCAGATGCTTAGATACAATGTAATCACAGAGGTAAAAAGGGCATTAATATAATCATGTTGGTTATGCAAAGCTGGGGGAATTGGTAATAAAGGGATTATCTATCTTTTAAAGAAAAAAAAAATCTGGAGTAGACTGTCCCTTTAACCCATAAATTATGCTAAAATGTACATATGCTGCACATTCCAAGTGAGGCAGTGGTGGTTTCTATGATTGAAACTAGAACACCATGAATATGGTACTTCTCACTGCCTGCTCTCTAAGCCAGTATTCTGTTTGACAGCAGATACGCTTGGCACTGCATACATGCAGATGCCCCTAAACCAGTAATAACTTGTACTAGAAGCATTTTTTTCTAATACAAGTTTAGTGCATCAATGCTTGCATTCAAAACTAAAATGCACTTATGCACATAACAGTTTTGACAATTTTATCCATTTAAGAGAAAAGGAAACCCAAGGCAACCAATCATGGGGTGTTACATTGCATTTATCAATAAACACCACAGCATGCACATGCTTTGTCTTTCTCACATGTGCATTAAAGGGACACTCAATCAAAATTAATCTTTCATTATTGAGATAGAGCATGCAATTTTAAACAACTTTCCAATTTACTTCCATTAACAAAAATGTGCAGTCTTTTTATATTTAAACTTTTTGAGACACCAGCTCCTACTGAGCATGTGCAAGAATAAGAGTTTGTGAATTTGTGAATGGCTGATGGCTGTCACATGGTACGTGTATGCATTTGTGAATGGCTGATGGCTGTCACATGGTACGTTTATGCATTTGTGAATAGCTGATGGCTGTCACATGGTACAGGGGGAGTGGAAAAAGACATAACTTAAAATTGTCAGAAAAAAATCTACTACTCATTTGAAGTTCAGACTAAGTGCTATTGCATTGTCTTGTTATCTTGCATTTGTTGATTATGCAAATCAACTCTGTTGACTGGTCCTTTAAGTGCTGTGACATCACACACTAGATAACAGTAACTTTTTGCACGTGCACAGGGTAAGAAATTATGCACAATGGTTAATGTATTGATATTGATTGTCAATATAAACCAAGCTGCAGGGAGAAAATATTTTAAATTACCATGAATATATGGAGACATGAACATTTATTTTAGATAATACCTATATTGATTACAACTTTAAAAATGATTTGTTATTTTTGTATAACTTTTTTTTGCAAATGGTTCCTAGTCTTTTATATACAATTGCAGTCCTACAAAAAATGATCAAGTTTGATATTTTATTTTTTTAAATTACTGATATTTCCAGTGCACACCTAGTTGAATTGCTCACGTTGTCCCGAAACATATTAAAACCACAAGGTTCAGAATGGGTAAATATTTGAAAAAATAAAAATAAAAAATAAATAGTTCTGCATATTAATGAAGCCAAAAATTTAAAATACTTCAAAGAGACTAATTAAATATTGATTATGTCTAATGTTTTTGAATTGTTTTTTTTTTCCCGCTTAACTAAGTATAACAATTCATGATATGATTTTGAGTCATTTTATAACTAATATTGTGAAATTTGCTGTTAATCTGACATCCCGATGGTCATGGTAATGACCATATTTTATTTGTTATACAAGTTCTAGAGTTTAAAAACAGAATTTGATCAATTACTTTAACCACATTTTGTGATGGATTGTAATGACCTCAGATTTCAAGCAACTGAGAAATGTATGCAAATCACTTCTCACATTTCCTCTAGCCCACTGGAATAGATCCTTTTTTATAAAAAACATTAAATATATGATGCACAACGTAATAAGCTTTACATAAGAAATCATTTCAAATCAAATTGTAAACACAAACCTGTGAGAGACGGAAATGTTTATTCAATTTTCGTAATAATGTGTTCGTTATGTACAATATCTCTGCAGTATGATTTATTGCACAAAAGGCTTTATTGTATCTCTTTCTTTAATAAAGGTTTTCTGTTGGGAATGAGAATCCAGATTAAATGTACGGAAGGTGAATATCAGACATGTAAAATAAGTATTTTAGAAATACCTAAACATCGACTTTAATGCACACTGATTTATAAGGGATAATGTACATAATTATAATAAATTATGTAACCCTTTGGGTGCCAAATGTGTCTGTAACACAACACAATACTGACAAGGTACAAGAGACAGCATGGTGTAGAGTAATTTTTTGTAGCCACAAGTTCCAACTGTTACTCCGGACTCTGTGGCACCCACAAAACTGAGAACAGAGGACAGCAATAATAGACGTGTGATTCGTTTCGGACAAATTTAGCTTTTGGATGAATTTTGGCCGATTCGGAGATTCGAATGCATCCGAATTTCTGAATCGGCACCATAACTAAAATTCCGAAAATTAATAAATCTGTTTCCGAATGTTAGGATCCATTCTTTATTCATATTCGGAATTTTTCATTGTTCTAATCTAAACCGCAGGTCCCTGACATTGCTGACACTAAATAAATCACTAAATAAACCTATTAACCCCTAAACCGCAGTTCCCCGACATCGCTGACACTAACTAAACCTATTAACCCCTAAACTGCCATTCGCAGACATCGCCAACACTATCTAAACCTATTAACCTCTAAACCGTAGTTCCCCAACATCGCCAACACTAACTGGAACACTAAATAAACCTATTAACCATTAAACCGCCGTTCCTAAACATCGCCAACACTAACTAAACCTATTAACCCCTAAACTGCAATTCCTCAACATCGCCGACACTAACTGAAACACTAAATAAACGTATTAACCCCTAATCCGCCGTTCCCAAACATTGTCAACCCTAACTAAACCTATTAACCCCTAAACCACCATTCCAAACATCACCAACACTAACTAAACCTATTAACCCCTTAACCGCCAGCCCCCACATCGCAACAACTACCTAAATTAAACTAATAACCCCTAAACCTAACACCCCTAACTTTAACATAATTAAAAAAGACCTAAATTAAAGTTGCAATTATTAACTAACTACTTATTTAAAAATAAATACAAACTTACCTGTGAAATAAACTAAAACCTAAGCTTAAAGGGACACTAAACCCACAATTTTTCTTTCATGATTCAGATAGAGAATACCATTTTAAACAACATTCCAATTTACTTCTATTATCTAATTTGCTTCATTCTTTAGATATTGTTTGCTGAAGAAATAGTAATGCACATGTGTGAGCCAATCACACGAGGCATCTATGTGCAGCACCCAATCAGCAGCTACTGAGCCTATCTAGATATGCTTTTCAGCTAAGAATATCAATATATTGAAGCAAATTAGATAATAGAAGTAAATTAGAAAGTTGCTTAAAATTGCATGCTCTATCTGAATCATGAGAGAAAAAATGTGGGTTTATGCCCCTTTAAACTAATAAAACCTGTGATAGCCAATATGAATAGTTTATTATAGATTAGGGTTTTTTATTTTGGGGTATTTTTTATTTTTTTAAATGGGGGATTAGATAAGGAATAATTTTTTTTTGGATAATGTTGTTTATTTTTTGTAATGGTAGTTTTTTTTTTATTTTTTTATAATTTTAGTGTTTATTCATTTTTGTAATTGTAGTTTTAATTTTTTAGTAATCTTAGTTTTTTTATTTTTAGTAATGATAGGTTTTTTATTTTTAGCAATGTTAGGTTTTATTAGTGTAAACTTAGGTTTTATTTTTATTTCACAGGTAAGTTTGTATTTATTTTTACTAGGTAGTTAGTAAATAGTTATATTGTAGCTAGCTTAGGTTTTATTTATTTTTTTACAGGTAAGTTTGTATTTATTTTTAAATAGGTAGTTAGTTAATAATTGTAACTTTAATCTAGATCTATTTTTTAATTATGTTAAAGTTAGGGGGTGTTAGGTTTAGAGGTTTATAGTTTAATTTAGGTTTTTGCAATGTTGGGTCCAGCAGTTAAGGGGTTAATAGGTTTAGGTTAGTGTCGGCGATGTCGGGGAACTGCAGTTTAGGGGCTAATAGGTTTAGTTAGTGTTGGCTATGTTTGGGAATGGCGGTTTAGGGGTTAATAGGTTTATTTAGTGTTTTAGTTTGTGTTGGCGATGTTTGGGAATAGCGGTTTAGGGTTTAATAGGTTTAGTTAGTGTTGGCGATGTGGGGGACGGCGGCGGTTTTAGATTTTGTTTGTTTAAATTTTGTTTGTTTGTTTAAATTTTGTTTCGGCATTCGCCGGCATATTAGTTATGTTACGTTAAATCGTAACATAACTAATATTTCTGATCCTTTTGTCTTTTCGGATCCATTCTTTATTCATATGCACTATTCTATTCTAAACTTCAGCATAGAATAATGCATATGAATAAACAATGGATCGGAAAAAACGAACAAATCCAAAAAATCGATTTTACTTAACATAACTTATTTGCTGAAACATTCTTTTTTAAAACTTAACTAAACTAATTTGCAGAAACTAAATTATGTATTTAACTAATGAAAACAAAACAAAACAAAACTAAATTTTTAGAGTTGCACATGTTAAATAATCACACTACAATTTTAAGTTATGTGCATATTAAGAGCTTTTAAGGGCATTGCCCAACCAAATACCCTTTTTAGGGCTATTTTAGGGTAGGTTTTTTTTGGATAGCTTTTTTGAAGGGGTGTGGCGTTACTTGTTTTAAAAACCATAATAATGTATGTCTCTTTATGGCATTTAAGCAGAGGTATTATAAAAAAGTGGGAATGTGTGTTTGTTGGGTTATTCAATTTGAAAATTTGTATTAATGTAATAGTGATGATTTGTTAAGTTTGTACCTTTAATTGATTGAGCGGGTTGTATTTGCCTCTGTTTGGTGAAGAAGCTATCTAATATGTTCCAATCTATTACTTTTTGTGGACTCATTAATAATTCAAAGGGTTTATCAAGTCCTTTCAGCTGTGGAATTTGATAAGTAAAAAAACTGACTCATAAATGTGTCATTAAGTAAGTTTCAAGAATTTGGATTGTGATCAACAAAACAGGACTCACAAATGTTAAATATAGGGTAATTTTATTCTGAAATGATAAGGAAAAATAGAATAAACAATTCAAATGGATAATTTTTATCAATTTGACATTGAATGGGGATCATATGCAACGATTTACATGCTGATAATAATCAACACCACAGTTAGCCATTAAAAGTAATTATAAATATTTTTTTTAATTACTGTATACCTTTATGCTGTTAAATTTTAACTCATTCAGCATATTAAGCATTACATTCAAAAGAGTTGTAAAACATAAAAGTTACTGTTTGGATAAAGCAATAAAACCCCCAGAAATTAAAATGTGTGTTCCTTTGCCGAAATCCTTTTGTTTTGAGTTTGAGATAAGCTATTTAAAGCCATCCAAAATGGAGTTGTAGGTGTGACAAATCATTTGGAAGTATTGACAAAAACATTCAGATTGTAACATGGCTTAATTTTACTTCAGTGGCTTGTTTTCATAGCACTTCTACGCCATCTGAAAAGTTCTGTGATGATGAGCCATGGAAAAAGTCTGCAAAACTGGAATCTATTCCATTGTTTTTAAGAGATCTTGTTGAGTGTGAATAATTGAAGAGTACAGTAAGCCTTGCTCATCTGGAAAAAAATCAAAGAAAATAAAGCAACTGTATTTGTAACCACACATGCAAGTCTCCAGATCATTATTTATGTTAATTTCTAAAACCACTGACATGTTATTTTTTTTGATGTGTACAAAATATTGCAATCAGCTCCAGCTTTGTTTCTGGCAGCAGATGTATTTGTTATGCCTGGTGAGGGCTCTTATAATGAAAAATGCTGCCACGAATTACAGCGTATCCAAACTGTGAGCAAATGAACGGAAAGGGTAAAGTGAGAACTAAAAGCAATAGTTGATTAGTGTTATCATAGGAAAAAGAGCATTTTTTTGATTATGTAATCAAGCATTCAATCCAGCCCTTCTGCAAAGCCACATGTCATGTGCACAATAGTAAACATAAGTAGACTGTAAGCTCCTTAGGGAAGCATCTCAATTTAGTTTGATATATTTAAAAAAAAAAAAAAAACAACAACAATGTTTTTTAATTGATTTAATAACAGTTCATCACCTACTCTGCATTTCCCAAGTGTATCACAGACATCACCAGAAAAGCAAAAGAAAAAAGACAAGCTTCTTAAGTCAAAAGATTATCCCTTTGACTGCCAGAACATGCTGTAGTGCATTATATTGCAATTAATTTCATTGCAGACCTCTCTGGCATCCAGGGGGTTAAGGCAACAGATAAAAGGTTTAGTCAAAGCAATCAATAAGTACATGGAATCATAACCCTTTTATTCTGTGCACAGGGCTGAAAAGCTTTGTTTCCGAAGAAATGCTATGTATATTGATAGCTCTGAATGAACCTTACACCTACAGGGCTGATTTAATAATAACATATTTTATTTGGTCCACAGAGCAAATGCTGTGAAATAGGTTGGCTGATGTTGAAAGCATATCAACGTAAAATTATGATCTAAAATTCTCCATTACCAATGTGAGCATCTTTCTTGAGATGTTTTGTAAATATTAGCATCACTTATAGAGATTTACATGCACATTTTACAAACATTATGGGGATGACACATACACTAAAATTCTAGAAAAACATCTCACCATAAGGACCCTTTATGGTGAAACAAATTTAAGTAAAATATAAAATCATTAATAGTTAATTAGGTGATAAACCTATGGGATTGTCATTGCATCTGATGTGGAAGTATATTTGGTCTATTTTTTTTTTTAATAACTTTATTTACAGGTATTTATAAAGCACTTGAGTGTACAACATTTGAAAGATTAGCATAAGACAGTACATATCTCTAAATCAAGCATTTATCATATAACTTTACACCGTTCCGGGCTTGTGTCACAAATGTCTCCCAAAATTGTTTACTTCACTGTATAAACCTGCTCCATAACATCACTTTTATACTTTTTCCAATATTTAAAATAAAATAAAATTAACAAAAAATAACAAAATAAAACTAAACAAAATAAATAAAATTGAAAAAATAATACCTATCTAAGCTGAAAAGGTCCCTCCACCCAGCAGGAGAGAGTAACCTGTGTAAGAGAGCCAATCATTTGGTCATTGAGCTTACGTATGATCAAGATGAAATAGTGATTCTTATGTACCTACCATGTAGGTTTTCCAGTATTCCTAAATGGGTACAACACCTTATGCATGTCTCAAAGGCTCAGGGACATAACCCTTTTTCTAGTAAATTGCTTGATGAGGTTCACTAAATCCCCCCTGATGCCAGCTTGCTGTATGAACAGTTGGAATTGTACCGCAGCTAAAACATTTTTTAAAGGGAGGTGCTCTATTATAAACCAAACACTTTGATATCAATCTCACAAATTATTAATACCATCAGTGCAATAAACTTAGAATTCTTTAGATTTTGGTCATCACATTCCAGGAATTAATCATTAAGAGGGATCAGAACTATTAATTTTTTTGTAATTTTTGTCAACCAATAACTTAAGCAAGTCTTAAGCAATCGCCCCTTGTACCCATTCTGTTCTCTGTCCAGGTGTAATATATGCTTGATGTACTAGCTTAGTGTGTGACTAAATTATATCTGCCAAGAGTGTTGCCTCTCTGACCGTAGTGAAGCTTTGAGTTATGGATTCCTCCGTTAGATCGACGTCTCTTAAAGCTTGTCATTTTAGCAGTGTTTGTTGCATGAATGATGGTGAATAGTGTGCAGATATCAGTTTATATCTTGGTGATATGGAGGAATTGTCCTGTTTCGCTAATGCGCAAAGTTTGTCAACATAAGTAATTTCCCACGTGAGTGAACCAGTTAATAAAGTGCGTGTCCATAGCTACACTGATAATAAGCAAACTTGACTCTATCCAAATTTAGCCAAAGAGTCTTGAAATGTGAAGATTTGCTGTAAACCAGGGTTCAATAGGTGCGAGGCAGATGTAATACTCATGCTGCTATTGGCGAAATACTGCCGTAGTAAGCCCTGGGGTTACCCTGCAAGGCAGGAACCTGCTGACTTCTCTCTGTATACACCATAACCTATCAACTCTAGCCCAGGGTCTCTAAACCATACATTATGCCTAATGTGAGGCGGGAGAGAGGAAAGAGATGTGAGGGGCATATAAGCTGGGTGGAGGGGGTTCAAAAGTGTGAAGAACATTGGAATCTGAAATATTGAAATTTTCATGTCTTGAGAATATGCGATCAGGTTTGTGCACGAGTAGGGTGTTTTTTTCCACTTTTTTTGCTCCATTGACTGGAAAGCTGTCGCAATATTCTAACTTTGTCTCTTTGCGTACATTGGGTTAAAAAAAAAAAAACTCTTTACTTTCAAATTGTAATACGAATGCTACCCGACACGCACAAATAGCTTAATTCTAATGGGAGCACTAAATACAGCTCCACTTGTAATCTGACCCTCAATCGGGAGTCCATTAGGGCCTGCAGCATTAACTATTTACAGTTTTTAATCACGTTCTATACTCTTTGATCTGTTATAGGGGAGTTTGCTCCATATATTCCTCTGTCAGTTTTTGCAATGTGGTCTCTCCCCAGAAAACCTGCTTGTTTTCATCGGATACATGCTGACTTGCACACAGGGACTTGTAATACTTAAAGGGACATGAAACCCACATTTTTTTCTTTCATGATTTAGGTAGAACATACAATTTTAAACAACTTTTCAATGTACTTCTATTATTTAATTTGCTTCCTTCTCTTATTATCCTTTGCTGAAATGTGTATCTAGGTAAGCTCAGGAGCAGCAAAGAACCTAGGTTCTAGCTGCTGATTGGTGGCGTCATATAAAAAACGATTGTCATTGGCTCACCCATGTGTGCAGTTAGAAACCAGTAGTGCATTGCTGCTCCTTCAATACATTATACCAAGAGAATGAAGCAAATTTTATAATAGAAGTAAAGTTATTTAAAATTGTATTTTCTACCTAAATCATGAAAGAAAAATTTGGGGTTTCCCATCCCTTTAACAAACTCTGTCATTATATCTATTGTAGAAGTATGTAACTTAGAGTGTGATTATATAGTGGTGATCACCGATTTAACCCTAGAAATTCTAACCATTTTAGCCAGCATCTTACCTGCTTTGTGCCAAAGTGGTAAGACCGTGCCGCAGATGGACATTAAATGCCACTTGCTGCTGACTAATATAGGCATCTCTCTCTTGTTTCCTATTGTAAAATACTTGCTGGTTACTATTAGTGGGGTTGGCCAAGTAAAGATTATAAGCTTTAGCCAAACTCAAAAGTATACACTTTGATCTTTGTGTATGTTTTACTCCCATGTGTTCTGTAAATAAAGTGACATGGCTCCTCAACACCACTTTAGATGCATGCCAGAATAAATCTAGATTATTTTTGTGCTGGTTATTTAGCATAGCATAATCCATTCACTGTGATTTGAATATTTTTTTTTTTTTAAATCTACATCATGACTAAAGTAGACACTAGCGCCAAGTTCTTTTGGGCTTACATTGAGATAAAGGCTTAAGGATCATCCATATGTGGGCAGGGTCAGGCAGGGATACCTGTGGTATAACAGAGTTAATAATGTTTGCAGCTAATTGGAACAAGGTTAAAAAAATAGGCAGTCCTAGACAGAGTATAGTGAGTTTTGAAGACACAAGTAAAGTATGTCTGAGAGGGATCACACTCCCTCCAAAAGTCTATCACTCCTAAAGTGGTCTTAAAAGTATAATTTGAACCTCTTTTCTTATGGCCTGATATTCAAGAGCTCACCTCTCAGGTGAGATGATCTAGGACATCTTGGCAGTATAGAGAGGTTCCTTAGAAAAACACATTTTTGAAAGATATTTATTTCACTAAACATAGTTTTGTATGTGAAGTTGAGACACCATTACAATATGCTGTCTAAAAAAAACCCCCAAAGATTTTGCATGATTTCTCTATGCCGACGAGCTTTGAATATCAGGTCCCCAGTCTAGAAGCCTTAGATTGAATTACAGGGCATGGCACAGAAGAGTATTTTTAGAGATCTAGGGCCAGATTACAAGTGGAGTAGTATTTTAGCGTTTGAGTGTTAACTCAGCTAGAAGTAAGCTTTTTGCACGCGTCAGGTTGCACTCATATTACAAGTTGAAAATAAACTGCTTTCGTTCTTGCGGTAACCAAACAAGAATAAAAAATTGAATTTAGAATATTGCGCAGAAGATTACGTTTTCCCCTGTAGGAGTTAAAAGAGCAAAAAAACTGTATATGTATGTAAATATATAAATATCTACATAGAACATATCCTGCTATGTGCAGAACATTGGAATGTGAAATATTTACAATAAATACGAAGTTTAACACTTTAATAAATATGAATATTACATAAATATAATTTTAAATGTTTTATCTACTTAACTGCAAAGGGCTTCAATGCACTTATATATTTGTCTATATATGTGTACATATGTATTTATGTGTTTATTTGCGTATATCTGTAAATGCATATAAATACACATATAAATACATAAATACATATATATATATATATATATATATATATATATATATATATATACATTCATATCAATATTTAGACATGTATATGTATGTGTCTCTATGTTAATAATTTTATTAGATGGTGTTATTATGAGTGTAAGTGTACTTTGGAATGTATTTTTGATGGGTTTTGTGACTCTTTTGTTTTGCAAAACAGTTAACAAGAGCTCTGGGGAAGTGCTATCCCACCCAGCGTTAACTTTAATTGCACTCAAGTTTACTTTCAATTTGTAATACAAGCGAAAAAAACAACGAGCGCAAAAAACGCTATAAAGCACTTTTTGCTTGCACGCAACTGTTAGCGCTTCACCTGTAATCTGGCCCCTAATGAGAAGGCCTGTGCTAGGTTAAAGTCTCCTCTGATAATAAGGGGAACATCAACTTGATTTAGCAAGTGTTCCTGTAGTCTTGCCCAGAAGTCTGGATTGATATGATTTGGGCCATATACATTGCACAGTAACTAGGTATGTCTGGATATGCTAAAATGTGTAAGGCTATCTATACCCTGATTATCTACAATTGTTTGGGAAAAGGTAATAGCAGTTCCTTTTTTAATAGAATTACTACCCCTTTCTTCCTTCCCTACGCCAGCGTGTATATAATTTGGCCTACCCATTTTGCCTTAAAGGGACATGAAACCCAAACATTTTCTTTTATCATTTAGATAGAGAATACAATTTTCCCCTTTAGGTTTCTCGTGTTATATTAAAGTGGGGTGTGACTCCGGCAGCAATTCTATTTCAATATGTAATGTATTTGGATGGTGTAAGATTTTGCTTCTCTTATCAGGGCACGTAACCCCTTCCACGTTCCAAAAGACTATTTTATATCCAATAGAAGTAACCTTTTTGCATGCATCAGGTACCACTCGTATTACAAGTTGAAAGTAAAAAGTTTTCCCTTGTACCCTAACCCGATGCGCACAAAAATCCAAAGTTAGAATATTGCGACCGATTTAATATATTCCCTTATAGACTTCAATGGAGTCTACTATCGCACAAACCTGATTTTTTCAAGTGTGCTAACCCAACATGTAAATATGAATATTTAACGTTTCAGTGTTCTTCACATAGGAGAATATGTTCTATTTATTCATAAATACATATTTCTACATATATCTGATGGTATTTTAGTACAATATATCTCTATACCTATGTATAAGCATGATATATATATATATATATATATATATATATATATATATATATATATATATATATATGTGTGTGTGTGTGTGTGTGTGTGTGTGTGTGTGCAAAGCCCGTAGGGAAAATTACAAATCAAATTAACACAACACACAGAAGAAGTCTGACACTCACTTGCAAGCACTCAGCTGAGATTAAAAGCAAAACTGGAAGAGTTAGTTACTGCATCTGGCCAAATGAGTCAAGCCCAAGTATTACGTCAAGGTCTCTCCCCATCCTGGGTCTCTAAACAGCCAAACGATTAATGCTCTCAAACAAACTGGGAACCTCCTAAGTGTGCAAAGGCTTATGTAATCTTCCATGATACATAAAAAAACATGGAAATGGACTGGACTGGGTACACATCTTATAACCCTGCAAAATGCACAGCCCTGGGTGCTGTACAGTCCCCAGAGCCCCAGGCAGTTAACTTGACCTCTCCACCAGCACTTACATTTTATTGCTATCCCATACCAGCCACTGACATACTGCAAGCCCAACAGAACCCACACCAGCACTTAACTATCACTGTGCTCCCCCTAGATCCTTCACTGATATTTAACTCTTAATGGGACACTAAACTTTAACATTCTTAAAAATGCCTGCAAAGCATTACGTGGCCGCAACACTAGACTTTACCTTTAGTGATTTGAAACTAGCTGCAAAGACTCAGTGTAGTTAATGCATCTGTTGTTGGCTCACTGTTAACTACCCTGTTGATAACTTTTTTTTAAACTGGAGCAGGGAGCAGACAGTCCAATTGACATCCAATCAAAAGCAGTATAACCCACTTCATAGACTTTAGTAAGGGTCTGCACATATATGGATAATGCATTTCAGCCTCAAATGCAACACAGTATAAGTTAACAGTTAAGGTTAACTGCAGTAGTAAAAGGTCAAATTTGGAATCTAGGTCTAAGGTGCGAATGCAAACCATTTAGTTGTGCAAAATCATGCACACATGGGTAGATCACATCAATATACTCTACAAATAAACAGATCCTCAATCTCTACCCCGCTCCATAAGACTGTCTCCAACCTTGTATAGCTTCAGACGCTCCTTGAAAACACACCTATTCAGAGAGTCTTACCATCTCTCCTCCATCTTTCATCCTAACCAAACTAATACATGAACTGCCTGACTTACTGCTGCAACTACAACCGATGTGACAAGCTACCCCCAACCTTATGTCTCTGCACCCTAAACCTTTAGACTGTGAGCTCTCCGGAGCAGGGCCCTCTTCCTCCTGTACTAGATTTATTTAGATTTTTTATTTAGTTTTATGTTATAAATCCTTGTCATTGTATACCCTTATCACTGTACCCAGCACTACTGAATTTGGCGGCGCTATACAAATAAATTATGATAATAATAATAATAATAATAATAAATGTACATTGTACTACATTTCTTCCCTTAAATGGCCTATTACAGGGGTAAAATTAAATGCTCTCATTTGTTACAACTACTGTTGTTGATTGGTTCACCAGCAGTTTCCACTAAGCTATACTTTAACCTCTGTTAAAGCCCTGGAAGACCCTTTTGAAGGGCGATGTAAAGTGTATGATGCTGTAAGTCACCTGCCACAAGTGTCTTCCAGGGCTTTAAGAGCATAAGTCTTGCCAATAGCAGAAGAATGCATGCCATGCAGAAATAGCATGGTCTTGAAGCTGTTGACATACTGTTAAAGCCCTCTTCAAGCCAAAGCCGGCTCACTGGGTCTAATATTCCTGCAGCATAAATCCTTTTGAATGGATATGCTCTTTAGAAAAATGAAATTGGAATAAAAGTAATTTTTTTTTTAAATTACATCCCCATAATCATGAAAGTCTAATTTTGACTTCTATGTTATGTGATTACTAGTACCTCACATATTCATAGTGGCCACTTACATAGACTTGGTTGTGTCAAAAGCTATATAGTAAGTGACATTTCACAAGTCAAACAGAAAAGGGACATGAAGTTTGAGATTTGCAATTAATTATCTGTAGTAATATACTTTTATTGTTTATTATACCCTTTTCTCCTATAATTTATTGTGGGTTTTCAAATTCTGAGATCTGGAAGTGCACACCACTTTAACCCCGGGACTTCCAGAGAAGATTTTTTTTGCTATCACTCCATCTTTTTTTTTACCTGTCAAAACTCTAGGCCCATTTTTGTATAGTTCATACCACTATTTCCCCTCCAAATGCGATCATATAAAAAAAACTGTTACATTTCTCACAAACTTTGGGTTTCTCACTGAAATTATTTACATTGCACAAATGATTGTAAAAGGTTCTCTGAAATCCTCTTTGTTCAGAAATACAGTAGCAGAAGTACATATTTTTGCCTATGCTTTTTGGTAATAGAATGCCACTAATTGCAGCTGCACACAACTCTTCTATTATTCCCGGCAGTGAAGGGATTAACAAGGTATTTTATAAGGTTAATTTGAGCTTTAGGCCCATATTTATTATCAAGCTCAGTATGGAGCTTGAAGGGCCATGTTTCTGGTGAGTCTTCAGACTCGCCAGAAACACAAGTTATGAAGCAGCGGTCTAAAAACCGCTGCTCCATAACCCTGTCCGCCTGCTCTGAGCAGGAAGACAGGAATCGCCGGAAATCAACCTGATTCCGCAATCTGAGACCAGTAGTTATGAGTTTTACGCAACAAAACTGTTACACAAAACTCATAACTAAAATGTTACAAAGTGCACTAACACCCATAAACTACCTATTAACCCATAAACCAAGGCCCTCCCGCATTGCAAACACTATTTTAAAGTTATTAACCCCTAATCTGCCGCTCCCGACATCATCACCACTATACTAAAGTTATTAACCCCTATTCCCCCGCACCCGGACATCACCCACACTATAATAAAGATATTAATTCCTATTCCGCTGCTCCCCGACATCGTCACCACTTAATAAAGATATTAACCCCTAAACCTCTGGCCTCCCACATCACTGCTACTAAATAAACCTATTAACACCTAAACCGACAGCCGCCCGCATCGCAAAAACCTAAATTAAACTATTAACCCCTAAACCTAACAACCCCCTAACTTTAAATTAAAATGACAAGATACCTATCTAAAAATAAATTAAAACTTACCTGGGAAATTTAAAAAAACTAAATTTAAACTATAAATTAAACTAACATTACTATTATACTAAAATTAAAATAACTACAAATTAAATAAAATAAATTACACATTAAAAAAGCTAACACTACTAAAAAAATTAAATCTACATATGCAAAAAAAATACTAAATTGCAAAAAATAAAAAAATACTAAAGTAGAAAAAATAACAAACACTAAATTATGAAAAATAACAAACAAAATTATCCAAAATAAAAACAATTACACCTAATCTAATAGCCCTATAAAAATAAAAAAGCCACCCCAAAGTAAAAAAAAACAACTAGCCTACAATAAACTACAAATAGCCCTTAAAAGGGACTTTTGTGGGGCATTGCCCTAAAGAAATAAGCTTTTTCCCTGAAAAAAAAATACAAAGACTCCCCAACAGTAAAACTCACCACCCAACCAACCCCCAAAATAAAAAAAAACCTAACTCTAAAAAAAACCTATCTCTAAAAAAAAACCTAAGCTACCCATTGCCCTGAAAAGGGCATTTGTATGGGCATTGCCCTTAAAAGGGCATTCAGCTCTTTTTCTTGCCCCTAAAGGGCATTCAGCTCTTTTAAGACAAGCCCAAACCCTAATCTAAAAAAATACCCACCCAAAAAAAGTTTAAAAAAACACTAACCCCCGACGATCCACTTACAGTTTTTGAAGTCCGAACATCAATCCTCATCCAGGCGGCGAGGTCTTCATCCAGGGGACGTCTTCTATCTTCATCCAGACAGCATCTTCTATATTCATTGCGGCGGCGTGGAGCGGCTCCATCCTGAACACATCCGGTGTGGGGCATCCTATTCATACGGTGGCAGCCATATACTGAATCTTCAATGCAAGGGAGCCTTTTCAAAATGGCGTCCCTTGCATTCCTATTGGCTGATTTGATTTTTGAATTTCATATCAGCCAATAGGATGTGAGCTACTGAAATCCTATTGACTGTTCAAATCAGCCAATAGGATGAAAGCTACTGAAATTCTATTGGCTGATTTGAATTTGGTTGCATTCGTTTTGCACCCTCTATAGTGCAAAACTTGTAATCTAGGTGAAAATGATTTAATTATGTTTGCAAAGTTACTTGCAAATTGAGACTCTCCCTAATTCAGATTTGTATAAACATGGCTAAATCCCTAATAGCGAGAAAATGGAAAACTACTATAGTACACACTAGCCCAGAGTGGAAGGATAGGACACAGAAACTGCTATCACTAGAAGAATACTCTTATTTTAAACAAAACAGGCAAGATACATTTCTCAATAATAAATTTTACTTGGACACCTTACAGGCACAATGGCTACAACATACATAGCCTATATATTTTTTTATCACCAATTTGATACTTACGCAGGGACTTCATTCCCTCCCCCCCCTCTTCCTCCCCTTCTTCCATTCTCATCTCCGTATTTCTTTTGTCTATCTTTACCTTATTGTTTATTTATTAGTTTCCTCTTTTCTTAAAGGGACAGTTTACTCAAAAATGTTCTCCCCTTTAATTTGTTCCCAATGATCCACTTTACCTGCTGGAGTGTATTAAATTGTTTACAAGTAGCTCCTTTACCCTTATATTGGCATTTGAAATTGTTAATTTAGCATGTGGTATCCCCACCTATTCTGAAAGTTTGTGGCCGCCCGTACCAGCTATAGATAAGCTTTTTAAACACAGCCAGCAGAATAAATTACACTCCCAGTGTGATAAAGCAGAGATAAGGTAATAAAATGTTGATTTTCCATTGTTCTCTCAAAGCATTGGTGATTGTTTTAAGGACAGATAGTCTGTGAATTGTACTATGTGAAATGTATAACATTTCTCTTTTTGTTGTATATTCAGTATATATAAAATCTCTTTAATAAAAACTATTTAAAAAAAATGAGTACGTAAATTGCAAGAACAATGATAAAGACGTGTTTAGCAGTAAGTTAAAATGCTTAACCCTCTGATTGGTAGAGATGGGTACGTGCATTGCATTAAAAAACTCTGCTGTACTCTTTGCTACACTCCCTTGACAGATCATACACTTGGGTTTCATTTCATTAGAAAATGGCTTTAAGAGAGCAGTAAAACTGATCTCTATGAAGAAGAAAATGTGTGAAAACTGGATACGCAGCAAGTTTCCTAAACGTGACACAATTTATCCAGTGTGTGAGTAATGAAGCAGTCACTGTTTGACTTTCTGCAGTGCAGAGATAAATTGAGGTGATATATTAAAAGTGCTAGGCATCAGGAATTGCAAAACAGCCAATTCAATATGTCATGTAGTGTAGAGGAACATCCAACTCTAAGAGAAGAAAGTTAAAAAAAAGGTGTATATAACTAATGAACACCACTGACCAACTAATCATACCTATTAAGAATTTTGTTTTCTTGGAGCCCAACAATGGAAAAAAAATAGTAATTGTGATATTGTTTGATCAAATTTTTACCAATATCCCAATGGGAGTAAAATAGTTTAGACCAGGGGCATATTAGGCATTGTGCTGCCCTAGGCATTGAGAATTTGCTGCTACCCAAATTTCCCATTTCCACCTAATTTGCCTCAACAGTGATTATCCCTTGCATAAGCCACCATATAATGGTGTATAAACCATTTCTATCACCTTGAGCATGAATTATTAAAATGAGTTGTTGTTCAAAATTTGCCCCCTTATCATGTTGCCATAGGCACAAGCCTAGTTAACTAAGACCAAAATATGCCCCTATTTAAGGTCAATTCTGTTCATTCCTTTGTGAAATCAATGATTGTAAAAACCTTACCATTCCTCAGCTGTGAAGCTTTTTACATGTTTGCTTAGATACAAACCTGCTAAATATATGTTTTATTATCACCAATTTTCCCCCTACTAGATTGAATTGTAAGGACCTCTGACTAAGCAACATGCATAATACATAATAAACATTTGGCTAAAATGAGTACTTGAAGTGTTCCACTCCAGAAGAACTACATAGAACCTACTTTAGCAAGCCCCAACCAAACCTACTAGAGTTTTTATGAAACCTTTCTGCCATTTAGACCAGAGGTAGATGGAGGGACATGTCCTCTTTCCAAAACAGGCGAAAGAGAGATGAGTAGTGTCCAGGAGAAAATAAAGAAAGTGTAAGGTGTTGCAGCACACCTCTACTGTCCCTTTAAGCTTGGCTCTTCCCCCTATTTAAGGCCGCCTTCCAGACACACTATTGCTGGATTATTGCAGACCTACCTGCAAAACAAGCTCCTTGTTCTCAGTTTCCTGCATCCTGTCAGCTCTTCGTTAGACTGCCGCTGCAGTCAGATCCTCAGCTGCTGTGTCCTCCGCTGACGTCATCAGCTACCGACGAGACTGCGTGTCTTTCCTCACACGCTGTCTCACTGCCTACATCTCAGCTTGTCCAGCTCTTCACCGCATCGGAGTTCCACTGAAATACTTAGCTCCTTCATTTCTCAGACCGGACCGGACTTCCACAGTTACCAACTTGAACTACCTTCCGGTCTGTGAGTACTCTCTTTACTGAGCAAAAGCTATTTTGTGAGTACAAACTTTCAACTTGCTGCTTTCACTGTATATTTTGCCTGCTTGACATTTGTGTGATAACTTTCTATGTAACCACACTCTGCTCCCAGCTTTGGCATATAGTAAGTCACGGACTTAACCCATACAGCATCTTTAGTGGTTAATTCTGTGACACAAAACAACCTTTTATATGTCAGCTCTACAAGCAACATTTATCTGTGACTTCTAGCTTAAACATTTGAACTATTAAAGTGTTTGTTATAAATAAGCAATCCACAACTCCAATTTATACAAGAAACGTTTATTGCATATTATTACATAATAATCCAGCCAAACAAAACGAAATAACACACAGGTGTGTGTTAAATATCCTGATTGCTTCATTGATTCCTATACATATTTCCTTTGCACATTTTCTTTTTCATTATGGATCCTACTCAGGTTGCTGGTCAGATTCAGAGTCTGTCTGACAGGATGGACATTTTAACTAATTCCTTCCATGAGCTTCAGGTAGAAAATCAAGCTTTAAAAGCTTTTCTCAGGGAGGTGCTCTCCTCAAAGACTCCTTCTACTGATACTCATCCTGAGCCATTAGTCTCTGCACCTGAAAAATTTTCTGGAGACCGCTCCCAATTCAGGGAGTTTAGGAATTCATGTAACTTATTGTTTGAGCTAAAGCCAAAGACCTATCCCACGGATAGAATCAGGGTGCTCACAGTGATTTCGTATCTTAGAGGAGATCCCAGAGCTTGGGCTGATTCCTTTTATGAACAGCAGTCCTATATCCTGGGTTCCCTGGATGGTTTTTTCACTGAGATGTCAGTGCTTTACGACGACCCCTACAAACAGATTTCTGCTGAGAATACTCTCAGGTCTCTAAGACAACTAAAGAATCCTGTAGAGACATATATCACGCAATTTAATATCGCAGCCACAGATTCCCTCTGGAACCAAGTCTCGCTAAAAAAACAATTCAGATTGGGTTTATCTGAGGACATAAAGGACGAGCTCTCTCATACAGGCATACCTGATACCCTTGAAGATTTATACAGTCTTTCAATTAGCATTGACAGACGTCTAAGGGAGAGACGTTCTGAAAAGGCTAGCGCCCCTAAAAAATATCTCTCTTCACATACCTACATCAACAAGGAGGTTGGGCAACCAATGGATATAGGATTCATTAGGGGTCCTCTAAGTCCTCAAGAGAAGACTAGAAGGAAGAATCAAAATTTATGCATGTATTGTGCATCCCCTGCACATGTCGTTAAGGAATGCCCAGTCCTCTGTAAGCAAAAAATGGGTAAGGAATTCATCCTCCATCTTGATCCTATGGTATCACGTTCCACGAACCCTTACATAACTGTATCTCTTCTCTTGCAGTGGGATCATCACAAGATTAATGCCACTGCCATCATCGACACCGGGTCCTTTGGGAATTTCATGCACTGGGGTTTTGTGAGAAAAAATAAAATACCACTTGTCACCAAGAAAAAAACAGTCTCAGTCAAAGTCATTGATGGTACTTTACTTGATTTCACACATCACACTTCTACTATTCATATCACCACACATTCCGGTTTTGCTGACCAGTTGTCTTTTGATGTTATAAACTCACCCATGTTTGATGTCATATTAGGCATAAACTGGTTACACACACATAAACCGGTAATTAACTGGGAAAACCTTTGCTTACACTTCTCTCCTCCACTCCACCCGGATTCTTGTAATTTTAACGCCTCAATTTCCCAGGTTTCTGACAATTCCCTGCCTACCCACTATAATCAGTTCTCTGATGTCTTCAATAAAAAAGAAGCAGAGACTTTACCGCCCCACAGGGCCTACGACTGCCCTATTTACCTTTTGCCAGGTGTCTCTATACCTTTCGGGCATATATACCCCCTCTCGAAGCCCGAGCTAGAACACTTGAAAGGTTATATAGATGAGAACCTGAGGAAGGGTTTTATAAGACCTAGTACCTCTCCCGCAGGTACGGGCATTTTTTTTGTTACTAACAAGGATGGTTCTCTACGCCCTATTGTGGATTACAGAGAGCTTAATAAACACACTCACAAAAATAGATATCCGCTACCCCTTATACCCGAGTTAATAGAACGATTACGTGGCTCCTCTGTATTCACCAAATTGGATCTCAGGGGAGCATACAATCTTATCAGAGTAAGAGCAGGTGACGAATGGCTTACTGCATTTAGGACCAGATATGGCCTGTTCGAGTATACAGTAATGCCATTCGGGTTATGCAATGCACCTGCTACATTTCAGTGTCTCATCAATGACATCTTCAGAGACATTTTGGATGTATACGTTGTTGTCTTTTTAGACGATATTTTGATTTTCTCCCAAAACCTCGCTGATCATAAAATTCATGTGGCTAATGTTTTAGAGTGGTTGCGACAACATCAGTTGTATGCCAAATTAGAAAAATGTATTTTCGATTCCCAAGATATCACATTTTTAGGCTACCACATCACTCCTCTTGGTATTGGTATGGAAAACAACAAAGTTCAAGCAATAAAAGACTGGCCTATTCCTCGTTCAAAAAAGGATGTTCAACGATTTTTAGGTTTTTCCAATTTTTATTGAAAATTTATCCCAGGCTTTGCTGCTATTACAAAACCGCTATCTGATTTAACCAAACTCACTTCCACTTTCTATTGGACAGAAGCTACTCAAACTGTTTTTGATTTACTGAAATCCAAATTTTCATCCGCCCCCATTCTACAATTCCCAGATCTTAACAAACAATTTATTCTGGAAGTGGATGCGTCGGATTACGCCATAGGTGCCATTCTTTCACAAAGGAAATCTTTCAATGACCCCATACATCCTGTGGCATATTTCTCAAGGATTATGCAACCGGCTGAAATGAATTATCCAGTCGGAGAGAAGGAACTATTGGCTATTAAGTCCTCTTTTGATCAGTGGCGTCATCTTTTGGAAGGTGCCTCTCATCCTACCATCATATATACTGATCACAAAAACCTCCAGTATCTTCAATCCAACAGGACTCTTTCATCCAGACAGCTCCGTTGGAGTTTGTTACAAACTGCTGTTTGTAACTGGCCCTTTAAATTGAAAATTGCCCTGCTTCCCTGGATTTTGGAGAAGCCTATTTGCCAGCCTCCTTCCACATGACTATGGCCCCTGGAAGATTGTGCCCCTGAGAGTATATTGACTTTTGTTGGCTGTGTGTGGCCCTTTGGGAACCGTCTGGGGACATATTGTGACTTTGGTGAACAATGCCCCCTTTAAGACTATGTCCCCAGACCTGTGAAATGACTTGTCCCTGGCTTTCTCCCACTTGGTTCAGCTTCATTGTGTGCCATTAAGAGTTAAATTTTGTTCAGCTTCAAGAAACCTATTCTAAATACAAGTCTGCTGGGATTAGCTCTAATTAGGTTTAGTGATCAACTTTCCCATTGTCTAATCAGACTAGTATTGATAAGGTGGACTGCATTGTTTTATTGTGTGTAATGTTATCTGCTGAAGTAAATGTTGTGGCCTGTCAAAGGGAGTGTCTCTCTATCTAATATCAAATGTGTGATGGGGGATTTTATGCCTCCCCCTGAGAGTGTCCTGTTTGCATGTAACCTCAATAAAAAGGAGGCTGTGTGCTCCAGCACTTCAGACCTATTTTTGACCCTCTAACTTGCAGCTTTGACTCATGTTTGTAGGGGACAGCTTATAATCACTACAGGGATTGCTATGTTTTTCATACTCCCTTAGCTACAGGGATTGCTACAGAAGGAAGAGGTTCGCCTACTGGAGCCTGGTCGTAGGTCCAGGGCGCAGAGCAGACGGCGAGATACCAGCCCAGCAGCGGTGGTTCATATAGTCTGCATTACTGATGGTGGCTACGCAGTAATTATAGTGTCCACGGTGCTGCTGCTCCTTTGGTGAGCGCTAGGAGCATCCTTTTCTACGGTCCAACTTCCAGCCAGACTGGAGGCAACCGTAACATTTGGCGGCAGCGGTGGGATTGGCGTCCTAGCGCAAGGAGCAGCACCACAACAGCACTGGTATCGTAGGAGAGTAATTGAGGGCAACGCTAGCCACTGCGCAGCGTCCCTACCTACAGCAGCATGGAGCTGACAAGATACTGGTCAGAACCATGTGAAGAGCACCTCAACCGGATCCGTCGCTATGAGGGCGCGGATTTCGTTCCAGAGGTAAAGAGGCGGCTAGTCCGATATGGTCCAGACCCTGCTCAGGAGGTAGTCAGTCGCATCATCCGGGAATTGGATACGGAGAACAAAGCGGCACGAGCCTTTGAGCGCCAACTGTGGAGTTTGAGGGTATGGACACCTGGTCTCTCTCCCCAGCCGCAGCATGTTCCACAGGGAGAGGAGAGCAGCGACCTCCCTCCCCAGCGGCAGTATACTGTGCAGAGGGAAGAGACAACCGGTCTCCTTCCCCAACCCCAACCAGGGATACCAGAGGCAGCAGGCCTCATAGACTGGTCCTGGGAGGACCCCCAGCAGGCAGGTGGAGATGGGACCGCAGTCTCTCTACCGGCCCTACAGGGATGCTGGGCAGGCGGCCCAGATCCCCAGCGACAGACCCAGCTACAGGGAGGGGAGAGCATCGACCTCCCTCCCCAGCCGGAGTGTGCCTTCCAGGGAGAGGAGACAACCGGTCTCTCTCCCCAGCCGCAGCATGTTCCACAGGAAGCGGAGAGCATCGACCTCCCTTCCCAACGGCCGCCGGAGTATCAGGAGGAGGAGGTAAGCCAATCTCCCCCTCCCCAGCTAACTCCTAACTTGGGCCCAGGGTTAACAGTGGAGATGTTGGCCCCCACTGACCCCCACGTTCCCTTTGCCACCGGGCAGGACTATGCCCCAATTCCCCCAGCAGAAGAGCTGGCATCAGGACAGAGCGCTGCTGGCCTCTGCCCTACAGACCTTGTCCTTGTTACAGAACTGGCCTGCAAACCCCTCACCCCAGCAGAAGCGCTGGCACCAGGGCAGAGTGCCGCTGGCCTCTGCCCCCCAAGTACCATCAGCTATTTGCCCAGCTGCGCCAGGAAGGCCGAGGATGCTGCACTTTCATCCTGCAACCTGGAACTTACAGGCCAGTACTACGTATTGTGGGGGGGCTACTTTGCTGCTAGCGATTATTTGTGGGTGGGTTGCGAGACTAACTTGGGCACTGACCGGCAGAAGGTCAGGTGCCTGGTTAGTCTCCCTCCAAAAGGGGAGATATGTTACAAACTGCTGTTTGTAACTGGCCCTTTAAATGGAAAATTGCCCTGCTTCCCTGGATTTTGGAGAAGCCTATTTGCCAGCCTCCTTCCACATGACTATGGCCCCTGGAAGATTGTGCCCCTGAGAGTATATTGACTTTTGTTGGCTGTGTGTGGCCCTTTGGGAACCGTCTGGGGACATATTGTGACTTTGGTGAACAATGCCCCCTTTAAGACTATGTCCCCAGACCTGTGAAATGACTTGTCCCTGGCTTTCTCCCACTTGGTTCAGCTTCATTGTGTGCCATTAAGAGTTAAATTTTGTTCAGCTTCAAGAAACCTATTCTAAATACAAGTCTGCTGGGATTAGCTCTAATTAGGTTTAGTGATCAACTTTCCCATTGTCTAATCAGACTAGTATTGATAAGGTGGACTGCATTGTTTTATTGTGTGTAATGTTATCTGCTGAAGTAAATGTTGTGGCCTGTCAAAGGGAGTGTCTCTCTATCTAATATCAAATGTGTGATGGGGGATTTTATGCCTCCCCTGAGAGTGTCCTGTTTGCATGTAACCTCAATAAAAAGGAGGCTGTGTGCTCCAGCACTTCAGACCTATTTTTGACCCTCTAACTTGCAGCTTTGACTCATGTTTGTAGGGGACAGCTTATAATCACTACAGGGATTGCTATGTTTTTCATACTCCCTTAGCTACAGGGATTGCTACAGAAGGAAGAGGTTCGCCTACTGGAGCCTGGTCGTAGGTCCAGGGCGCAGAGCAGACGGCGAGATACCAGCCCAGCAGCGGTGGTTCATATAGTCTGCATTACTGATGGTGGCTACGCAGTAATTATAGTGTCCACGGTGCTGCTGCTCCTTTGGTGAGCGCTAGGAGCATCCTTTTCTACGGTCCAACTTCCAGCCAGACTGGAGGCAACCGTAACAGAGTTTATACTTCTCTAGGTTCCAATTTACCATCTGCTACAGACCTGGCATAAAGAATGGCAAGGCTGATGCTCTCACTCGTAAAGATACCAGGGTTTCCTTGGACAGGACCCCTTCCACTGTCATTCCTAAGCACAACTTCATGGGCTTACTGACAGACTCCACTGCAGACTTGAGAAAACAAATTAAGACTGCCCAATCCTTGGATGATTCCAAACCCATAAACATCCTAGTCCAACAAGACGATGGTCTCCTTTACATGAATGACAAACTCTACATACCTCCACCTCTAAGACATTCCATATTTAAATTGACGCATGACTCCCCCCTGGCAGGACATATGGGAACCGATAAAACCTTAAACTTAATCAGTAGGTATTATTGGTGGCCCTCCTTATCCAAGTCTGTGAAGACTTACATTTCTCAGTGTGATATCTGCGCCACTTCAAAACATTTCCATCAACACTCAATGGGTCTACTCCAACCTCTTCCAGTTCCTCATCATCCTTGGCAGTCACTTTCAATGGATTTTATAGTTGACCTTCCACCATCTCACTCTTACACTACCATATACGTGGTCACTGACTTATTTTCTAAAATGGTGCATTTCATCCCAGTTTCAGGTGTACCCACCTCTAAAGTCACATCCGAATTATTTATTAAGGACATCGTACGCCTTCATGGTCTACCAACATCTGTGTTGAGTAACAGAGGGACACAATTTACATCCAAATTCTGGAAACACCTCTGCGAAGCTCTACATATGGACCAGAAATTGAGCACCTCATTCCACCCACAAACTAATGGACAGACCGAGCGTGTTAACCAGTGGATTGAGCAGTACTTGCGTTGCTTCTGTTCTCAACATCAGGATTCATGGGTTCCATACTTACCCCTTGCCGAATTCGCTTACAATAATCATGTCAACTCATCCACTGGTTACACCCCCTTCTACATCAATTATGGTATCCATCCTCGTTTCAACCTTCTTCCGAGAGTTGACACTCAGTATCCACAAGTTAACGACCTCGTTAACGATATCTCCAGTATATTCACATCGGTGAGACAACATATACTTGAGGCTCAATCCTCACAACGAAAGTACTATAACCTCCGCCATAGGAAGCCTCCAGACTATAAGGTTGGACAATTGGTATGGTTATCAACAAAGAACCTTAAACTACATTACCCCAGCAGAAAATTGGGGAAACTGTTCATCGGACCTTACCCTATCATTTCCATAAAAAACCCACTTACTGTCACTTTGCAACTTCCTTCAAATATTAAGGTTCATCCCACCTTCCATGTGTCCTTGGTCAAACCCTGTACCTCCGACACACCTTCTGCTGCCGCTCATGATGCCACCTATGGTACTCTTCCTGAAGTTCAATACGAAGTACACAGTATTATTGATTCATGCATCCGTTCCGGCAGATTGTTCTACCTAATCCATTGGAAAGGTTACAGTCATGAGGAAGACTCATGGGAGCCAGCTGCTAACATCACTGCCCCTCGACTGCTGTCTCTCTTCCACCGCAGGAACCCTGATCGCCCTCGGCCTTGAAACCTTGCTGTGGTTTCCTTAGGGGGGGGGGTCTGTGTAAGGTGTTGCAGCACACCTTTACTGTCCCTTTAAGCTTGGCTCTTCCCCCTATTTAAGGCCGCCTTCCAGACACACTTTTGCTGGATTATTGCAGACCTACCTGCAAAACAAGCTCCTTGTTCTCAGTTTCCTGCATCCTGTCAGCTCTTCGTTAGACTGCCGCTGCAGTCAGATCCTCAGCTGCTGTGTCCTCCGCTGACGTCATCAACTACTGACGAGACTGCGTGTCTTTCCTCACACGCTGTCTCACTGCCTACATCTCATCTTGTTCAGCTCTTCACCGCATCGGAGTTCCACTGAAATACTTAGCTCCTTCATTTCTCAGACCGGACCGGACTTCCACAGTTACCAACTTGAACTACCTTCCGGTCTGTGAGTACTCTCTTTACTGAGCAACAGCTATTTTGTGAGTACAAACTTTCAACTTGCTGCTTTCACTGTATATTTTGCCTGCTTGACATTTGTGTGATAACTTTCTATGTAACCACACTCTGTTCCCAGCTTTGGCATATAGTAAGTCACGGACTTAACCCATACAGCATCTTTAGTGGTTAATTCTGTGACACAAAACAACCTTTTATATGTCAGCTCTACAAGCAACATTTATCTGTGACTTCTAGCTTAAACATTTGAACTATTAAAGTGTTTGTTATAAATAAGCAATCCACAACTCCAATTTATACAAGAAACGTTTATTGCATATTATTACAGAAAGTCAGAGCGCTTAAAGGGTTAAAATATCCTGCTGCAACTCATTTAATCCCCTCTAGAAATAAAAGATCTCACAAATCTATCAAAATATTAGAGGCAGCGCTTATTAACGCACAGATATATTAATAGTATTGTATATTTAAAATTAATAATTTTGTATATAACAAAAATAAATGTGAAGATCATAGAATATTTAATAATAGTATTTATAAATTAGGTAACATTCATATATGTTTTAAATAATCATTGGGATGTCTTCCATAAAAGAAAAGATAAGACTTCCGGTGGGTGGCATTCTAAGATGGTCGCAAGTCTGAAGGGCTCTGCTTAAGGATAAAGACTTTTACCATTTTCCAGGATTAATCCTTTGCCATCCTATTAGCCCTTAATGGTCTTAGCTATTCGGGCACTTTCAAGGATCAAGATAAACATCTCTTGGCCCCCGGAACGAATAAAGGGTATAAGGAAGGAGAGAGAGCAGCTGCGACACACACAATACTTGCAACGTAGCTGGGAAAAAGAATGGAAACCCTCCCTGCTGAAACAATAACCCAACATAAGGACATGTTGGTTTTACTACAGGACATCTTTATGCCAGCTTTGAGTAAGCTGGAATCTACTATGCAAAAACTACTGGCCGACACCCGGGTAGAGAATCTCTCAGGGCTAATGTCAAAAAGTCGCCAACTCCCGGCGGAGCCATATCGCAGTGATCTTTGCGTGTCTACTGAGGCACATCACACAGGGTTGCAGGAGAGATCGCAGGGGCAATGGATGTGGACGCAGCTACGGAGTTCAGCCTCGCCGAATCACTGCTACGCAACAAAAGACCCTACCAGAGTTATGGAGGAGGTGATATTGAATTTCAGAGCAGCTGACATTACACCACTGTGCAACATTGACACTTACTTCTCCCCCTGCCATTCGAAGCCCATACTAAATTTAAAGAGAGCCGCACGGATGCCTTCAGCGCCTTCCCCGGTGAATAACCTAGTCCCACATTGATCACGGACCAGGATGGCTGGTAAGGGCCTCACACATCCTCTCTAGCTCCGCGACAGCAGCAAATGTTTTCTACAGACCGCAAAATACATATACCAGCGCGAGTGGAAACCTGCATGACCACTATAAAATACAATCTGCATACATGCCTGCGGCCATAGCTAAAGAAACGGACATGAAGGGTAATGTAGACAGGCAGCTTGATTGTCTCCATCCCTGCAGGGTTCAGCAAGGGTGGAGACAGTGTGTGATTCGAGTAGCGGTGGGTGTTGGCTGAATTACAACTTTCCTGCTTATTCTGGCTAGATCTCCAGGCACAGTGAAATTGGTTTGCTTACCGGACCCGGTTGAACTTTCTTACATATGTTTGTGTTCTAGACTGATATCCATTCTGGTACTCTAAATTAAATTATCTTTTCCCAAGGCATCGCAAACTCAGATATAGCAAATGTTAAATACCTCTATAGTTCCTGTGTCTTTTATTTGTCAAGTGTTGTGTGCTGGTTTGTTTATTATTTTATATGTTCCAGTGTTTTTTTTTTTGTTTGTTTTTTTTTCTCTCTGTATCGTATGCTGGCCTTGCAGGTTTGATGAAGACATAGATCCCTAAAGGATATTGTAATAATTCATGACTCTAACTACTGTAACCAAATGGCCCCGCAGCTCAAGATCTAGTCCTACCTATGCTTAAATATTCTACCATAGTATCAGACTACTAAATCGCCATTTAGGCCACTACTGCTATCCACACAATTATGCATTTGTTGCTTTATTATTGTGTACATTTTGTTTTACGGTACTTATCCCTTTGAGTTTTATTAAGCATCTACTATGATCATTACTCTGATTTGCCATGCAATCTGTCACCTACTGTAATAGAGGGAGTGTGTTTGCTCACAGTACTCATGATACTACCTCAAAGGCGGTATTCACTTTATCATCAAAAATAGCACCTCCAAGCTATACCCTTACTGCCTCATTGAAGACTACCAATATCTCCACCCTTATAGAAGCTTTATAAATGCATACTGCTAACTCCTTAGTTAATCCAGCCCTATTCACTATAAGACTAATATGGCATAATTGCCCTAACAAAATATCCCACAATGTATCACAAAACAGCTAATCAAGGAAACGCCCTTACTGCACCATCCCTAAAATCAATTCTATACACACCACATTATACCATTGAACATTTGTACATGCTCAGTACCCTCACTAATCTTATCTTACCCCCTTTAAACCTTGCTTATTACTATTAGTCCTAATTCATAAAAGACCACATTGGGCTAGGCCACACCTCACAAAAAACTGAGCCCTAGTTCATATCCTCGCATGATAATTATATATGACGCCTGCAAGCACTCTTGGGATGAGCTGCTCAGTCCGTGTATTTGTTTGTCTTACTCTCCATTTCACAGACCATGTTATATTTCAACTCGATCTAAACTCGCACTGTGTTGTCACTCATCATGACCATGAAAATCTACATATGTGGATACTTTACTTACACGGCTCACAGGATAGAATATATACTTTTAACAGGAGAAGATACTGGTTTTGTTTGGTTTGTTTTTTTATTTATTTTTTTACTTAGTGTTATTTTTAGTTAATTGATGTTTAGTTTTGTTAGGTTTATAAAATATATAAAAACCCCAATGTTGTGTACACATACTTCATAAATGATAACCACTGACTCTGTAATAGAAAGCTAAACATATTTTACATCAGCATAACTCCTTTAATGTCAATAAGGTTTTGCCCTGCGTGGTGCAATGATATATAATATGTATGACTGTACACAGTGTTGGATATAAATAAAAATTAAAAAAAAAAAAAAAAAAAAAAAGTTAAAGTTTAAAACTGGTTAGAAAATGCACGATAAAAAATAGCAAATAGGTATATCCAAAGGCAAGAGTCAGGTTCCCAATAATAAAGGGTAACACAGATGAACGGAATCAGTTCGTGTTATTCCTACTGATTTGCAAATACCATAGATACAGCTTGAATAAAGTACGGCAATTTACCTTTGTTTGTAGTTTATTTCTCTGCTGATCACCTCGGCGGATGATACTGCGTCTAGAGGGATAGTATAGCCTTGCAATTGGTCCTCTGTTGTAAAAGCAATTTGCACCTGGTTCCCATTTGCAGCTCTGTCCACGTCTAACGGGATAGAGGTCTCCAGAGATGGCTCAAAAACGGAGTGAGATCCACGTGACTCTTCAAACGTCACTTAAGGTCAAAGGTGAAACAGCTGTTGGATGAAAACCATCCTGTAGCACTATTGGATTGTAAACTCACTTAGTGATTGAAATGATAGTTCATCATTAATACGATGTGGCTCTATGTATCCGTAGATGATAAATGCCAGTCCCACAGTAGGAAGGATACAGACAACACCTCCCTTCAATCACAATGAGAACTCCTCAGGGTGGGCGCAAATATTGCTGAGCTGTAACAAACAAGCAAAGTGACAAAATTGTCCTGGTCAATGCGTTTTACCCTTTCTTGGGCTTTTGTTGATAAAAACATAGAAACGTAAAAACATAGATATTGACGGCAGATAAGAGCCATAGGCCCAGCAAGTCTGCCTGATATTATCTAAAAGTATAAACTTATCTAGTTTGTAGGATAGCCTTATGCTAGTCCAAGGCGTTTTTAAAGTCCCCCACAGTGTTTGTCAATACTACCTCTTGAGGAAGTTTATTCCATAAATCAATTACTCTTTCTGTAAAGAAGTGCTTCCTCAAATTACTCCTGAATCTACTACCCTTTAGCTTGAGATCATGACCCCTTGTTCTTGAATTTTCAATTTTATGTAAAATACCCACAGCCTTAGTTTTACTAAGCCCTTTAACGTAGTTGAAAGTTGCTATCATATCACCTCTTTCCCTTCTCTCCTTTAACCTATACATATTTAGGTCATTGAGCCGATCTTGGTAACTTTTATTTTTTAGACCATGAACCATTTTTGTAGCCCTCCTTTGCACAGATTCAAGTTTGTTAAAGGGACATTCAGGTTTTATTAAATTTTCATGATTCAGATACAGCATGTAATTTTAAACAACTTTCCAATTTACTTCCATTAAAAAAATGTGCACAGTCTTTTATATTTACACTTTTTTGAGTCACCAGCTCCTACTGAGCATGTGCAAGAACTCACAGACTATACGTATATGCATTTGTGATTGGCTGATTGCTATCACATGGTACAGGGGGAGTGGAAATATACATAACTTTGAAATGTGTTAGAAAAGAATCTACTAATTTGAAATTCAGAGTCAATGCTATTGTATTGTCTTGTTATCTTGCATTTGTTGATTATGCAAATCTACTGTGTTTACTGGTCCTTTAATATCCTTCTGAAGATATGTCCTTCAGAACTGCACACAATAATCAAGATGAGGCCTAACTAATGAGCTATAAAGTGTCATAAGAACCTTACTATTTCTGCTGCAAATACCTCTACCAATACATCCAAGCATTCTGCTGTTCTTACACGCTGCAGTACGACTTTGTTTCCTAAATTTTAAATAATCTGAAATAATAATTCCCAAGTCCTGTTCCTCATTTGTAAAAGTCAGTAAAGTGTCATTGAGTCTGTAATTAACATTTGGATTTTTCTTTCCTAAATGCATTATTTTACACTTTGCTGTGTTAAACTTTAGATCCCAGTCATTTGTCCAATCCTCCAATTGTTGAATATCACTTCTCATTTTGTCTACCTCCCCTGGAACATCCACTCTTTTACATATTGTTGTATCATCTGCAAACAGACATTCTTTCTCCTGTAGCCCTTTGCTGATATCACAGATACTGACCCCTGAGGAACACCACTAGTAACAGCCCCCTCTGCTGAATGTACTCCATTTACTAAGACACTTTATTTTCTGTCCTTAAGCCAGCATTCCATTTAGTTCCAATTTTTTCACAAAAAATTGTTCACAAAAAAGCAGTATCATCCGCCAAGGGGATCAGCAGAGAAATAAGCGACAAACGAAGGTAAATTAACATACTTTATCCATGGTGTATCTATGGTATTCATATGCAAATCAATAGCAACATCACGGAGTGATTCCGTTGATCTGTGTTACCCTTTATTATTGGAAACTTGACTCTTGCCTTTGGATATACCTATTTGCTATTTTTTACCATGCGTTTTTTAACCGGTTTTAAACTTTATTTATTTATTTATGGGAGACGTCCCAACGATTATTTAAAATGTATATGAATGTTACCTATTTTATAAATACTATTATTAAATGTTCTATAATCTTGTTATATACAAAATTATTTTTAATATACAATACCATTAATATATCCTTGCTTTAATAAGTGCTGCTTCTAATATTTTGAGGTGACATACAGATGACATACAGACAAACTGCTCCTGAAAATTTGCTATATATATATACATATATACTGTATATATATATATATATATATATATATATATATATATATATATATATATATATATATATATATATATATATATATATGTAGTTTAGCAGGTGGCGAGCACTCTCACTTCATAGGTCTACTTGCCAAGATGCATGCAGAAAAAAAACATCAATAAACAATGGCTTGCACTCGACCGTATTCCCTTTCTCAGACCTGTGCCTTTATTGTAACATTTTGGGGACCGTATCCCCTTCCTCAAACTGGTCTGAGTGCAAGCCATTGTTTATTGAGATATATATATGTATTCTTATCTGATATTATGGTTGACTTACCAAGTATTAATGAATTATTATTGGTGAGCCAATAGCCTACTATTTTTATAAAGGAAAATATTTTATTTATAAATTTTATTTTTATACTTACAAGTAGTTAACCTGTATGTCTGCAATTGCTACTTGCAATGTTGTACCACATTGCAACATTTAACATTACACAGGAGGTATCTTGTGCAATGTTGCCCCTTGCTCTGGCACAACTAATTGCACTGGAGCAGGGCATGTCAATCATCCAGAACGACAGAACGTGCCTGTGCAGGGGTGATTAATCTTGCCACCTCTGAGGGGGTGGAGAGAAAAAAGAAGCAGTTTCTGCTTCTTAAATATGTGGCAGCAGGCTCGCTTATGCGAACCTGCTTCACATAGCTCAAAATGCTGTGAATGCAGCTTAATAAATCGAGCCTATGTCTATCTTTGCACTGCTAAAAAACAGTAATAACTTTTAGTTGAAGCATTTTTACTAATTTAATTATAGTGCAAAAATCATTCTATATAAAATGTATATTCACTCATGCACATTTATATTTTTACTTTTCTTTCCCTTTAAATCTTATATTCATATATAGAATATGCTGGTCTGTGTTTATATGCTAATTGATACATTTTCATTAAACCTTTAAGCAAGCAACTTTTAATCCACACATGTTCAGTTATAATATAAATTTATAGAGCACATTTATAAATCAACATCCCAGTTTGTCTATAAATTGATTAATGACACCCAAGGTTTAGAACCTGCCTTTTATCTAATGAATATATATTTAATCAAGAACAATTGAGAACATAGTGTGATGCTTATCAACAGCCCTTTACAGCTTGTGACAAAAGGGTCAAATTGATTCCACTTGAAAGCTTATCAACACTCCTTTTCTATATTTTTTCCGTTGAGGTCTACAGAGATTAGTGTGGATAAATTATGTACTAAGTTTTTTCAACTAGAATAGAATATTCCCCTTAGTTATTTAAAAGATACATATATTAATGAGCTCTGAGGGATCCATTTATCAAACTGGTGATAAGCAGAATTCCCAAGAAGGGAATCTAATCTCGTGGCCTTGGCTTCCTGATAAGTTGAAAATAGTAGAATATATATATATGCATGCAGAAATAGAAGTGCTCTACCAGGAACAAACAACAGCTCAATAATTTGTTCTTTGGCAACTTACTACCTAGGAGAAGCCTCTTTTAGCCCAATTGTGCTTTTCACAGAGAAAAACTTTCCTGAAGTATCTGATCCTGCCTTGCAATTTCAGTCAAGTCCCAAAATATCAGACAATCTACTGCTGAAAAAGGAACATGGCAACCCCAGACGATCATTTCAGCGTTCCGTGGGCCTCATCAGTGAGGTGCAGCCATATCCCTTTTAGCACATTGGGCAAGAAGTCCGCATCTGGTTTCCCCTATTACCCTTAGGGAGACTTCCCCAAGATCATAATACAAAAGTATACAGAAAAAGAAGTGCTCTACCAGTAACAAACAACAGCTCAGTATTTTTTTTCTATGGGGAGTTACTACCTAGGAGCAGCTTATTTTAGCACAGCCCCAAAATACCAGGCAATCCTCCTCTAAACAAGGACATGGCAACCCCAGATGATCGTTTTGGCCTTCTGGGGCCTTGTCAGTGCGGTGCAGCCAAATCCCACTAAAAACATGGGGCAAGGAGTCATGTTTAGACCTTCAGTAGGGTCACCTGGCAAAATTGATACTGTCCAGTGCTGAGTTTGGCCTACTAAGATGCCAGAGATTTCACTAAGGGCCATATACATTGTGCAGAGGGAGCATCTAGCAAGGTCATGGAGCAAGCCTTGTACGCATGCATAGCAACTCCACTCCTGACAGCTGAATGGTAAAGGGCCGGTAGAGGGGCTCTGATGCTGGTATGATACAGGAGAGACCATGTTAGGACAGGAAGATGCAGGAGAATGCAGGAAAATATGCAGTTTGCAATGAGGAGACTACCATGTAAGGAGGCTAAAGTGATGAAATAATGGGACCTGGTCCAAGGGGGGTTGCTGGAGTTAGGGGGAACAAATGTCCAGGGTTGGTTTGATTTCCCAGTTCAGCCCTGATACTGTCCTGTTTCTAATGAAGGGCTGGATTCTATTCTTCATACTCATTAAGGCAGTGTTTTTCAACCAGTGTGCCGTGGCACACTAGTGTGCCATAAGAGATCCTCAGGTGTGCCGCGGCAGATTGACAACAGTGCGGGGGTGTCCCTTTTTCAAATTTTGAAATATTGGGAGGTATGTGACAGGCTCATCAGGCATCATTTACAACCATGATGACATTGACATTCATTCACAGACAATCATTATGATTGTTTGTGAATGAATGTCAATATGCCATGTATAGTTTGTAGGAGGCATGGCATGACAGCACAGTACAGTTTTCACACACACATATAAAAAAATAGTTGAGTCAAATTGTAAGGATAAGCAAAATGTTAGAACAGCAGAGTGGGATAAGCAAAATGTTAGAACAGCAGAGTGGGATATTTAAAACAAATGTACCATAGAAAATAACCTACTTTAGAAAAACCATAGAAATTCCACCCATCAGCCAAATATGGTAGTTGCAGAGAAAGTATTAAAAGCTACAGTCTGTGTGATACCAAACTGTACAATTAAAGGGACATGAAAACTGAAAATTTTCTTTCAGGATTCAGATAGAGAATATAATTTTAAACAACTTTCCAATGTACTTCTATTGTTTAATTTGCTTACTTCTCTTGTTATCCTTTGCTGAAATGTTTATCTAGGAAAGCTCAAGAGCTGCAAAAAAACCTAGGTTCTAGCTGCTGATTGGTGGCTGCATATATTTACCGATTGCCATTGGCTCACCCACGTGTTCAGTTAGAAACCAGTAGTACATTGCTACTCCTTCAACAAATGATACAGAGAGAATAAAACAAATGACATAATAGAAGAAAATTAGAAAGTTATTTAAAATTGTATTCTCTATCTGTATCCTGAAAGAAAAGTTTTGGGTTTCATGTCCCTTTAAGGAGCTGTGGCTTAAGTAAGGCTTAAGGGTTACGGCAAGAACTTATTTTCCAACAATATGGAAATTGATTAAAAAAAAAAAATTGTCCAACATCAAAAGAATGATTAAGGGTGAACTTGAGAAAGTTGGAATTAGGGTCAGGAGATGTTGCAGTACCTTGAATTGCCTGGGCAAAAAGGTCATTAAGAAATTGGAAGTTCCCTGCCATTTTATAGGTAGTTAAAAATGTTCATTTTTTATTTTCAATTTTTATTGGTGTTGGGGCCTTCCAACATGTGTACTGTAAGTAGGGTTTCCACCCAAACGGTATTTTACTGACACGACCGGTATTTTTAAGGTTCATGTCAATGTAGAAAATAATGAATAAATATTGAAAGAAAGCCCCTGCAAACATGAAACTTCTTCTGAGTATGATGAACGCAAGTTATGAGTTAAATGAGCATTTAAAATCAGTAATATCAGCTTTAGTTTTTGAGTTATGCTGTTTAATTAATTATGCAAATTTATGTTAATTTGCATGGCCGGTATTTTCTTCCAAGAAAGGTGGCACCCCTAACTGTAAGTAATCAATTTTCAAGTCAGGCCTTAGACTTTATTATTCTAGACAGCTCTACTTACTATTAATGACAAGTAATCATGACACATCCAGATAAGTAGTAAATAATTGATTTATATATATATATATATATATATATATATATATATATATATATATATATATATATATATATATATATATACAGGGAGTGCAGAATTATTAGGCAAGTTGTATTTTTGAGGATTAATTTTATTATTGAACAACAACCATGTTCTCAATGAACCCAAAAAACTCATTAATATCAAAGCTGAATAGTTTTGGAAGTAGTTTTTAGTTTGTTTTTAGTTATAGCTATTTTAAAGGGATATCTGTGTGTGCAGGTGACTATTACTGTGCATAATTATTAGGCAACTTAACAAAAAACAAATATATACCCATTTCAATTATTTATTTTTACCAGTGAAACCAATATAACATCTCAACATTCAGAAATATACATTTCTGACATTCAAAAACAAAACAAAAACAAATCAGTGACCAATATAGCCACCTTTCTTTGCAAGGACACTCAAAAGCCTGCCATCCATGGATTCTGTCAGTGTTTTGATCTGTTCACCATCAACATTGCGTGCAGCAGCAACCACAGCCTCCCAGACACTGTTCAGAGAGGTGTACTGTTTTCCCTCCTTGTAAATCTCACATTTGATGATGGACCACAGGTTCTCAATGGGGTTCAGATCAGGTGAACAAGGAGGCCATGTCATTAGATTTTCTTCTTTTATACCCTTTCTTGCCAGCCACGCTGTGGAGTACTTGGACGCGTGTGATGGAGCATTGTCCTGCATGAAAATCATGTTTTTCTTGAAGGATGCAGACTTCTTCCTGTATCACTGCTTGAAGAAGGTGTCTTCCAGAAACTGGCAGTAGGACTGGGAGTTGAGCTTGACTCCATCCTCAACCCGAAAAGGCCCCACAAGCTCATCTTTGATGATACCAGCCCAAACCAGTACTCCACCTCCACCTTGCTGGCGTCTGAGTCGGACTGGAGCTCTCTGCCCTTTACCAATCCAGCCACGGGCCCATCCATCTGGCCCATCAAGACTCACTCTCATTTCATCAGTCCATAAAACCTTAGAAAAATCAGTCTTCTTGCGACCCTGTTGACTATTTTGAATTAAACGCTTGATTGTTCAATGATCACGCTTCAGAAGCTTTGCAATTTTAAGAGTGCTGCATCCCTCTGCAAGATATCTCACTATTTTTGACTTTTCTGAGCCTGTCAAGTCCTTCTTTTGACCCATTTTGCCAAAGGAAAGGAAGTTGCCTAATAATTATGCACACCTGATATAGGGTGTTGATGTCATTAGACCACACCCCTTCTCATTACAGAGATGCACATCACCTGATATGCTTAATTGGTAGTAGGCTTTCGAGCCTATACAGCTTGGAGTAAGACAACATGCATAAAGAGGATGATGTGGTCAAAATACTCATTTGCCTAATAATTCTGCACACAGTGTATACATTTGCATGGTGAACAATATGGGTAAGATAAATGCTACAAACTCAGATGCATTAGACATTAATTTTTCTTTCATTACTTTGCTAAACCATTACTTTATTATTCTTAAGAGTAACAGCTGTATACATTTACATTATTTCTAGATTACAAGAAAAAGTGTTTTTGCCATATTGGACCCATATAAAATGTTCCTTTTAGGAGATTATGATACCTTTTTAATGGGCCAAAAAAATCACAATTGTGTATTCCATAATCTTTCAAGAAAAACTATGTAATGGTCTTGCGAACATGTAAAATAGTATTTTTACGATTGTTGCTTTTGCTGTTGTAGACATACACATTAAAAAATTTAAATTGCCATAGTGTACCCATATATTTACTGTATATACTGTATATTCTGTATGTATACTTTATAGATATATAAGGATGCCTTTGGATATATATATATATATATATACACACACACATACATATACTTATGTATTCATTTATTTATTTTAAATTAGCAAAACCTAACATTAAAAGCAGAGTTTAAGTTTTCTATCAAATGTGTAAAAGCATCATCAGTGACATAACCTATGATATATAGTATAATCTGCACCATTTAAATTCACTCTCCCTTAGTAACCGTTTCATTCCTGTTCCCCCTTACATGCAACCATCTCCTTATCATCCCACCTTACACACAATATCCTCACACTCTTATCTCCATTTCCCCACACACATTTCTTTACCTCTCACTAAATATGACTTATCTTGTCAACAACCTTTCTTTAACACCCTGGTCATCCTCTTAATCCAGCTAACCCTCACATATAAGCTTCTATTCATCCCTTTAGTCCTCTCTTCTCAAACACATCCGCCTCTTCAACCTCTCTTCTCATAACCCTGATATCCGCTACCCTCTTCACCCTCTCACATAGCTTCCCATTCACCCCATCACTTTACAGTCTGCTTTGCACCCTCTTATTTCTCTGTTCCTCATGCACAGTGCCCTCCTCTCCTGCTTACTTTTACATACAACCTCCTCCTTATCCTCTTCCCCCTTCATCTTTACACACTGCCCTGCTCATCCTTTTAGAGTGTACATAATATCCATAAACTGACTAAACAGCACCAAGTCCTCCTCTTTTTTTTCTGAGATGCGTAGTTTTAAAAAAACAAAAGATATTCGGAAAAAAAATAAAAAAGACAAAACAAAGAAACAAGAAGTTGAATTCCTGGAAGGAAGGCAGAGAAAACAGGAACCAAACTGACGAAAAGGTTGAAAACTGGTATGGAGAATCTCGAACAGAAGATCTTCAAGTTGTCCAGCATTGAACGGTTAGAAGATCCAAGCAATTAGATTGACCAGAAGATTCTCTAATTGTTTGCTGTTAAATAATATTATCAAACCAGTAAATAAAAGGGAAGGGAGGGAAAATATTCATCTCTGTGTCCTTAATAAAATATAGATTATACAAGCACCAAGGCTATGATAATAAGAATTTTATTACAGGACCAGAGACTAATATTTTGCTAGTTTAAAGCCAAATGGATCATTGCAAAAGAGAAGAAGCTACTTTGCAAATATGTTTAAAATAAAAGGTTTGGAAGGTAAAATCATTGGACCAATCCACTGCATTTAAAATATCTTTAAGGGAAGCAGATTTAAAAAGGCTTTAGAGGCAGAAGCTCCTCAAACTTAGAGAGCAGAAAAAGTATCAGGGATACCAGCTTCAAGCATGATCCATTAGACCCATCTAGCAATAGGGAGGAAGAAATACGTTTTGAGAAGGTTTATAAGACAGAAGAGTTTGGATAGAAAGAGAAGAATTTCTAAACTACAAAGATTAAGATAAGTATTCCATCAAATATTCGACAAGAGAAATATTTTATTGTTTTATTTATTTATTTATTATACAACACATTTGATATATGATATTTTCACATTCATGAATGTGTATTTGTATTTCTAGAAATCATGATATGACTATCTCCTATTTTTATCTTTTTTTAAAAATGATTATTGATGCTAGAATTTGTACATATATCTCACATAATTGTATATATATATATATATATATATATATATATATATATATATATATATATATATATATATATATATAGTATATACAGTATACTATACTATTTATATATATATATATATATATATATATATATATATATATATATATATATATATATAATGTTAGAAATCTTTTCCAAACGTTTTTACATGTCCCTAAATTTTATTTTGTTCTATACAATGTTGTATTTTATATATTTGTGTTTATTTATACCACTATATGTATATAATGTAAATATATTATTATTCTGAGCAAGAATAATATGTGAATATAACATGCAATCAGGGAATCATATGTATTTATTTGCAATCAATGGATATTTTAAGAGATGGGCCAGTTTTGTCTCTGCACCTGTGTAACCCTTCCTGATTGCAGTCTAGTTTTAAACACCATCCCTACACAGGTGTTATAAAATGGGCTGGCATTGTAAGATGACATTTCTTAATGAAAATGAAATTCAAAAGAAGGAAGAAAAACACTGATAATATCATGACAGTAAAGAGGTGATTTAAATTTCTGCTGTATCTGATTCATGACAGTTTAATGTTAGATGAACTATCCCTTTGAGCTATCATCCTAATATTATATTGAATAAAACATCAATCGATTTTTAAAATAATTTTCAAAAATATTACACTGTGTGTCCTAATGTCATCATCAATGTTTAACTTTAATACTAATTTCACATATACATACTTTCAAAGTATAATACACAATGTAACAAATGGCACAAGTTCTGATGAGTTATCAATGACACAAGTATTGAGCAATTTGATTCGTTAGTGATAATATATAATGTATATTTAAATCAGATTGGCTGATGTCATAAATCAAGTGATTATGCATTTCCCAATCAAAAGTGGTGGAAAATTTCACTAGTTTGTGGGTTGTTTAGGAGTTTGAGTATTGCGTCCAATTTGGTGCGAAATGCAGTGGGACTGTTTTAATGCATTATCGGGTGTTGGTTTTTTTTTAGAAATAATGAAATCATTATAGTTGCACAGAAAAGATAGTTAAAGACATATTTGTTTAATTTGACATAATTTGTGTCATATATATTTTTTATTTTTTTTATTAAAAATTTAAAACTTACTCATATTGACCACTTGTATTTTAATACTCAATATGGGACTCGGTTACATGAGCAGAAACTCATAACGATAGTATGTAACCCCACAAATAGGCCACAGGAGCTCTACAATGAGACTCATATCAGATACCTAGCTGTCATAGGAAGGCCATTTGGGATCCTCACAAAGAGGTTCTGGTGTCTTTATTTGTCTGGAGGAGCCCTACAATATAACCTGGAGAAGGTGGTAAAGATCATTATTGTCTGCAGCATCCTCTATAACATTGCACAACAGGGAGGATTGTTGCAGGATATACAAATGCCCCAAATCCTCCAAAGAGAAGAGGAGGATGAAGAAACATATGAGGGGCATGACTAGGATGAAGGGGCCAATTTCAGAGACAACATCATTTATAACCACTTTGTAAGAAAAACACAGAATGCATTTGTGTGACCACTGCCATAATGTACTTTTTGTGTCAGTGAAATGGCAATTTTGTGAGGCTCAACATGTTTGGAGATCTCAATATTGTGCTTCAAGTGTTTTTTATGGAGAAGAAACATCAATTACACATTCTCTATTTGTCAGAATCCTATTGTTCTTACAATTTGTAAACAAACATTTTATTTTATTAACATTCAATATAAAAATGATTTATTTTAATCAGTCTTTCTATTTTTCTTAGATGGAAAATGCAATCTTTTTGCATTTAATTTCTTTTTTAAGGGGACATGAAACACTATCGGCTAGATTACGAGTTGGTCCTAACGCTGCTTTTTAAAGCCCGCTGGTATTACGAGTCTTGCAGGTATAGGTGTACCACTCACTTTTTTGGCCAGACTTGGAAATACCGCAAATCCACTTACGTAAATTGTGTATCATCTTTTTTCAATGGGACTTGCATAGCGCCGGTATTACGAGTCTGCCAAAAAGTGAGCGGTAGACCCTCTCCTGTCAACACTGGTACCGCATTTTAAAGTCAGTAGTTAAGAGTTTTGCTCTACAAAGCCGTAGCATAAAACTCTTAACTAAAGTGCTAAAAAGTACACTAACACCCATAAACTACCTATTAACCCCTAAACCGAGGCCCTCCCGCATCGCAAACACTAAAATATTTAACTCCTAATCTGCCAAACCGGACATCGCCACCACTATAATAAATATATTAACCCCTAAACCGCTGCACTCCCGCCTCACAAACATTAGTTAAATATTATTAACCCCTAATCTGCCGGCCCTAACATCGCTGACACCTACCTACATTTATTAACCCCTAATCTGCTGCCCCCAATGTCGTCGCCACTATGCTAAAATTATTAACCCCTAAATCTAAGTCTAACCCTAACCCTAACCCCCCCTAACTTAAATATAATTTAAATAAATCTAAATAAAATTACTATCATTAACTAAATTATTCCTATTTAAAACTAAATTCTTACCTATAAAATAAACCCTAAGATAGCTACAATTAACTAATAGTTACATTGTAGTTATCTTAGGGTTTATTTTTATTTTACAGGTAAGTTTGTATTTATTTTAACTAGGTAGAATAGTTATTAAATAGTTATTAACTATTTAATAACTACCTAGCTAAAATAAATACAAAAGTACCTGTAAAATAAAACCTAACCTAAGTTACAATTACACCTAACACTACACTATAATTAAATTAATTTCCTAAATTAAATACAATTAAATACAATTAAATAAAATTAGCTAAAGTACAAAAAAACACTAAATTACAGAAAATAATAAACAAATTACAAGATTTTTAAACTAATTACACCTAATCTAATCCCCCTAACAAAATAAAAAAGCCCCCCCAAAATAAAAAAGCCCTACCCTACACTAAATTACAAATAGCCCTTAAAAGGGCCTTTTGCAGGGCATTGCCCCAAAGTAATCAGCTCTTTTACCTGTAAAAAAAAATTACAAATCCCCCCAACATTAAAACCCACCACCCACACAACCAACCCTACTCTAAAACATACCCAATACCCCCTTAAAAAACCTAACACTAACCCCTTGAAGTCTTCATCCAACCGGGCTGAAGTCCTCAATGAAGCCGGGAAAGTCTTCATCCAAGCCGGGGGCGAAGTGGTCCTCCAGACGGGCAGAAGTCTTCATCTATACGGCATCTTCTATCTTCATCCATCTGGCGTGGAGCGGGTCCATCTTCAATATATCCGACGCGGAGCATCCTCTTCCTTCCGATGGCTAACACTGAATGAAGGTTCCTTTAAATGACGTCATTCAAGATGACGTCTCTTCAATTCCGATTGGCTGATAGAATTCTATCACCCAATCGGAATTAAGGTAGAAAAAATCCTATTGGCTGATGCAATCAGCCAATATGATTGAGCTGGCATTCTATTGGCTGTTCCAATCAGCCAATAGAATGCCAGCTCAATCCTATTGGCTGATTGAATCAGCCAATAGGATTGAAGTTCAATCCTATTGGCTGATTGCATCAGCCAATAGGATTTTTTTTACCTTTATTCCGATTGGCTGATAGAATTCTATCAACCAATCGGAATTGAAGGGACGCCATCTTGGATGACGTCATTTAAAGGAACCTTCATTCAGTGTTAGCTGTCGGAAGGAAGAGGATGCTCTGCGTCAGATGTCTTAAAGATGGACCCGCTCTGCGCCGGATGGATGAAGATAGAAGATGCAGTCTGGAGGACCACTTAGCCCGGCTTGGATGAAGACTTCTCCCAGCTTCGTTGAGGACTTCGGTCCGGTTGGATGAAGACTTCTCCCGGTAAGGTTATCTTCAAGGGGTTAGTGATAGGTTTTTTTAAAGGGGTATTAGGTGGGTTTTGGAGTAGGGTTGGTTGTGTGGGTGGTGCATTTTAATGTTGGGGGGGGATTTGCAATTTGTTTTACAGGTAAAAGAGCTGATTACTTTGGGGCAATACCCTGCAAAAGGCCCTTTTAAGGGCTATTTGTAATTTAGTGTAGGGTAGGGCTTTTTTTATTTTGGGGGGCTTTTTTATTTTGTTAGGGGGATTAGATTAGGTGTAATTAGTTTAAAAATCTTGTAATTTGTTTATTATTTTCTGTAATTTAGTGTTTGTTTGTTTTTGCACTTTAGCTATTTTTATTTAATTGTATTTAATTGTATTTAATTTAGGGAATTAATTTAATTATAGTGTAGTGTTAGGTGTAATTTTAACTTAGGTTAGGTTTTATATTACAGGTACTTTTGTATTTATTTTAGCTAGGTAGTTTATTAAATAGTTAATAACTATTTAATAACTATTCTACCTAGTTAAAATAAATACAAACTTGCCTGTAAAATAAAAATAAACCCTAAGCTAGATACAATGTAACTATTAGTTATATTGTAGCTAGATTAGGGTTTATTTTATAGGTAAGTATTTAGCTTTAAATAGGAATAATTTAGTTAATGATAGGAATATTTATTTCAATTTATTTTAATTATATTTATTTATTTTGTAGGTAAGTATTTAGCTTTAAATAGGAATAATTTAGTTAATGATAGGAATATTTATTTCAATTTATTTTAATTATATTTAAGTTAGTGGGTAGGTTTAGGGTTAGACTTACGTTTATGGGTTAATAACTTTAATATAGTGGCGGTGATGTTGGGGGCGGCAGATTGGGGTTAATAATTGTAGGTAGGTGTCGGCGATGTTAGGGCCGGCAGATTAGGGGTTAATAATATTTAACTAATGTTTGCGAGGTGGGAGTGTGGCGGTTTAGGGGTTAATATGTTAATATTATAGTGAGGGTGTTTTTGGGGGGTGGCAGATTAGGGGTTAATAAGTGTAGGTAGGTGTCGGCGACATTGGGGATGGCAGAGTAGGGGTTAATAAATATAATGTAGGTGTCGGCAATGTTGGGGGCAGCAGATTAGGGGTTAATAATTATAATGTAGGCGTCGGTGATGTCGGGGGTGGAAGATTAGGGGTTAATAATATTATGCAGGTGTCGGTGTCTGCGATGTTGGGCGGCAGATTAGGGGTTAATAAGTGTAAGATTAGGGGTGTTTAGACTCGGGGTTCATGTTGGGGTGTTAGGTGTAGACATACAATTTATTTCCCCATAGGAATCAGTGAGGCTGCGTTAAGGAGTTTTACGCTGCTCTCCCCATTGATTCCTATGGGAAATCGTACATGAGCACGTTACACCAGCTCACTACTAACGTAAGCAGCGCTGGTATTGGAGTGCGGTAATGAGCAAATTTTGCTCAACGCTCACTTCTTGTCTAGTTTGTAAAAACTCGTAATACCAGAGCTATCTGTAAGTGAGCGGTGAGCATAAACTGCTCGTTAGTATCGCACAGCCTCTAACGTAAAACTCGCAATCTAGGTGTATGTATTTAAATCAAATAGAGAACACAATATTAATAAACAAAATATTTGGCACCATTCTTCACAAATCCTTTATGGAAGAATTAGCAATGCACATTGGTGAGCCAATAACACAAGGCATCTATGTGCATCCGCCAAGCAGCAGCTTCTGAGCCTGTTTAGATATGCTTTCCAACAAACAATATCAAGAGAAAGAAAAAAAAGGAAATTTATGCTTACCTGATAAATTGATTTCTTCTACAATACGACGAGTCCACGGATTTCATCCTTACTTGTGGGATATTATCCTCCTGCTAACAGGAAGTGGCAAAGAGCACCACAGCAGAGCTTAATATATAGCTCCTCCCTTCCCCTCCACCTCTAGTCATTCGACCGAAAGTTATAGGAAGAGAAAGGAAAAGCTAAAAGGTGCAGAGGTGGCTGAAGTTGTAAATAATAAAAACTATAATCTGTCTTAAATTGACAGGGAGGGCCGTGGACTTGTCGTATCGTAAAAGAAATCAATTTATCAGGTAAGCATAAATTTCCTTTTCTTCTACAAGATACGACGAGTCCACGGATTTAGTCCTTACTTGTGGGATACAATACCAAAGCAACAGGACACGGATGAAAGGGAGGGACAAGACAGACACCTAAACAGAAGGCACCGCTGCTTGAAGAACTTTTCTCCCAAAAACAGCCTCAGAAGAAGCAAAAGTATCAAATTTGTAAAATTTGGAAAAAGTATGAAGGGATGACAAAGTCGCAGCCTTACAAATCTGTTCAACAGATGCATCGTTTTTAAAGGCCCATGTGGAAGCCACAGCCCTAGTAGAATGAGCTGTAATTCTTTCAGGAGGCTGCTGTCCAGCAGTCTCATATGCCAGGCGGATGATGCTTCTCAGCCAAAAAGAAAGAGAGGTAGCCATAGCTTTCTGACCCCTACGCTTTCCAGAATAAACAATGAATAAAGAAGATGATTGAGGGAAATCCTTAGTTGCCTGTAAGTAAAACTTTAAGGCACGGACCACGTCCAGATTATGTAACAGACGCTGCTTCTTAGAAGAAGGATTAGGGCACCAGGAAGGAACAACAATTTCCGGATTAATATTGTTATTGGAAACAACCTTAGGAAGAAAACCAGGTTTGGTACATAAAACCAACTTATCAGAATGAAATATGAGATAAGGCGAATCACACTGTAATGCTAAAAGCTCAGAAACTCTTCGAGCAGAAGAAATAGCAACCAAAAACAGAACTTTCCAAGATAATAATTTAATATCTATGGAATGCAGAGGTTCAAACGGAACCCCTTGAAGAACTCAAAGAACTAAATTTAAACTCGAGGGAGGAGTAATTGGTCTAAAAACAGGCTTAATTCTAGAGAGAGCCTGAGAAAAAGACTGAACATCTGGCACATCTGCCAAACGTTTGTGAAACAAAATTGACAACGTAGAAATTTGTCCCTTTAAGGAACTTGCTGATAACCCTTTCTCCAATCCTTCTTGGAGAAAAGACAGAATCCTAGGAATCCTAACTTTACTCCATTAATAACCTTTGGATTCACACCTATACAGATATTTATGCCATATCTTATGATAGATTTTTCTAATGACAGGCTTTCTAGCCTGTATCAAAGTACTGATAACCGAATCAGAGAATCCTCGCGTCGATAAAATCAAGTGTTCAATCTCCACGCAGTCAGCTACAGAGAAATTAGATTTTGGATGTTGGAAAGGACCTTGAATGAGAAGGTCCTGTCTCAAAGGAAGTTTCCACGGTGGCAGAGAGGACATATCCACTAGATCCGCATTCCAAGTCCTGCGTGGCCACGCAGGTGCTATCAGGATCACTGAAGCTCTCTCCTGTTTGATTCCTAGGCTGAACAACCAAGGCACTGCAAAGGCATCTATCAGTTTGGCTTGAAGATCCCTCGACCGGGATCCGTATCTTGGAAGCTTGGCATTCTGTCGAGATGCCATCAGATCCAATTCCAGTCTGCCCCATCGGAGAATCAATGAGGCAAATACCTCCGGGTGGAGTTCCCACTCCCCCGGATGAAAGGTCTGTCGAAAATCCGCTTCCCAGTTCTCTACTCCTGGGATATAGATTGCTGACAGATGACAAGAGTGGGCTTCTGCCCAACGGATTATCTTGGATACCTCTCTCATCGCTAAGGGACTCCTTGTTCCCCCCTGATGATTGATATAGGCCACAGTCGAGATGTTGTCTGACTGGAATCTGATGAATTTGGCCGAAGCAAACTGAGGCCATGTCTGAAGCGCATTGAATATTGCTCTCAGTTCCAGAATATTGATTGGAAGTAAAGACTCCACCTGAGTCCTAACACCCTGAGCCTTCAGGGAATTCCAGACTGCACCCCAGCCCAGAAGGCTGGCGTCTGTTGTCAGTATCACCCACGAGGGTCTGCGGAAACAAGTCCCCTGGGACAGATGATCCAGCGACAACCACCAAAGAAGAGAGTCTCTGGTTTCTTGGTCTAGATTTATCTGAGGAGATAAATCCGCATAATCCCCATTCCACTGTCCGAGCATGCACAACTGCAGTGGTCTGAGATGAAAGCGAGCAAACGGAATGATGTCCATTGCTGCTACCATTAATCCAATTACCTCCATACACTGAGCCACTGATGGCCGAGGAATGGACTGAAGTATTTAGAATCTTTGATTTCCTGACCTCTGTCAGAAATATTTTCATGGCTACCGAGTCTATCAGAGTTCCCAAGAAAGGAACCCTTGTCTGTGGAACAAGTGAACTCTTCTCTATGTTCACCTTCCAACCGTGAGTTCTCAGGAAAGACAACACTGTGTCCGTGTGAGATTTTGTCAGTTGATATGTTGACGCCTGGATCAGAATATCATCCAGATAAGGCACCACTGCTATGCCTTGTGGTCTGAGAACCACCAAAAGAGACCCTAGAACCTTTGTGAAGATTCTGGGTGCTGTGGCAAACCCGAAGGGAAGAGCCACAAATTGATAATGTTTGTCCAGGATTGCAAACCTTAGAAACTGATAATGATCCTTGTGTATAGGAATATGAAGTTAAGCATCCTTCAAGTCCATGGTAGTCATATATTGACCCTCCTGGATCATTGGTAAAATTGTTCGTATAGTCTCCATCTTGAACGATGGGACTCTGAGAAACTTGTTTAGACACTTGAGGTCTAAGATGGGTCTGAAAGTTCCCTCTTTTTTGGGAAACACAAATAGATTAAAACCCCTGTCCTTGTTCCGATTTTGGAACTGGACAAATTAATCCCATGGTAACAAGGTCTTTTACACAGCGTAAGAACGCCTCTCTTTTTATCTGGTCTACAGATAATCTTGAAAGATGAAACCTCCCTCTTGGGAGAAAATCCTTGAAGTCCAATTGATAACTGTGGGTCACTATTTCTAGTGCCCAGGGGTCCTGAACATCTCTTGCCCAATCCTGGGCAAAGAAAGAAAGTCTGCCCTCTACTAGATCCGGTCCCGGATTGGGGGCCACCCCTTCATGCTGTCTTTGTAGCAGCAGCGGGCTTCTTAGATTGTTTACCTTTATTCAAATTCTGGTTGGGTCTCCAGACTGACTTAGATTGGGTAAAATTCCCTTCCTGCTTTGTGGAGGAAGAGGAAGCAGAATTTTCCTCCCTTAAAATTCCGAAAGGAACGAAAATTATTTACCCCTTATCTTAACAGACGTATCCTGAGGTAGGGCATGGCCTTTACATCCTGTAATGTCAGAAATTATTTCCTTCAATTCTGGCCCGAAAATGGTCTTACCTTTAAAGGGAATAGCTAAAAGCTTAGTTTTTGATGACACATCAGCAGACCAAGATTTGAGCCACAACGCTCTACGCGCTAGGATAGCAAATCCTGCATTTTTCGCCACTAATTTAGCAATTTGAAAAGCGGCATCAGTAATAAAAGAATTAGCTAACTTGAGTGCCTTAATTCTATCCAAAATGTCATCTAACAGAATCTCAACCTTCAGAGACTCCTCCAGAGTTTCAAACCAAAAAGCTGCTGCAGTAGTTACTGGAACAATGCAAGCTGTAGGTTGTAAAAGAAAACCCTGATTAATAAACAATTTCTTTAGGAGACCCTCTAATTTTTTATCCATAGGGTCTTTGAAAGCACAACTGTCCTCAATGGGTATAGTTGTACGCTTAGCCAGGGTAGATATGGCTCCCTCCACCTTAGGCACCGTTTGCCACAAGTCCCGAATGGTGTCTGATATGGGAAACATTTTCTTAAAATTAGGAGGGGGAAAAAACGGTATACCTGGTCCATCCCATTCCTTCTTTATAATTTCCAAAATTCTTTTAGGAACCGGAAAGTAGGCACTTCTAGATATTTGTCCATCTTACACAATTTCTCTGGTGGAATCCCAATAGGGTCACAATCATCCAGAGTCGCTAAAACCTCCTGAAGCAACAGATGGAGGTGTTCGACCTTAAATTTAAAGGACATAGTGTCCGAATCTGTCTGAGGTAACACATTCCCTGAGTCTGAAATTTCTCCCTCAGGCAGCAATTCCCTGACCCCCAACTCAGAACACTGTGAAAGTACATCGGAAATAGCTAATAAAGCATCAGAGGATTCAGCATTCACATTAATACTTGACCTACTGCGTTTACCCTGTAACACTGGTCATTTAGATAATACCTCTGTAAGGGTAGTTGACATAACTTCAGCCATCTCCTGCAGAGTAAAGGAATTAGATGCACTAGAGGTACTTGGCGTCGCTTGTGTGGGCGTTAAAGGCTATGACACTTGGGGAGAATTGGATGGCATATCCTGATTTTCTTCAAACTGAGAATCATCCTTAGACACAATGGCCTCTAGTTATGAAGCTCCGTACGTACCTGCCTTCGCCGGCCCCAATACGCTCGCCTAAACTCGCCTCACATCGCCGCCGTGGACCTGAATATGTTCGCAAAAGTTATCAAAAAAGCTGTCAAAAAGCCGCGCACCAAGTACGGGGTGATGAGCAGCGGACTGTGATAGTTATCACTCATCCAATCTCGCTGCTCTTTGGCTTTTTTACAGCTTTATTGATAAGCTGTCACTAAGCACTCACGCTATACTATACTGTTCTACCCCCTATACCGCCGCCCCCTGAGCCCCCCGCAACTAAATAAAGTTATTAACACCTAAACCGCCGCTCCTAGACCCCGTTGCAACTATAATAAATGTATTAACCCCTAAACCGCCACTCCCGGACCCTTCCACCACCTACATAATACCTATTAACCCCTATCCTGCCCCCTTAAACCTCCGCCACCTATAATAAAGTTATTAACCCCTATCCTGCAGATCCCGGACCCTGCCGCAACTAAATAAATTGTTTAACCCCTAAACCGCTGCTCCCGAACCCTGCCGCCACTTATATTAAACTTATTAACCCCTAATGTGCCCCCCCTACACCGTCGACACCTATAATAAAGTTATTAACCCCTATCCTACCCCCCTATATCGCCGCCATCTATATTAAACTAATTAACCCCTATCCTGCCCCCCTATACCGCCGCAACCTATAATAAAGTTATTAACCCCTAAACCTAAGTCTAACACTAACCCTAACACCCCCCCCTAACTTAAATATTAATTAAATAAATCTAAATAAATATTACTCTTATTAAATTAATTATTCCTATTTAAAACTAAATACTTACCTATAAAATAAACCCTAATAGCTACAATATTACTAATAATTATATTATAGCTATTTTAGGATTTATTTTTATTTTACAGGCAAATTTAAATTTATTTTAACTAGGTACAATAGATTTAATAAATCTAAGTAAAAATTACTCTTATTAACTAAATTAATCCTATTTAAAACTAAATACTTACCTATAAAATAAATCCTAATATAGCTACAATATTACTAATAATTATATTGTAGCTATTTTAGGATTTATTTTTATTTTACAGGCAAATTTAAATTTATTTTAACTAGGCTATTAAATAGTTATTAACTACAATTACACCTAACACTACACTATCATTAAATAAATTATTCCTATTTAAAACTAAATACTTACCTGTAAAATAAACCCTAAGATAGCTACAATGTAATTAATAATTACATTGTAGCTATCTTTGGATTTATATTTATTTTACAGGCAACTTTGTATTTATTTTAACTAAGTACAATAGTTATTAAATAAATAGTTATTAACTATTTAATAACTACCTAGCTAAAAGAAATACAAAATTACATGTAAAATAAATCCTAACCTAAGTTACAATTAAACCTAACACTACACTATAATTAAATAAATTAAATTAATTAACTACAAGTAGCTACAATTAAATACAATTAAATAAACTAACTAAAGTACAAAAAAAAGAAACACTAAATTACAGAAAATAAAAAAAGATTACAAGAGTTTTAAACTAATTACACCTAATCTAAGCCCCCTAATAAAATAAAATTAAAAAAAAAAAGTCCCTACCCTATACTACATTACAAAGTAACCAGCTCTTTTACCAGCCCTTAAAAGGGCTTTTTGTGGGGCATGCCCCAAAGTAATCAGCTCTTTTGCCTGTAAAAAAAAAATACAACCCCCCCAACATTAAAACCCACCACCCACATACCCCTACTCTAACCCACCCAAACCCCCTTAAATAAACCTAACACTACCCCCCTGAAGATCTCCCTACCTTGAGTCGTGTTCACCCAGCCGGGCCGAAGTCATCATCCAAGGGGCGCTGAAGATGTCTTCCATCCGATAGAAGTCTTTATCCAAGGGGCGCTGAAGAGGTCTTCCATCCGATAGAAGTCTTCATCCAGGCGACGTCTTCAATCTTCATCCATCCGGAGCGGAGCGGAGCCATCTTCAAAGCAGCTGACGCGGATCCATCCTCTTCAACCGACGCCTACCCGTCGAATGAATATTCCTTTAAGTGACGTCATCCACGATGGCGTCCCTCGAATTCCGATTGGCTGATAGGATTCTATCAGCCAATTGGAATTAAGGTAGGAAAAATCTGATTAGCTGATTCAATCAGCCAATCAGATTCAAGTTCAATCCAATTGGCTGATCCAATCAGTCAATCAGATTGAGCTTGCATTCTATTGGCTGATCGGAACAGTTAGTTTATTTAATTGTATTTAATTGTAGCTACTTGTAGTTAATTAATTTAATTAATTTAATTATAGTGTAGTGTTAGGTTTAATTGTAACTTAGGTTAGGATTTATTTTACAGGTAATTTTGTATTTATTTTAGCTAGGTGGTTATTAAATAGTTAATAACTATTTAATAACTATTGTACCTAGTTAAAATAAATACAAAGTTGCCTGTAAAATAAATATAAATCCTAAGATAGCTACAATGTAATTATTAATTACATTGTAGCTATCTTAGGGTTTATTTTACAGGTAAGTATTTAGTTTTAAATAGGAATAATTTATTTAATGATAGTGTAGTGTTAGGTGTAATTGTAGTTAATAACTATTTAATAGCCTAGTTAAAATAAATTTAAATTTGCCTGTAAAATAAAAATAAATCCTAAAATAGCTACAATATAATTATTAGTAATATTGTAGCTATATTAGGATTTATTTTATAGGTAAGTATTTAGTTTTAAATAGGATTAATTTAGTTAATAAGAGTAATTTTTACTTAGATTTATTAAAATAATATTTAAGTTAGGGGGGTGTTAGGGTTAGTGTTAGACTTAGGTTTAGGGGTTAATTAGTTTAATATAGATGGCGGCGGTATAAGGGGGGCAGGATATGGATTAATAAATTTATTATAGGTGGCGACGGTGTAGGGGGGGCAGATTAGGGGTTAATAAGTTTAATATAGGTGGCGGCGGGGGACGGGATCGACAGGATAGGGTTTAATAAATTTATTATAGGTGGCGGCAGTATAGGGGGGCAGGATAGGGGTTAATAGGTATTATGTAGGTGGCAGCGGGGTCCAGGAGCGGCGGTTTAGGGGTTAACATATTTATTATAGTTGCGGCGGGGTCCGGGAGCGGCGATTTAGGGGTTAATAAGTTTATTAGAGTGGCGGTGGGCTCCAGGACTGGAGGTTTAGTTGTTAATAAGTTTATTAGAGTGGCGGTGGGCTCTGGAAGTGGCGGTTTAGGGTTTAATAAGTTTATTAGAGTGGTGGTAGGCTCCGGGAGCGGCGGTTTAGGGGTTAACATGTTTAATATAGGTGGTGGCGGTGTAGGGGGGCAGATTAGGGGTGTTTAGACTCGGGGTACATGTTAGGGTGTAGACAGCTCCCATAGGAATCAATGGGATGTCGGGCAGCAGCGAACATGAACTTTCGCTATGATCAGACTCCCATTGATTCCTATGGGATCCGCCGCCTCCAGGGAGCGGATTTAAAACCAAGTACGCTGGGCCGGAAAAGTGCTGAGAGTACCTGGTAGTCATTTGATAACTTCCAAAAGTAGTCAGATTGTGCCGAACTTGCGTTCAGCACATCTGGAGTGACGTAAGAATCGATCTGTGTTGGACTGAGTCCGGCGGATTGTAGCTTACGTCACAAAATTCTACTTTTGCCGATGTGTTGGGCTTGATAACTTAGGCGAATCATCCTCGCCACAAATACGCTGCGGAATTCCAGCATATTTGAGGTTGACGGCTTGATAACTAGAGGCCACTATCTTTACTTAGAATGTGCTCTTTACAATGTAAGGCCCTTTCAGTACAAGAGGTACACAATGTAAGAGGGGGTTCCACAATGGCATCTAAACACATAGAACACTGAGATTCCTCAATGTCAGACATGCTGAACAGACCAGTAAAAAACCACAAAAGTCGTTTAAATACTTTAATAAATGTTTTAAACAGTTTTCAGAAAAACGTGTACTGTGCCTTTAAAAAATAAAAAGTGAACAATTTTTTCAAAAGTGCGTAAAAACGTTAATTTGTCTTCAAAATTAACACAATCCTAAATAAGGCTTCCAAAAATTATTGCACCCTAAGTATTAAGGGAAGAATTAACTGCTAAACAGTACTTATAGCCATTTATAATAAGTGAGCACAAAAATACCCTCTGCACCTCGCCACAGCTCAGCTGTGGTGCCTACCTGCCCCCAGGGTACTTCGAGAAGACTCAACAACAATCTGGAAAGGAAAGAACTCTGTTTAAGCTCCACCGGAGCTAATGCCTGCTGCTTCCTAGCCAGAATACTGAGCGCGTCTGAGTGCACAAAAATAAGCCCCGCCCATCAGGACCGATGACCGACTAGGCCCAACAACCGCATGGATGAGCGGTTACGAAACTAGCCATGTGGAATGATTACCCCTAAAAATTGCAACGGTTAACAGAAACAACCACCATAAACATAAATATCCCCAGTGTCTTTATAATGAAACTTTTATCACATTCATTATAATCCTTGCCCAAATGTCAACATAATAAAAAATAAAAAATGAACAGGTTTCAGTAACACCCCCTTTGAAAATAGGTCTACTGCTTACCCCTTCCCTAAAAGGGAATATATTTTCAGCCGTTTTTCTGACATACCAAGTCTCTTCAGAAATAAAAGGCTGCACATACCTCAAAAGCTGCAGGCAGCATGAAACAGTCTCCACACTGAAGATGTCTCCTGTATTACCTTCAGATCTGTGGTAACCAACATGGATCTTAGTTACAGCTGCTAAGATCATCAACCTCAGGGCAGAATTCTTCTTCCAAAACCCCCTGAGGGAAAACAGTACTCACCGGTACCATTTAAAATAAAAAACTTCTTGATTGAAGAAACTAATACTAACACCTCACTTTACCTCTTCCTAGTATAACACAGGCAAAGAGAATGACTGGAGGTGGAGGGAAGGGAGGAGCTATATATACAGCTCTGCTGTGGTGCTCTTTGCCACTTCCTGTTAGCAGAAGGATAATATCCCACAAGTAAGGATGAAATCGTGGACTCGTCCTATCTTGTAGAAGAAATGTTAATATCTATATAATTTACACTGGCTTTCAATAGAATGCTCTTTCTGAATATTGTAACTACAATGTTGGTTTCAGGTCACTTGATAACCTGTTATCTTACATTAGTATCTTCAATGGAAATGATGTGACATAAAGTCATACACTACCATCATAAGACTTTTTATAGTAGCAAACAATGACAAAATATTTTTTTTAAAACATTGAAATACACCTTGACTTAAAGGGAAACAAGGGAGTTCAAATATAATCTCTATTTTCTCTACTAGCTGATACTGAACTTGAGTAGGGGTCCTCCAGAGACACAGCTGCATAGGCTGGTTAGTAATTATGATTTGTTTAAAACAATAAACACATCAATTTATTGTTAAAATCCACTCATGATAAGATTCAACATTTAATTATCTGTCTTTTTTGTTTCCATAGTTGTTGAATAAGTCTATTTCATAACAATGATTCAATATGCAGGTTCTCATGTGTATGTGTTTACCCATAATTTATTGCAATGTTTACATTAAAACACCTAATGGTGCTCAGAGCAGATAATAATCATATTAATGTCCCCTAACAAAAAACCTTCAAACAGACGAAGCATGCTTGTGTTTTTTAAAGGTAGTTTTTACACTGTGTGTACACACTCAGTCAAATATCTCAAAGCTGTCACAGAACACCCATAAAAAACAGATCAACCATGTTTCAGAGAACTAAACATTTAATTTATTCTTTATTATTTGAATGGTGCAACAATATTGTTGTCCATGCATTTATTTTTAAATGTGAGAATTCAACATACACATTCATAACATCCTTTATTAATACAGGAACCCATTCTCTTTACTAGCGGCAGCAGCTCACGTGGTAAACATCATTTCTTGTCAACATTTTGATAGCTAGTACCAAAACTATTGCAACAATTGGACAATAAAAATCATATCTAGTCCAAAACTTAACATAATGCTTTTTCACTTATGTCTTGGGACCATGGTATATTGACTTATATTTAATTAAAGTTAATATAAGAATTCACTGTAAATAGTTTAAACGGACACTCAAGTCAAAATGAAGCCTTAATGAATTAGATGGAGCATTTAATTTCAAACAACTTTGCAATTTACTTCCTTTAACAAAATGTGCACATTATTTGTATATTTACAATTTTTGAGTCATCAGCTCTTACTGAGCATTTGCCAGAATTCACAGAATATACGTACAGTGCCCTCCACTTATATTGGCACCCTTGGTAAATATGAGCAAAGAAGGCTGTGAAAAAAATATTTATTGTTTAACCTTTTAATATTTGGTTAAAAAAATTCACAAAAATAATGTGCTCTATTGGATATCAAACAATTGTAAAACACAGGTTTCTAAAAAAAATCTTTGTAAATATATGTGTGGCACAATTATTGGCACCCCTATGAACTCATATGATTCAACCATGCCTTCCTGTTTCACAGGGGTATAAATATGAGGTAACACAAATGCCAAATTCCCTTAGACATTCATCACAATGGAAAGACCAAGGGAAATAGCTGTGATATGCGGCAAAAGGTTGTTGAGCTTCACAAAATGGGAATTGGCTATATTAAAATAGCAAAAGCACTGAAAATTCCAATTTCCACCATCAGGGTAATAATTAAAAGGTTCCAGTCAACTGGAAGAGTTATGAATCAACCTGAAAGAGGACTTGTGCCTATATTGTCTCAACGTACTTTGAAGAGAATGGTTTAATTGGCCAAAATATCTCCAAGGATCACAGCTGGGGAATGGCAGAAGTTAGTTGCGTCTTGGGGTCAGAAAGTCTACAAAACTACAATCTGACATCACTTACATTACCACAAGTTGTTTGGAAGGGTTTCAAGAAAAAAGTCTCTACTCTATTCCAAAAACAAACTCAAGCATCTTCAGCTTGCCAGACACTACTAGAACTTCAAATGGGTTCAGGTTCTATGGTCAGATGAAACCAAAATAGAGATTTTTGGCAATAAACACCAGAGGTGGGTTTGACGCACAGAGAAAAATAGCCATATGGAAAAGTACCTCATGCCCAAGGTTAAATATGGTGGTGACTCTTTAATGTTTTGAGACTGTTTTTCTTCCGGAAGACCTGAACATTTTGTTAGGATACAACTTTGCATGCAAGTATTTTCCATTTCCTGCTTTGTAATGTTAGTTACATATTCAACTTGTAATAAGAGCGCTACCCAATGCTTACTTCTAGCAGAGTTAGCACAAGTGTTAAATGCCACTCCAGTTGTAATTAGACATGTGCGTTTCATTTCATTCTGAATCGAAAATTAGACAAATTCGACATAATCTGAGATTTGAATCGATTAGAATTTCCAAATTACCCTAGCAATGAAACTAAACTAATCCGAATGTGTTTGTAACAAATAAATCCGAATTAGTTCGGATTTATTCATTACATTTGAATGGTCTACGTTTTTGTGCACGCTAGTGTGGTATCATAAAAATTTAATTTATAATCACAATTCAGTATAAAAATTAAATTTTGTGAGATTTAGTGAGATAGAACAGTTAAATACTTCTGTTTGTGTAACTTGGAACCATCAACATAACACATACCACACTTCTGAATTTACTAATCAAATCCGAAAACAAATACATCACAATATATCCGAATTTATTCGAATCCGAATGAAGACTAAACAAATACATTCAAATCTATCCAAATTCTAATCTATCCGAAACGAAATTCGAAAAAACTTGAATCGGTCCAAAACGAACCAAAACAAATTATTCCGCTGCACACATGGTTAATTGTAATGTGGCCCAATGTGTTTTACTGCGTATTTAATGTACATATTTAACATTCCAATGTTCTTCACAGAGAGGTCAGTGTTATTTTTATTGTACATAAATATTTATATACCTATATATCTAGTACACATATTTTTCATTCTTTTGTTCTTCACATAGAAAAAAATATAATTGTTATTATTAAATATATATTTCTATATATATATGTGAAAATGTTAATGTAAAATAGATATCTATACATATAAATCAATAGGAATAGATATACAGGTATAGGTATATACAGATATATATATATATATATATATATATAAATATATATTTAAAATAAATATAACATTTTGCTGTATGTGAAGAACATTGGAATGTGACATACTAATAACTCCTCTCAGGTTAGCGTGCGAGTAATAAGTGCTAGGTTTTTTCTTCTACGCTCTCCATTGAAGTCTATGGGGCAGTCGCGATATCCACAGTCTGGAAGCTAGCGCATTTTGGGTTTTGCTTGTGTGCAAACTTTTTACTTTTTAACTTGTAATACGTGCGCTACCGGACACGTGCAAAAAGCTTGCTTCTAGCAAAGTTTACGCTCAAGCGGGAGCACTAAATAGCGTGCCACTTGTAATCTAGCCCATCATGTCTATAATATACTAGTGTACATATAAACATCATCCTCATTAATTACCTACTCATTTTTATTGAATGTATATTTTTATGAGGATTTAGATTCAGATGAAAATGGCATTTTGGAATGACTATTAATTGGACACTAGATTGTTACCCATGGTTGGGTTTTAATTCTAACAATGTCTGTGTACAATATAAATGTAAGAACACTTTAGAATAATTTTACAGCAAAAACACATTTTGTTATTTAAAAATATATTGTATATGACATTTTTAATGCATATGGCTGAATGTTGCATTTATGAAATTACTGCAATTTGTCACTAGGTTTTCGCCCAAGTTGTCATTTAAGACATTTATCCCTGTGTATAATTTCAATTATGAAATAGGTCATTTTAACTAGGGGAGGAATGTAAAGGGTTCAACAATACTGCCCTTTATTCTCTAGCTAAATGAATATTTTGTATTACCATCCACATACTGTATGTGTAGTTTATAAATGAAAGGAAGATTGCTAAATATTATCGCCCAACTTTGCATTTAAGTATTTTCCATTTGTGGGAAACCTGCTTTATAAGGATAGTTAATTTAACCAATAGAAGCTTGAAAATGGTGTGAAATAAAAAGTAATTTTGTGTTATTCATCAAATGTTATAATATGAACTTAATAATGTTTCAGCATTTATGTGACTTTTAAGAATGACAAGACCTGGGCACTGTGTGAACAATGCAATTGTTGGTCTGTTTTTCTTTATAAATCTTTACATGACATATCAATAATATCATTTAGCAAATTGAAAGTAATTTTGTTTTTGACCTTATTTCTTTTTTATCAAAAGTTGCTAGAATAAAAAGGGATACACAACAACAAAGAAAGCAATGTGCTGTGTATGAAGGCTATATACATATATACTTTTTTGTGCCTTAAACAAGATAAACATGTAATTTTCTCATAACTAACTCAGGCATACTGTGGGTTAAATTACAAGTAGTGCCTTAATGATAGTGCAGAACACGATAAGCAATATTGTTATCATTAGCACTCAATGTGATATTACAAGTGCATTGTAAAATGCCATTTACCAGAGAAGGCTAGCGTGACCCACTTCGCTTAAGCGCAATCTATACATTCAATGGTTAGCACACACATGCTAAATATTGCTCACATTACAAGATGAAAAGTATAGATTGTGCACAAGCAAAACAATAAATAGCGCTTGAAGAGTTAGCGTGGTCTGAGACCTAATGTAAAGTCTAAGGCTAAAAATAAAAGTTACACAAAACGCATGAAATAAAAACCAAACTTAAGTATTACACTCACATATATTCATATTAAAATAATATAAATATATTTTTAATTATACATTTATTAACAGCGATTTAAAAGGATATGGTATATGACAAGGTGCTTTACTTGGAAGGGCTCAAATGTGTGTGCGCGCGTGTATATAATGTGCGTGTGTGTGTTTGTTTGTGTACATATATATGTGTAGGCATTTATATATAAATGTGAGTATATATATATATATATATATATATATATATATATATATATATATACGTATCGTATGTATGTATATAGTGCATACATACATATACATGCATATACATATTTAAACATAGAGGGGGGCAAGGGAGCAACAGTGTAGTTTAAAGTGCTAATGGGGATATTAGGGGCAGTCAGTTAGGGTTAGATTGTGAGGGAGCTAGGATGATAGGAAGATGGAGGGCTATAGTAAGCGGCGGTGGCTTTGTGCGACATAGTAGAGCAGGACCAGAGGAGAGGGAGCAGCTAATTAGTGTCCCACCCTAGAATAAGTAGAGTAGGGACAGAGGGGAAGACCTATGTCTGAAGGGGATAGAAGGACTCATGCATTTGGGATAGATCAGGTAGAGAAGGCTGGTCTCTCATCACAAGTGGGAGGGCACAAGTCTGCTGGGCATCCTCAAAGGCCCAGGATTAAGGAGGAGCCATATAGGGAAGCCGAGAAAGTGGCTTTGATAATTGCATATGTACAGTGAGCCCCGCAATTGTAGAGAATTTATTTGATCAGCAACATTAGAAGTAGGCTATTGGTGAAAATCAGGGAGTCTTGCGTAAAAGTGGAGAATCTGCAACTCACATGGCCAGTTTAAAAGAGAAGATGAGAATGGAGGAAGAGTCAACCCAGAGGTCAATGGATAATCTATAGTAATTTGGAGGAGCTGCTGAGGGGTAGAATGACTACAGCTCAAGATCCCGAGATCCCAGAAGGAGGAAATATGGCTGCTGCATCTTTTGAAAGGCAGGAGTGCTAGTATAAAATGTCTTCAGTATTTATATCATTTTTATTTATTAATAAAATTTGATCTAGTTTAAAAAGGATTTTGTATTATAAAAACATTATATCCGGAGAATGAAAGAAAGGTAATTACATATAAAGACATAGTAAAAAAGACGTCTTTATTTTTCATGTTTTATATAGAGAATAATACTTTTTAAAGTTAAGATAATTCCATTAAATCCATATTTAATTAGTACTATTGTTATGTTCTTTTGTTATGTAATTAAAGAAATAATTCCTTTTTGTTTAAAACAGAAACATGTTTGGATCATTAGCACTTTCAGCAAGGGCCCAGTAGTATTTGAGAATGTGTATTACAAAATAAATAAATCAGATGCTAATCACACAAATGTGACTAGTGCTGCTGAGGGGATCAGCGGTAGTTTCCACTCATGACTAGCTGTTTTATTTGTGTACCGAGATGTTCTTCTTCTATGTGTTTAACCCTTTTGCTTGATTAAAACATATAGCATCTGTAAAAAGCCTCTCAATTCACAGATATGTTTATACACACATTACACGTATCATAAAGAGCTGCATACTTTATTATTCACTGCTATGATCAATGCTATATAGCATAATAATTAATCTGATCCAGGACACAGGATAGATTAGCGTCATACGCACCCTACCTATCAATACTGGGCAAGCAAATAATTTATTTATTTTTTTAACACCCGCATAGAATTATATCCCAACAGGAGCAGTCATTTCCTCTTGCCCATTTAAATAGACCGTTGCAATTCTAAAAACCCCCACAGTAATGTCTTTTTTTTTTTAACTCTTTCACCAAAATCCACTATTATCTCCTTCTTGGAAGACACAGTCCTACTGTACCCTATGCCCACTTCTATGTGCTTGGCTATGTGTTTTTTTACTGTATTCCTATAATCCTCTAACACGCTAGCTCCACCACTCTAAATACAGAATGAACCATACCACTATACCTTCTCCAATATCTCTCTGTACAATTGGGCAAACAAAAGCAACGCAATATTCATTTTGCCACCACGCATTTATCCACATTCATCCCCATTTAATTTATTTTAATTTAATTTAGTTTAAATAGGTGTTTAGGTTAGTTATAATTATAATAATAAAACCCCAAGAGTGAGTACACAAGTCATATACAGTAATTGTTAACTTCACCGGTAAAAAGCTCTGAGTTGTATAAACACAATTGTACTATCAACTGTCTGAAATATTCTTACTGTTGAATCTCTTTGTTCTGATAATTTACTTTAACCACCCTGTAGGGTGGAATAATGTCTACATTGTGCAACTGTACTCATTGTTGGCAGTAAAAAAAACATATAGGGGTATATTTATCAAAGCGTCCACTGAAAATACACTTGAATCTCACGTCGTATTTGTCGTGAGATTGATCCGCCATAGTTATCAAAGCGTCAAGATCACTGTTGAATTTTGTGACGTAATATACGCTCCTGCGATCGATGCTTGCGTCATTACAGATGTTTCGAATTCAGATTCGACTCTATTTGACCCTTTTGCAAATTTATCAAACATTTAACAGGTATGCTCATGTCTATTCCGATGGAGCATACCTAGTTTTCAATCTGCCACCCTTGAGGCCGCGGATGCCATAGAACTCAATGGGGGGTCTGAAAACACAGAAAGCTTATGTTCGATGCTGCAAGAGAGTGAAGTATATTACATAATAAAAGTAAATTATAAACTTTATTGAAATTGTATACCCTTTCTAAATCAAACAATATTATTGCTACACATTTGGTGCACTAGTAGATATAGGGATACAAATGAAAAATACATTATTACTTATGGATTATGCTACAACTTTGTCTCTCATTACAAAGCAAGGGGACAATATTATTTCTCCAAATTTGTTGCATATCAAGACTTCTAGAAATACAAATACACATTAATTTATGTGAAAGTATCATATAACAAATAAATATACATATAACTTTCTAAGAGATATTGTTTATTGAGGTATAAATCTATCTATTTCTTGGACATTAACAAATGAAAAATAAAAGATTAGCTTTAGAGAAATGTGCTTGTTCATGGACAGTAAGGAAATGGGATAAAGTTGGGAAAAACATGAAAAACAGCAACATCGATGACTGTTAGCTAACAACAGTCCGATGCTCATTGCGCCGTACTTGACGTGCGTGTTTTTTATTTTTTTATACTTAAGGGGATCGTATGTGGATCAGCGTCAGCGATGTCTTATTACTCAAATAATACTTCCTTGAATGGCATATTGACTGTTTTAAGCTATACTTGTTCTCCAGCTTGCCAAATAATTGGCATCATGGACTGGGTCTTCAATTGCTCAACTACTACCTCCTTGTATGGCCTTTGGACTGTGTTATGCCATACTCTAGCACAAACACTTGCTCTCCTGGAGTGTTTTTGTTTAAACTCTGGGAAGTGGCTGATTCTGTAAAAGTAAATTAGCATATGTTCTATCAGTGCAATAGTCCCGTACAACTTTAGCCTGATGTTTATTAAATAATTATATATTTTACATTTTAATATTTAAAATAAACTGGTTGATGTATGGAAAAATGTAAGGAATTATTTAATGGGGGTGTTCATAAGCTGGCTCCCTAATGGTGCTGGAGCCCCTCTGAATCTCTTCATTCTTGCCTTCATAGATTAATTGCAATTGGGTTGCAATCATTATTATTAAAGAGACATTGGGGCCTATTTATCAATGTGTGAGTGAACATGATACAATGTAGCGTTATCATGTCCGCTGCACATCGATAAATGCCAACAGCATACGCTGTCAGCATTTATCATTGCACCAGCAGTTGTTGTGAACTGCTGGTGCAACGCCACCCCCTGCAGATTTGCGGCCAATCGGCTGCTAGCAGGGGGTGTAAATCAACCCAATCGTATTCAATTGGGTTAATTTCTGTCCGCCGCCTCAGAGCAGGCAGACAGGTTATGGAGCAGCGGTCTTTAGATCTTCCCATGGCAGCAGGAGTTCAGGATCTCAAAACTTCACCAGAAGTCACCAGTTGTTCAATACTCAGTTCTCAGACAGAGACAGGTGTAGCAAACAGTGGCAAGAGTTTATTAAAAAAACATCTTAAAACAAGCAACACATTTCTCAGCCCTAAGGCTGTTTCATTAGTCTATAAAAACTGTATAAAAACTGTATAAAAACTCTTGGTACTTATACACCAACATATCAATGCATAATTGCTACATAAAGTGCATCTGTGTGAAGCCTCAAATGGCACACCTCCCCTAACAATATGGTCTGTCCTTGACAAACAAAGGGCAAATCCAATCGCATAAACAGAGACTCTAACAACTCATGCATTTGATGAGGTCAGCCAAAAATAAATAAAAACAAAGGCCTAGATTTAGAGTTTGGCGTTAGCCGTCAAAAGCAGCGTTAAGGGGTCCTAACGCTGCTTTTTAACACCCGCTGGTATTTAGAGTCAGGCAGGAAAGGGTCTACCGCTCACTTTATTTCCGCGACTCAAAGCTACCGCAGATCCCCTTACATCAATTGCGTATCCTATCTTTTCAATGGGATTTGCCTAACGCTGGTATTTGGAGTCTTGGAAGAAGTGAGCGGTAGAGCCTCTACCGACAAGACTCCTACCGCCAAAAAAAGTCAGTAGTTAAGAGCTTTATGGGCTAACGTGGAACATAAAGCTCTTAACTACTGTGCTACAAAGTACACTAACACCCATAAACTACCTATGTATCCCTAAACCGAGGCCCCCCCACATCGCAAACCCTCGAATAAAAAATGTTTAACCCCTAATCTGCCGACCGGACACCGCCGCCACCTACATTATAGCTATGAACCCCTAATCTGCTGCCTCTAACATCGCTGACACCTATATTATATTTATTAACCCCTATCTGCCCCCCCAACGTCGCCGCTACCTAACTCCCCTTATTAACCCTTAATCTGGCGACCGGACCTCGCCACCACTATAATAAATGTATTAACCTCTAAACTGCTGCACTCCCACCTCGCAACACTATAATAAATTGTATTAACCCCTAATCTGCCCTCCCTAACATCGCCGCCACCTACCTACAATTATTAACCCCTAATCTCCAGCCCGCAACGTCGCCGCTACTATAATTAAAGTTATTAACCCCTAAACCTAACTCTATCCCTAACCCTAACACCCCCTAAGTAAAATATAATTTTAATTGAATGAAATAATATTCCTATAATTAAATAAATTATTCCTATTTAAAACTAAATACTTACCTACAAAATAAACCCTAATATAGCTACAATAAAACTAATAATTACATTGTAGCTATTTTAGGATTTATATTTATTCTACAGGCAACTTTGTATTTATTTTAACTAGGTACAATAGCTATTAAATAGTTAATAACTATTTAATAGCTACCTAGTTTAAAATAAGTACAAAATTACCTGTAAAATAAATCCTAACCTAAGTTACAAATACACCTAACACTACACTATCATTAAATTAATTAATATAAATTACCTACAATTAGCTAAACTAAAATACAATTAAATAAACTAATCTATAATACAAAAAAACCACTAAATTACAAAAATAAAAAAATATTACAAGAAGTCTAAACTTATTACACCTAATCTTAGCCCCCCTAATAAAATAAAAAAGCCACCTTAAAAGGGCTTTTTGCGGGGCATTGCCCCAAAGTAATCAGCTCTTTTACCTGTAAAAAAAATACAACCCCCCCAACATTAAAACCCACCACCCACATACCCCTACTCTAACCCACCCAAAAGAGAAGAAGAGAGGGAGAGAGACAGCAAAAGAGAGGGGGAGAGAGAGCAAAAGAGAGGGGAGAGAGAGAGAGTGCAAAAGAGAGGGAGAGAGTGCAAAAGAGAGGGGAGAGAGCACTAAAGAGAGGGAGGAAAAGAGAGGGGGAGAGAGAGAGCAAAAGAGAGGGAGGAGAAAGGGGAAAGGAGAGGGGGAGAGAGAGCAAAATAGAGGGGAGAGTGCAAAGGAGGGGAGAGAGATCATGCAAAAGAGAAGGGGAAAGAGAGGGGGAAGAGAGAGAGCAAAAGAGGGGAGAGAGAGAGCAAAAGAGAGGAGAGAGAGAGAGCAAAAGGGAAAGAGAGGGAGGAAAAGAGAGGAGAGAGAGCAAAAGAGAGGGGGAAGAGAGCATAAGAGAGGAGGGAGAAAGATAGCAAAAGAGAGAGGGAGAGAAAGAGCAAAAGAAAGGGGGAGAGAGAGCAAAAGAAATGGGAGAGAGAGCAAAAGAGTGGGGATAAAGAGAGCAAAAGAGAGGGGGGGAGAGAGAGAACAAAAGAGAGGGGGGGAGCAAAAGAGGAGGTATAGTGAGAGCAAAAGAGGGGGGATAGAAAGAGCAAAAAAGATGGAGAGAGACAGCAAAAAAAGAGGGGGGAGAGAGTAAAAGAAAGGGGTGGAGAGAGAGAGAGAGAGAGAGAGCAAAAGAGGGGGATTAGAGAGAGCAAAAGAGAGGGTGAGAGACAGAAAAAGAGAGGGGGGGAGAGAGCAAAAGAGAGGGGGAGAGAGAGAACAAAGGAGAGGGGGAGAGCACAAAAGAGAGGGGGCGAGCGCAAAAGAGAGGGAAAGAGAGAGCGCAAAAGAGAGGGAGAAAAAGAGAGGGGGCAAGAGAGATCAAAAGAGAGGGGGGAGAGAGAGAGAACCAAAGAGGGGAGAGAGAGCAAAAGAGAGGGGGAGAGGGAGCAAAAGAGAGGGGAGATAGCGAGAGCAAAAGAGAGGGGAGATAGAGAGAGCAAAAGAGATGGAGAGACAGCAAAAGAGAGGGGGAGAAAGGGGAGAGAGAGAGCAAAAGAGAGGGGGGAGAGAGAGAGAAACAAAAGAGAGGGGGGGAGAGAGCAAAAGAGGAGGTATAGTGAGAGCAAAAGAGGGGGGATAGAGAGAGCAAAAAAGAGGGAGAGAGACAGCAAAAAAAGAGGGGGGAGAGAGTAAAAGAAAGGGGGAGAGAGAGAGAAAGAGAGAGAGAGAGAGAGCAAAAGAGGGGGGATTAGAGAGAGCAAAAGTGAGGGTGAGAGACAGCAAAAAGAGAGGGGGAGAGAGAGCAAAAAGAGGAGGGGGAGAGAGAGAACAAAGGAGAGGGGGGAGAGCGCAAAAGAGAGGGGGGAGAGCGCAAAAGAGAGGGGAAGAGAGAGCGCAAAAGAGAGGGAGGAAAAGAGAGGGGGGCAAGAGAGAGCAAAAGAGAGGGGGGAGAGAGAGAGAACAAAAGAGGGGAGAGAGAGCAAAAGAGAGGGGGAGAGGGAGCAAAAGAGATGGGAGATAGAGAGAGCAAAAGAGAGGGGAGATAGAGAGAGCAAAAGAGATGTAGAGACAGCAAAAGAGAGGGGGAGAAAGGGGAGATAGAGAGCAAAAGAGAGGGGAGAGAGAGCAAAAGAGAGGGGAGAGAGAGCAAAACAGAGGGGAAAGAGAGTGCAAAAGAGAGGGGGGAAGAGGGGGGAGAGAGGGTGGAGAGAGAGAGCAAAAGAGAGAGGGAGAGAGAGTACAAAAGAAAGAGAGATAGAGAGAGCATTCGAGAGGAGGAGAGAGAAAGCAAAAGAGGGGGGATTGAGAGAGCAAAAGAGAGGGGGGAGAGAGACAGCAAAAGAAAGGGAAGAGAGAGAGCAAAAGAGGTGTGATAAAGAGAGCAAAATAGAGGCAGAGAGAGAGCGCAAAAGAGATAGAGGAGAGAGAGAGCAAAATCGATAGGGGAGAGAGAGAGCAAAAGAGGGGCATAGAGATAGCAAAAGAGAGGGAGAGACAGCAAAAGAGTGGAGAGGAGAGAGCAAAAGAAAGGAGGGAGAGAGAGAGAGAGAGAGAGAGAGAGAGAGAGGAGAGAGAGAGAGAGAGAGAGAGAGAGAGAGAGAGAGAGAGAGAGAGAGAGAGAGGGAGAGAGAGCAAAAGAGGGGGGATAGATAGAGCAAAAGAGAGGGAGAGAGACAGCAAAAGAGAGGGGGAGAAAGGAGAAAGGAGTGGCGGAAAAAGAGCAAAAGAGAGGGTGGAGAGCGCAAAGGAGGGGAGAGAGAGAGCATGCAAAAGAGAGCAGGAAAGAGAGGGGAGAGAGAGAGCAAAAGAGGGGAGAGAGAGCAAAAGAGAGGGGAGAGAGAGCAAAAGAGAGGGGGGAGAGAGAGCAAAAGAGAGGGGGGAGAGAGAGAACAAAAGAGAGTGGAGAGAGAGAAAAAGAGAGGGGAGAGAGAGAGCAAAAGAGAGGGGAGATAGAGAGAGCAAAAGAGATGGAAAGACAGAAAAAGAGAGGGGGAGAAAGCGGAGAGCGAGAGCAAAAGAGTGGGGAGAGAGAGCGCAAAAGAGAGGGGGAAGAGGGGGGAGAGAGAGAGGAAAAGAGAGGAGAGAGAGCAAAAGAAAGAGGGATAGAGAGAGCATTAGAGAGGGGGGAGAAAGAAAGAAAAAGAGAGGGGATTGAAAGAACAAAAGAGAGGGGGAGAGAGGCAGCAAAAGAAAGGGGAGAGAGGGAGCAAAAGAGGGGTGATAGAGAGAGCAAAAGAGGGGGGATAGAGAGAGCAAAATAAAGGGGAGAGAGAACGCAAAAGAGATAGGGGAAAGAGAGCAAAAGAGGGGGCATAGAGAGAGCAAAAGAGAGGGAGAGAGAGCAAAAGAGAGATTGAGGAAAGAGAGGGGAGAGAGAGAGAGCAAAAGAGGGAAGAGAGAGAGCAAAAGAGAGGGGAGATAGAGCAAAAGAGAGGGGGAGAGAGAGAGCAAAAGAGAGGGGGAGAGCACAAAAGAGAGGGGAGAGAGAGCACAAAAGAGAGGGGGAAAGAGAGAGAGCAAAAAGAGAGGGGAGAGAGCAAAAGAGAGAGGGGTGAGAAAGAACAAAAGAGAGGGGAGAGAGAGCAAAAGAGAGGGGGGAGAGAAAGAACAAAAGAGAGGGGAGAAAGAGCAAAAGAGAGGGGGAAGAGAGAGAGCAAAAGAGAGGGGAGAGAGCAAAAGAGAGAGGGGAGAGAAAGAGCAAAAGAGAGGGGAGAGAGCAAAAGAGAGAGGGGAGAGAAAGAACAAAAGAGAGGGGAGAGAGAGCAAAAGAGAGGGGGAGAGAGAGAGCAAAAGAGAGGGGGAGAGAGAGAACAAAAGAGAGGGGGAGAGAGAGAACAAAAGAGAGGGGAGAGAGAGCAAAAGAGAGGGGAAAGAGAGAGCAAAAGAGAGGGGAGATAGAGAGAGCAAAAGAGATGGAGAGACAGCAAAAGAGAGTGGGAGAAAGGGGAGAGTCAGAGCAAAAGAGAGGGAAGAGAGGGCAAAACAGAGGGGAGAGAGAGAGTAAAAAGAGAGGGGGGAAGAGGGGGGGGAGAGAGAGAGCAAAAGAAAGAGGGATTAGGGGAGAGCATTAGAGAGGGGGAGAGAGAAAGCGAAAGAGAGGGGGGATTGAAAGAGCAAAACAGAGGGGGAGAGAGACAGCAAAAGAAGGGGAGAGAGCAAAAGAGGGGGGATAGAGAGCAAAATAGAGGGGAGAGAGCAAAAGAGAGAGGGGAGAGAGAGAGCAAAAGAGGGGGCATAGAGAGAGCAAAAGAGAGGGAGAGACAGCAAAAGAGAGGGGGAGAGAGCAAAAGAAAGGAGGGAGAGAGAGAGAGAGAGCAAAAGAGGGGGATAGATAGAACAAAAGAGAGGGAGAGAGACAGCAAAAGAGAGGGGGAGAAAGGGGAAAGGAGAGGCGTAGAGAGAGCAAAAGAGAGGGGGGAGAGCACAAAGGAGGGGAGAGAGAGCGTGCAAAAGAGAGGGAGGAAACAAAGGGGAGAGAAAGAGAGCAAAAGAGGGGATAGAGAGCAAAAGAGAGGGGAGAGAGATCAAAAGAGTGGGGGAGAGAGAGAGCAAAAGAGAGGGGGGAGAGCGCAAAAGAGAGGGGAGAGAAAGCGCAAAAGAGAGGGCGAAAGAGAGAGAGCAAAAGAGAGGGGAGAAAGAGAGCAAAACAGAGGGGGGAGAGAGAAAACAAAAGAGAGGGGAGAGAGAGCAAAAGAGAGGGGAGAGAGAGAGCAAAAGAGAGGGGAGAGAGAGCAAAAGAGAGGGGAGATAGAGAGAGCAAAAGAGATGGAGAGACAGCAAAAGAGCGGGGGAGAAATGGGAGAGAGAGAGCAAAAGAGATGGGAGAGAGATTAAAACAGAGGGGAGAGAGAGCGCAAAAGAGAGGGGGAAGAGGGGGGGGAGAGGGGGGGAGAGAGAGCAAAAGAGAGGGGAGAGAGCAAAAGAAAGGGGGGGAGAGAGCATTAGAGACGGGGAGAGAGAGAGCAAAAGAGAGGGGGATTGAAAGAGCAAAATAGAGGGGGAGAGAGACAGCAAAAGAAAGGGGAGAGAGCAAAAGAGTGATGATAGAGAGCAAAAGAGGGGGGATAGAGAGAGCAAAAAAGAGGGGAGAAAGAGCAAAAGAGAGGGGGGAGAGCAAAAGAGATAGGGGAGAGAGAGAGCAAAAGAGGGGGGAAAGAAAGAGCAAAAGAGAGGGAGCGAGACAGCAAAAGAGAGGGGGGGAGATAGCAAAAGAGAGGGGAGAGAGAGCGCAACAGAGAGATGGAGAGCACAAAAGAGAGGGGGAGAGAGAGAGAGCAAAAGAGGGGGATAGATAGAGCAAAAGAGAGGGAGAGAGACACCAAAAGAGAGGGGGGAGATAGCAAAAGAGAGGGGAGAGAGAGCGCAACAGACAGGGGGAGAGCGCAAAAGAGAGGGGGAGAGAGAGTGCAAAAGAGGGAGGAAAAGAGAGGGGGAGAGAGAGAGAGCAAAAGAGAGGGGGGAGAGAGAGAGCAAAATAGAGAAGGGGGGAGAGAGAGAGCAAAAGAGAGGAGGGAAAGAGCAAAAGAGAGGGGGGATAGAGAGAGAGCAAGGGGTGAAACCACTGTACAGCAAAAAATGGCCCGTGTACACTGGCTTTAGGACTAGTGTGTGAATAAAAGAGTGGCTGTATAAACAGTGGAAATAGAGGCACCCAAATGTAAAAGTATGATTAAGTGTAAAACTAAATATGAATTAAAAATGAATGTGCAAGGATTTCAAAGAAATAAGATAGAAAACAACTAAATATAGGTGTAATAAAAGAATAGACTTGTTGAATAAACAACCCTATTAGAGGAAAATATGTATGTGTGCAATAAAAATGATATATATATATATATATATATATATATATATAGTATATATAATATATATATATATATACTGTATATATATATAATATAAAACCTAACAGATTAAAAATTTGTATTTAGATGATATGTGCGAGGAGATATTAAGACAAGGCTACACATATGATGATATACCCCGAAATATACATGTATATACAGTATATTTATACATATATATATATATATATATATATACACATATACAATTACACAATTTGTATATCCAGTAGGTTTATCTACACCTAAGGAAGATGAAAGATTCAGAAGCAGACCTGGGAATTAGTTCAATAGAAATAGTACTCATAGTACACACACTCCCATTATGTACTTGAGTGCAAACGTGATATACTATGTTTAAGAGATGTTTTCTTATTATTACGATGGTGCTCCCCCCATCGTCTTCTGAGCTTATGGCATGTGTGCCCAACATACTGGATCCCACATGTACATTGTAGCAAATAAATGACAAAAGTGGATTCACTTGTCATAAAATTATTAATAACATTTTCAATACCAGTAGCAGACGATTTAAAGGAGGTAGCACCATTAAAGGGACACTGAACCCAAATGTTTTCTTTCGTGATTCAGATAGAGCATGCAATTTTAAGCAACTTTCTATTTTACTCCTATTATCAAATTTTCTTCGTTCTCTTGCTATCTTTATTTGAAAAAGAAGACATCTAAGCTTACAAACCAGCCACTGGAGAGCACTTCAGCACTTTTGTATTGGTAGGTGAATTTATCCACCAATCAGCAAGAAAAACCCAGGTTGTTCACCAAAAAATGGGCTGGCATCTAAACTTACATTCTTGCTTTTCAAATAAAGATAGCAAGATAATTAAGAAAAATTGATAATAGGAGTGAGTTAGAAAGTTCTTTAAAATTGCATGCTCTATCTGAATTATGAAGGAAAAAAATTGGGTTCAGTGTCCCTTTAATTACAAATTTGCACATCCCCACATTTTTTTTCTTACGACATATAAATATTCCATTAGATCCCTTCCTCTTAAATAATGTAACATTCTTGTAGATGGTCTTTTTAGCATTGATCATCCATCTATCTTTAACAATTTTACTAGGTGCTAATTTTGCCTTTAATGTGGGATCTCATCTAAAATAAATCCTAGGTTTGGATGCCAAAGTTTTTGTTTTTTTTTTAAAAAAGGATAATCTAATAAAACAGGCCAGTGTTTTTGTATAATTTTGCTTGTCTCTCTAAAATGATTATTATATCTGGTGACAAATAATGGTTGAGAGGAGAAATCTTCATTTATTTTATTAACCTTTTTAGCTTTTTTGAAATAATTATCCCTATTTTCAGCCCTTATTAATATAACTATTATTAATCAGGGATATATGTACCCTTTCTCTACAAATCTCTCTTTAACCCCTTAACGACCACGACGTACCCTGTACATTACTTGTAGTTAAGGGCATCCTTGGTTATATTAGCACAGGACTGCACTATTAAAAATGCAATCCCCATAGAAAAAACCAACAATGTACAGGGTACGTTGCTGGTCATTAAGGGGTTAAGTACAGAAACTTGTATATCATAATAAGTACAATTCTTCCTGATCCATCTAAATTGATCATAAGGCATATTGGTCTTCGATCTTAAATAATGGTTACTGTTATAACTTAAAAAAACAGGGCCACCTTCTTAAAAAAAGTTTTAAATATAATGCTACCTTCTGTAGACATAGTGGGGTCTATTTAAGAAGCAGCAGATGCTGCCTCCGACCCACTCCGCTTCAGTTCCGGCTGAAGTGGAAGTTAAGAAGCAGCGGTTCTAAGACCGTTGCTCCTTAACTCGTCTGCCACCTCTGAGGTGGCGGACAGCAATCCGTCCGATCGAATATGATCAGGCTGATTTACACCCCCTGCTAGCCGCCGATTGGCCCCAAAAACTCCAGGGGGTGGTATTGCACCAGCATTTCACAAGAACTGCTGGTGCAATTATAAATGCCAACAGTGTATGCTGTCTGCATTTATCGATGTGCGGCAGACATGATCCGCTATTTCATGTCCGTCAGCACATTAATAAATGGACCCCAGAAAGTTCTAAATCTAAAAATTCTTTCTCCACTCGATGTGTAAAGGTGAGGCAAATATAATTCACATTAAGGGATTCAGCAAATTTTATTGCAGACTTCTCTGTGCTCCTAAAAATGTCAAAGAAGAGACCATAGAACACCAGGTCAGCCCCGAGCCCAGCGCCATACACATTGGTATTTTCAAAATCACCCATATAGAGGTTATCAAAGCTCAGGCCAACATGGTGCCCATGGCCATACCTTCAGTTTGAAGATAATTACGACCTTGGTACTGGAAATAATTGTGGCTTAAAATAAAGCTTATAGGTTTCCTAATAAAAACTTGATTGTTAGGCATGTATAGACCTTGTGCTAGAATTATTGAATAGCCAATAACCCTAAATCATGGGGAATGTTGGAATATAATGCACCAATGTCACAACACTAATCCACCAATCTGACACCTTATCTAATTGGTAGAATATAAGAGGGAACGGGCTACAACATTTTTGTTAAGAAATATCAACATATACTAAAAGAGAGTCGGTCAGACTCTGTATTTTTCTAGTCTAATTAGAACAGGGTATGAGGAACACTTGAGCCTCCAGATGTTTCAGAACTACATTTCTCATGATGCTCAACTGGACTTCAGAGTGCTGAGTGTTATATAGACTGAGATTATAAATTGTGAAGTATAGCTGTAGAGTACACACGGCGCAAAATGGGGCCATGCCACTATTTCCATACCGCTGGCATTACAAGTCACCATAAAACTTTCTTTTGTCAGGCGGTATGGTGCGGTAAGCCGCATACTGCACAAAATCCAAGTTCGGCTTGGCGTGCCCATGCACCTATTCCCCCCATAGAGATCAATGGAGAAAAAGTGTTTGACAAAAAACCTAACATCTGCGATTGCGAAATGGCGATCGCATTAACGCTTTCCCCATTGAAGTCTATGGAGAAAAGAATGTTTTGTAAAAACCAAACACCCTAACATAAGCCCCTAGTCTAAAAACCTCTAAAACGGCCATCCCCCCCAAAGCTATTAACCCCACATTGCGACTCCCTAAATAAACCTTAATAATTCCTAATCCACCATCCCCCCTGCATCACTAACACCTAATCAACCTATTAACCCCTAAACCGCCGCTCCTCCACATCGCAACAAACTAATTTAAAGTATTAACCCCTAAAACTAACACCCCCTAACTTTAAATTAAAGTTACTATAAAACTACATTAAAATAAATAAAAACATACATGTGAAAAAAACTAATATTAAACTATAAATAAACCTAACATTACTATTTAAAAAAATTATCAAAAATAAAAAACCTAAATTACCAACAAAAAAAATCCTAACATTACAAAAAAAACCCCGTAATATTACAAAAAAAAATCCTGACATTACAGAAAGTAACAAACGAAACTATCCAAATAAAAAAAAAAGTTAATCCTATTCTAGTACCCTCCCCCCCGTTAAAAAAAAAAAACACCACAAAATAACAAAACCCCATAATCACATTTTGTTGCTTTGCAGCCTGAAATAAAGACAGACACCAGTTTTTGTTTATCCAGTTGTAATTACTCAGTACAAAACATCCAAGTGAAAGATATAACACCAACATCTTCGGCAAAAATAAAGAAATTCAAAAACAGAATCACTGAGTTGGAAAAACATAATTTATGCTTACCTGATAAAATTTTATTTCTCTTGTAGTGTATCCAGTCCACGGATCATCCATTACTTATGGGATATTAACTCCTCCCCAACAGGAAGTGCAAGAGGATTCACCCAGCAGAGCTGCTATAATAGCTCCTCCCCTAACTGCCATTACCAGTCATTCGACCGAAAACATGCAGAGAAAGGAAAACCATAGGGTACAGTGGTGACTGTAGTTTAATGGAAAAATTACCTGCCTTAAAGTGACAGGGCGGGCCGTGGACTGGATACACAACAAGAGAAATAAATTTATAAGGTAAGCATAAATTATGTTTTCTCTTGTTAAGTGTATACAGTCCACGGATCATCCAATACATTTGGGATACCAATACCAAAGCTAAAGTACACGGATGACGGGAGGGACAGGCAGGCTCTTTATACGGAAGGAACCACTGCCTGAAGAACCTTTCTCCCAAAAACAGCCTCCGAAGAAGCAAAAGTTTTCAAATTTGTAAAATTTGGAAAAAGTATGAAGAGAAGACCAAGTTGCAGCCTTGCAAATCTGTTCAACAGAAGCCTCATTCTTAAAGGCCCAAGTGGAAGCCACAGCTCTAGTAGAATGTGCTGTAATTCTTTCAGGAGGCTGCTGTCCAGCAGTCTCATAGGCTAACCGTATATGCTACGAAGCAAAAGGAGAGAGAGGTAGCCGAAGCTTTTTGACCTCTCCTCTCTGACCAGAATAAACGACAAACAGGGAAGACGGTTTGTCGAAAATCCTTAGTTGCCTGTAGATGAAATTTCAGGGCACAGACTACATCTAGATTGTGTAGCAGACGTTCCTTTTTCGAAGAAGGATTAGGACACAAAGATGTAACCACAATCTCTTGATTGATATTCCTGTTAGTGACCACCTTAGGTAGGACCCAGGTTTAGTACGCAGAACTACCTTGTCTGAATGAAAAATCAGATAAGGAGAATCACAATGTAAGGCAGATAACTCAGAGACTCTTCGAGCCGAGGAAATCGCCATTAAAAACAGAACTTTCCAAGATAACAACTTGATATCAATGGAATGAAGGGGTTCAAACGGAACCCCCTGTAAAACATTAAGAACTAAGTTCAAACTCCATGGTGGAGCAACAGTTTTAAACAAAGGCTTGATCCTAGCTAAGCCTGACAAAAGCTTGAACGTCCGGAACTTCTGACAGACGTTTGTGTAAAAGAATGGACAGAGCTGAAATCTGTCCCTTTAAGGAACTAGCGGATAAACCCTTTTCTAAAACCTTCTTGTAGAAAAGACAATATCCCTCGGAATCCTAACCTTATCTCCATGAGTAACTCTTGGATTCGCACCAATATAAGTATTTGCGCCATATCTTATGGTAAATCTTTCTGGTACAGGCTTCCTAGGCTGTATTAAGGTATCAATAACTGACTCAGAAAAACCAAGTTTTGATAAAATCAAGCGTTCAATTTCCAAGCAGCAGCTTCAGAGGAAATTAGATTTTGATGTTTGAAGGGACCCTGGATCAGAAGGTCTGTTTCAGAGGTAGCGACCAAGGTGGACAGGATGACATGTCCACTAGATCTGCATACCAAGTCCTGCGTGGCCCATGCCAGGCGCTATTAGAATCACTGATGCTCTCTCCCTGTTTGATTCTGGCAATCAATCGAGGAAGCATCGGGAAGGGTGGAAACACATATAGCCATCCCGAAGGTCCAAGGTGCTGTCAAAGCATCTATCAGAACCGCTCCCGGATCCCTGGATCTGGACCCGTAACGAGGAAGCTTGGCGTTCTGTCGAGACGCCATGAGATCTATCTCTGGTTTGCCCCAACGTCGAAGTATTTGGGCAAAGACCACGGATGAAGTTCCCCACTCCCCCGGATGAAAAGTCTGACGACTTAAGAAATCCGGCCCTCCCAGTTCTCCACTCCCGGGATGTGGATTGCTGACAGGTGGCAAGAGTGAGACTCTGCCCAGCGAATTATCTTTGATACTTCCATCATTGCTAGGGAGCTTCTTGTCCCTCCCTGATGGTTGATGTAAGCTACAGTCGTGATGTTGTCCGACTGAAACCTGATGAACCCCCGAGTTGTTAACTGGGGCCAAGCCAGAAGGGCATGAGAACTGCTCTCAATTCCAGAATGTTTATTGGTAGGAGACTCTCCTCCTGATTCCATTGTCCCTGAGCCTTCAGAGAATTCCAGACAGTGCCCCAACCTAGTAGGCTGGCGTCTGTTGTTACAATTGTCCAGTCCCGGCCTGCTGAATGGCATCCCCCTGGACAGATGTGGCCGAGAAAGCCACCATAGAAGAGAATTTCTGGTCTCTTGATCCAGATTCAGAGTAGGGGACAAGTCTGAGTAATCCCATTCCACTGACTTAGCATGCACAATTGCAGCGGTCTGAGATGTAGACGTGCAAAGGGTACTATGTCCATTGCTGCTACCATTAAGCCGATCACCTCCATGCATTGAACTACTGACGGGTGTTGAATGGAATGAAGGACACGGCATGCATTTTGAAGCTTTTGTTAACCTGTCTTCTGTCAGGTAAATCTTCATTTCTACAGGAATCTATAAGAGTCCCCAAGAAGGGAACTCTTGTGAGTGGAAAGAGAGAACTCTTCTTTTCGTTCACCTTCCATTCATGCGACCTTAGAAATGCCAGTACCTAACTCTGTATGAGACTTGGCAGTTTGAAAGCTTGAAGCTTGTATCAGAATGTCGTCTAGGTACGGAGCTACCGCAATTCCTTGCGGTCTTAGTACCGCCAGAAGAGCACCCAGAACCTTTGTGAAGATTCTCGGAGCCGTAGCCAATCCGAATGGAAGAGCTACAAACTGGTAATGCCTGTCTAGAAAGGCAAACCTTAGATACCGGTAATGATCTTTGTGAATCGGTATGTGAAGGTAAGCATCCTTAAATCCACTGTGGTCATGTACTGACCCTTTTGGATCATGGGTAAAATTGTCCGAATAGTTTCCATTTTGAACGATGGAACTCTTAGGAATTTGTTTAGGATCTTTAAATCCAAGATTGGCCTGAAAGTTCCCTCTTTTTGGGAACCACAAACAGATTTGAGTAAAACCCTTGTCCTTGTTCCGACCGCGGAACCGGATGGATCACTCCCATTAATAAAAGATCTTGTACGCAGCGTAGAAAAGCCTCTTTCTTTATTTGGTTTGTTGACAACCTTGACAGATGAAATCTCCCTCTTGGGGAGAAAATTTGAAGTCTAGAAGGTATCCCTGAGATATGATCTCTAACGCCCAGGGATCCTGGACATCTCTTGCCCAAGCCTGGGCGAAGAGAGAAAGTCTGCCCCCCACTAGATCCGTTCCCGGATCGGGGGCCCTCGATTCATGCTGTCTTAGGGGCAGCAGCAGGTTTCCTGGCCTGCTTGCCCTTGTTCCAGGGACTGGTTAGGTCTCCAGCCTTGTCTGTAGCGAGCAACAGCTCCTTCCTGTTTTGGTGCAGAGGAAGTTGATGCTGCTCCTGCTTTGAAATTACGAAAGGAACGAAAATTAGACTGTCTAGCCTTAGGTTTGGCTCTGTCTTGAGGCAGGGCATGGCCTTTACCTCCTGTAATGTCAGCGATAATTTCTTTCAACCCGGGCCCCGAATAAGGTCTGCCCTTTGAAAGGTATATTAAGCAATTTAGATTTAGAAGTAACGTCAGCTGACCAGGATTTTAGCCACAGTGCTCTGCGTGCCTGAATGGCGAATCCGGAATTCTTAGCCGTAAGTTTAGTTAAATGTACTACGGCATCTGAAATAAATGAGGTTAGCTAACTTAAGGGCTTTAAGCTTGTGTGTAATCTCATCTAATGGAGCTGATTCAAGTGTCTCTTCCAGAGACACAAACCAAAATGCTGCTGCAGCCGTGACAGGCGCAATGCATGCAAGAGGTTGCAATATAAAACCTTGTTGAACAAACATTTTCTTAAGGTAACCCTCTAACTTTTTTATCCATTGGATCTGAAAAGGCACAGCTATCCTCCACCGGGATAGTGGTACGCTTAGCTAAAGTAGAAAACTGCTCCCTCCACCTTAGGGACCGTTTGCCATAAGTCCCGTTGTGGTGGCGTCTATTGGAAACATCTTTCTAAATATCGGAGGGGGTGAGAACGGCACACCGGGTCTATCCCACTCCTTTAGTAACAATTTCAGTAAGTCTCTTAGGTATAGGAAAAAACGCCAGTACTCGCCGGGTACCGCAACATATTTATCCAACCTACACATTTTCTCTGGTATTGCAAACTGTGTTGCAATCATTCAGAGCCGCTAACACCTCCCCTAGTAATACACGGAGGTTTTCCAGCTTAAATTTAAAATTTGAAATATCTGAATCCAGTTTGTTTGGATCAGAACCGTCACCCGCAGAATGAAGCTCTCCGTCCTCATGTTCTGCAAATTGTGACGCAGTGTCTGACATGGCCCTAATATTATCAGCGCACTCTGTTCCTCACCCCAGAGTGATCACGCTTACCTCTTAGTTCTGGTAATTTAGCCAAAACTTCAGTCATAACAGTAAGCCATATCCTGTAATGTGATTTGTAATGGCCGCCCAGATGTACTCGGCGCTACAATATCACGCACCTCCCAAGCGGGAGATAGCAGGTACTGACACGTGAGGCGAGTTAGTCGGCATAACTCTCCCCAGTCCACGGATCATCCATTACTTATTGGGATATTAACACTCTCCCAACAGGAAGTGCAAGAGGGATTCACCCAGCAGAGCTGCTATATAGCTCCTCCCCTAACTGCCATTACCAGTCATTCGACCGAAACATGCAGAGAAAGGAAAACCATAGGGTACAGTGGTGACTGTAGTTTAATGGAAAAAATTACCTGCCTTAAAGTGACAGGCGGGGCCGTGGACTGGATACACTACAAGAGAAATAAATTTATCAGGTAAGCATAAATTATGTTTTCTCTTGTTAAGTGTATCCAGTCCACGGATCATCCATTACTTATGGGATACCAATACCAAAGCTAAAGTACACGGATGACGGGAGGGACAGGCAGGCTCTTTATAAGGAAGGAACCACTGCCTGAAGAACCTTTCTCCCAAAAACAGCCTCCGAAGAAGCAAAAGTGTCAAAATTTGTAAAATTTGGAAAAAGTATGAAGAGAAGACCAAGTTGCAGCCTTGGCAAATCTGTTCAACAGAAGCCTCATTCTTAAGGCCCAAGTGGAAGCCACAGCTCTAGTAGAATGTGCTGTAATTCTTTCAGGAGGCTGCTGTCCAGCAGTCTCATAGGCTAACCGTATTATGCTACGAAGCCAAAAGGAGAGAGGAGGTAGCCGAAGCTTTTTGACCTCTCCTTGACCAGAATAAACGACAAACAGGGAAGACGTTTGTCGAAAATCCTTAGTTGCCTGTAGATAAAATTTCAGGGCACGGACCTATATCTAGATTGTTGTAGCAGACGTTCCTTTTTCGAAGAAGGATTAGACACAAAGATGTAACCACAATCTCTTGATTGATATTCCTGTTAGTGACCACCTTAGGTAGGAACCCAGGTTAGTACGCAGAACTACCTTGTCTGAATGAAAAATCAGATAAGGAGAATCACAATGTAAGGCAGATAACTCAGAGACCTCTTCGAGCTGAGGAAATCGCCATTAAAAACAGAACTGTCCAAGATAACAACTTGATATCAATGGAATGAAGGGGTTCAACCGGAACCCCCTGTAAAACATTAAGAACTAAGTTCAAACTCCATGGTGGAGCAACAGTTTTAAACACAGGCTTGATCCTAGCTAAAGCCTGACAAAAAGCTTGAACGTCCGGAACTTCTGACAGACGTTTGTGTAAAAGAATGGACAGAGCTGAAATCTGTCCCTTTAAGGAACTAGCGGATAAACCCTTTTCTAAACCTTCTTGTAGAAAAGACAATATCCTCGGAATCCTAACCTTACTCCATGAGTAACTCTTGGATTCGCACCAATATAAGTATTTGCGCCATATCTTATGGTAAATCTTTCTGGTAACAGGCTTCCTAGCCTGTATTAAGGTATCAATAACTGACTCAGAAAAACCACGTTTTGATAAAATCAAGCGTTCAATTCCAAGCAGTCAGCTTCAGAGAAATTAGATTTTGATGTTTGAAGGGACCCCTGGATCAGAAGGTCCTGTTTCAGAGGTAGCGACCAAGGTGGACAGGATGACATGTCCACTAGATCTGCATACCAAGTCCTGCGTGGCCATGCAGGCGCTATTAGAATCACTGAATGCTCTCTCCTGTTTGATTCTGGCAATCAATCGAGGATAGCATCGGGAAGGGTGGAAACACATAAGCCATCCCGAAGGTCCAAGGTGCTGTCAAAGCATCTATCAGAACTGCTCCCGGATCCCTGGATCTGGACCCGTAACGAGGAAGCTTGGCGTTCTGTCGAGAACGCCATGCGATCTATCTCTGGTTTGCCCCAACGTCGAAGTATTTGGGCAAAGACCCTCCGGATGAAGTTCCACTCCCCCGGATGAAAAGTCTGACGACTTAAGAAATCCGCCTCCCCAGTTCTCCACTCCGGGATGTGGATTGCTGAAGGTGGCAAGAGTGAGACTCTGCCCAAGCGAATTATCTTTGATACTTCCATCATTGCTAGGAGCTTCTTGTCCCTCCCTGATGGTTGATGTAAGCTACAGTCGTGATGTTGTCCCGACTGAAACCTGATGAACCCCGAGTTGTTAACTGGGGCCAAGCCAGAAGGGCATTGAGAACTGCTCTCAATTCCAGAATGTTTATTGGTAGGAGACTCTCCTCCTGATTCCATTGTCCCTGAGCCTTCAGAGAATTCCAGACAGCGCCCCAACCTAGTAGGCTGGCGTCTGTTGTTACAATTTTCCAGTCCGGCCTCGCTGAATGGCATCCCCCTGGACAGATGTGAGCCGAAGAAAAGCCACCATAGAAGAGAATTTCTGGTCTCTTGATCCAGATTCAGAGTAGGGGACAAGTCTGAGTAATCCCCCATTCCACTGACTCTAGCATGCACAATTGCAGCGGTCTGAGATGTAGACAATGCAAAGGGTACTATGTCCATTGTGCTACCATTAAGCCGATCACCTCCATGCATTGAACTACTGATGGGTGTTGAATGGAATGAAGGACACGGCATGCATTTTGAAGCTTTGTTTAACCTGTCTTCTGTCAGGTAAATCTTCATTTCTACAGAATCTATAAGAGTCCCCAAGAAGGGAACTCTTGTGAGTGGAAAGAGAGAACTCTTCTTTTCGTTCACCTTCCCATCCATGGACCTTAGAAATGCCAGTACTAACTCTGTATGAGACTTGGCAGTTGAGAGCTTGAAGCTTGTATCAGAATGTCGTCTAGGTACGGAGCTACCGCAATTCCCTCGCGGTCTTAGTACCGCCAGAAGAGCACCCAGAACCTTTGTGAAGATTCTCGGGAGCCGTAGCCAATCCGAATGGAAGAGCTACAAACTGGTAATGCCTGTCTAGAAAGGCACAACCTTAGATACCGGTAATGATCTTTGTGAATCGGTATGTGAAGGTAAGCATCCTTTAAATCCACCTGTGGTCATGTACTGACCCTTTTGGAATCATGGGTAAATTGTCCGAATAGTTTCCATTTTGAATGATGGAACTCTTAGGAATTGTTTAGGATCTTTAAATCCCAAGATTGGCCTGAAAGTTCCCTCTTTTTTGGGAACCACAAACAGATTTGAGTAAAACCCACTTGTCCTTGTTCGATCCGCGGCAAGCCGGATGGATCACTCCCCATTAATAAAAGATCTTGTACGCAGCGTAGAAAACGCCTCTTTCTTTATTTGGTTTGTTGAACAACCTTGACAGATGAAATCTCCCTCTTGGGGGAGAGAATTTGATGTCTAGAAGGTATCCCTGAGATATGATCTCTAACGCCCAGGGATCCTGGACATCTCTTGCCCAAGCCTGGGCGAAGAGAGAAAGTCTGCCCCCCACTAAATCGTCTCCCGGATCGGGGGCCCTCGATTCATGCTGTCCTTAGGGGCAGCAGCAGGTTTCCTGGCTGCTTGCCCTTGTTCCAGGACTGGTTAGGTCTCAGCCTTGTCTGTAGCGAGCAACAGCTCCCTTCTGTTTTGGTGCAGAGGAAGTTGATGCTGTCTCCTGGTTTGAAATTACGAAAGGAACGAAAATTAGACTGTCTAGCCTTAGGTTTGGCTCTGTCTTGAGGCAGGGCATGGCCTTTACCTCCTGTAATGTCAGCGATAAATTTCTTTCAAACCCGGGCCTCGAATAAGGTCGTGCCCTCTTGAAAGAGTATAATGTTAAGACAATTTGATTTAGAAGTAAGTCAGGCTGACCAGGATTTGTAGCCACAGTGCTCTGCAGTGCCATCAATGGCGAATCCGAATTCTTAGCCGTAAGTTTAGTTAAATGTACCTCGGCATGCTGAATAAATTTGTTAGGCGCTAACTTAAGGGCTTTTAAGCTTGTGTGTAATCTCAATCTAATGGAGCTGATTCACGTGTCTCTTCCCAGAGACTCACAAACCAAAATCGCTGCAGCAGCCGTGAACATGGCGCAATGCATGCAAGAGGTTGCAATCTAAACCTTGTTGAACAAACATTTTCATTAAGGGTACCCCTCCTAACTTTTTATCCATTGGATCTGAAAGGCACAGCTATCCTCCACCGAGGATAGTGGTACGCCTTAGCCTAATGTAGAACTGCTCCTCCACCTTAGGGGGACCGTATGCCATAAGTCCGCGCATGTGGTTGCGCGTCTATTGGAAACATCTTTCTTAATATCGGGAGGGGGTGAGAACGGCACACCGGGTCTATCCCACTCCTTAGTAACAATTTCAGTAAGTCTCTTAGGTATAGGAAAAACGTCAGTACTCGCCTGGTACCGCAAAATATTTATCCAACCTACACATTTTCTCTGGTATTGCAACTGTGTTACAATCATTCAGAGCCGCTAACACCTCCCCTAGTAATACACGGAGGTTTTCCAGCTTAAATTTAAAATTTGAAATATCTGAATCCAGTTTGTTTGGATCAGAACCGTCACCCGCAGAATGAAGCTCTCCGTCCTCATGTTCTGCAATTGTGACGCAGTGTCTGACATGGCCCTAATATTATCAGCGCACTCTGTTCTCACCCCAGAGTGATCACGCTTACCTCTTAGTTCTGGTAATTTAGCCAAAACTTCAGTCATAACAGTAGCCATATCCTGTAATGTGATTTGTAATGGCCGCCCAGATGTACTCGGCGCTACAATATCACGCACCCTCCCGAGCAGGAGATGCAGGTACTGACACGTGAGGCGAGTTAGTCGGCATAACTCTCCCCTCGTTGTTTGGTGAAATATGTTCAATTTGTACAGATTGACTTTTATTTAAAGTAGCATCAATACAGTTAGTACATAAATTTCTATTGGGCTCCACTTTGGCTTTAGCACATATAGCACAGATATCTTCCTCTGAATCAGACATGTTTAACACACTAGCAAATAAACTAGCAACTTGGAAATACTTTTTCAAGTAATTTACTATAATATGAAAACGTACTGTGCCTATAAGAAGCACAGAAAAAGTTATGACAGTTGAAAATTAATAAACTGAAAAGTTATAGCATCAAATCTTTGTAAAAAACACAATTTTAGCAAAGGATTGCTCCCATTAGCAAAGGATAACTAACCCTGATAGCAGAAAAAAAAAAAAAAAAATACAGAAATAAACGGTTTTTTTTTATCACAGTCAACTACAATCTCACAGCTCTGCTGTGAGTGATTACCTCCCTCAAAACAAGTTTTGAAGACCCCTGAGTTCTGTAGAGATGAACCGGATCATGCAGGGAAGACAATAAACTTCTGACTGAATTTTTTGATGCGTAGCAAAAGCACCAAAAAAGGCCCCTCCCCCTCACACATAACAGTGAGAGAGATCAGTAAACTGTCATAAATTAAATAAAACGACTGCCAAGTGGAAAAAAATAGTGCCCAAAACATTTTTTCACCCAGTACCTCAGAAAATTAAACGATTTTACATGCCAGCAAAAAACGTTTAACATTAATAAATTGAGTGTTATTAAAAAGCCTGTTGCTAGTCCCTGCAAATTAGGCTAAAGTTTTATGCATACAGTATAATTCCAGTGAAGTGCCATTCCCCAGAATACTGAAGTGTAAAATATACATACATGACAGCCTGATACCAGTTGCTGCTACTGCATTTAAGGCTGAGTTTACATTATATCGGTATGGCAGAATTTTCTCATCAATTCCATTGTCAGAAAATAATAAGCTGCTACATACCTCTTTGCAGATTAATCTGCCCGCTGTCCCCTGATCTGAAGTTTACCTCTCCTCAGATGGCCGAGAAACAGCAATATGATCTTAACTACTCCGGCTAAAATCATAGAAAAACTCAGGTAGATTCTTCTTCAAATTCTACCAGAGAAGGAATAACACACTCCGGTGCTATTATAAAATAACAAACTTTTGATTGAAGGTATGAAACTAAGTATAATCACCACAGTCCTCTCACACATCCTATCTATTCGTTGGGTGCAAGAGAATGACTGGTAATGGCAGTTAGGGGAGGAGCTATATAGCAGCTCTGCTGGGTGAATCCTCTTGCACTTCCTGTTGGGGAGGAGTTAATATCCCATAAGTAATGGATGATCCGTGGACTGGATACACTTAACAAGAGAAAAGGATCACCCCCTCCTACAATTACTTGTAAACTCAATCAGGTGTAGCTAATCACCTTCTCAACAGCACACACAAAACCATTTGACCTTCAACTGTGATCAGCTGTGGGCATATTGATTAGCTCAGCATGAAAAGAGCTTTCCTGGAGCATCTCAGTCCCTGGTAGTGCAACTGAAGCAAAGGCACTGTCAAAAGATCTCCGCGATAATGTTGAGGACAGACACAAGTCAGGAGATGGATACAAGAGAATATCAAAGGCTTTATCAATGCCTAGAAGCACAGTGAAGTCTATTTTTAAGAAGTGGAAGGTATTTGGTATAACACAGACCCTCTCTGGATCAGGACGTAGCTCTAAACTGAATGAAAGAGCCAGGAGGAAACTGGAGGCTACCAAGAGGCCCACAGCAACTCTGAAGCAGTTGCAGGAATTTATGACAAAGAGTGGTCATTGAGTGCATGTGACAACAATATAAAAAATTCTCCACATATGTGGCTTGTATGGGAGGGTTGCAAGAAAAAAGCCTCAAGAAAGGCCACGCTCAGTCACAGCTGAGCTTTGTCATAACTCACCTAGGAGATTCTGATACCACATGGAAAAAGGTGTTATGGTCAGATGAGACTAAAATTAAATTATTTTGCCTGAACACCAAATGACACAGTATGTCTGGAGGAAATCCATTACAGCTCACGATCCAAATAACACTATAGGTACAGTAAAGCATGGAGGTATTAATATCCTGTTATGGGTGTGTTCTTCTGCAGCAGGCACTGGAGCACTTGTCAGGATAGAAGGAATAATGGATGGGGCAAAATACTGTCAAATTATTGAGGAAAATATGCTGCCCAATGCCAGGAAGTTGTCAATGCGAAGAATTTACCTTCCAACATGACAATGACCCAAAGCACACAGCAAAAATTACCCCAAAATGGTTGAAGGAGAAAAAGGTGAATGTCAGAGCCCAGACTTAAACCCCATTGAATATCTGGGGCATGACTTGAAGATTGCAGTCCACAAACGGTCACCCTCAAATGTAACGGAACTGGAGCAGTTCTGCAAAGAAGATTGGGTAAATATTGCACAGTCTAGATGTGCAAAGTTAGCAGCGACATATCCCAACAGACTAAAGGTTGTAATTAAAGCAAAAGGTGGTTCAACAAAATACTGACACAAGGGGGTGATCCTTTTTCCAACTCAGTGATTCTGTTTTTGAATTGTCTTTATTTTTGCCTGACATGTTGGTGTTATAAGTTGCACTGAGTAATTACAACTAGATAAACAAAAACTGTCTTTTTAATGGGGGGGGGGGGGTGATTATTTTCAATACCCACTGTAACTAAAAAAAAAAACCCTAATCTACCCATTGCCTCGAAAATGGCATTTGTATGGGCATTGCCCTTAAAAGAGCATTCAGCTCTTTTACAGCCCATAAAATAAAAAAACCTAATCTATAAAAAAAGCCAGCCCAAAAATGTTAAAAATAACTATCACTAACCCCAAAATAGGTACTCACCTTTCCTATAGAGCGGCTCTCCATCTTCATCCCGGGGGACAAAGGTCTTCTTCCAGGTGGGTCCATCTTCATCCAGCGCAAAACTATCTTCATCTTCATCCTGGTGGCGCAAAGGCGGAACGGTCATCCATCCGACACGGGGGTCCTCTTCATGTGATCATGCACCGCACACTGAAGCTTGAATGCAAGGTACCCCTTTTATATAGGGCTATCCTTGCATTCATATTGGCTGAAAATGTCAAATCAGCCAATAAGATGAGAGCTGCTTACATCCTATTGGCTGATTTGACTTTGATCTTAAAAAATAAAGGTGGACATGCAAAGTATTGAAAAAAATAAAAGAATTGAATCTCAGTAATGAAAGGTGCACTGACTTTTATTGCATTGATTTCCTGCTTTGGGGCCGGTATTTTTAATAAAGTAAATCTTAAACTGTTAGTTTTTCATTTTACTTAAGAACAAATACCCTACTGTAAAACTTAGATGTAATGCAGTTACTGTTAGGTTATACAATTTTGAATCATTTGAAATTTACGTGATATTGCACTGGGGTGTACTCACTTCTGTTGTATACTGTATATATACACACAGACATACACATATTTAGACATATATACATACATATATATATAGATATATATATATAAATATATATAGATATATATATATATATATATATATAAATATATATAGATATAGATATATATACGGTATATATATATATATATATATATATATATATATATATATATATAGAGAGAGAGAGAGAGAGAGAGAGAGAGAGAGAGAGAGGAGAGAGAGAGAGAGAGAGAGAGAAAGAAAGAGAGAGAGAGGGAAGGATAGAGAGAGAGAGAAAGAAAGAAATAAAGAGAGAGAGAGAGAGAGAGAAAGAGAGAGAAAGAAGGAAAGAAAGAAAGAAAGAAAGAAAGAAAGAAAGAAAGAAAGAAAGAAAGAAAGAGAGATATAGACAAACTAATAAGGTCACTGGACTTGTGTCATATTCATGTACTTTTATTATAATGTTTCGGGACAGCGCAGTATCGCTTCATCAGTCTGAGGAAGGGACACTGCACTGTCCTGAAACATTACAATAAAAATACATGAAGATGACGCAAGTCCAGTGAGGGCTTATTTGATTTGTCTGCATGAAGGTACAGCACCCTGGCAGATGTATTATGTTGGTGCATTATCTTTTGCATTTATATATATATATGAAAATATTTTTTCTATGTGAAGAACAATGGGATGTAACAATGTATAAATACCTTCAGAATAAAGGGCTGCAGGTTAAATGAAGTTTTGGGTTAGTGAGCAAGCAAACAATAAGTGTTGAAGTCTATGGAGTGAAAGCGTTAGCACGGTTGTGATATCTGAAGTCCTGGCTTTGCTTGCATGAAGACATTTTGCTTCCAACTTTTAATATGTGTGCTAACTCTCCTACATTAAAAGTTTACTATCAGTGTGCGTGAGCGAAAATGCTAAATTGCACGCCACTTGTAATCTATCCAAACGTTCGATGTGCTATCCACTGAAAGTATAGGGCACTAAAAAAAGTTTCAGCTTCGCTATGATGCTTTGGTACTGATTGTGGATTATTCTTTGTGCTAGACTGAGCACAAAATAAAGCACCCTGTGATACTGATTGCACTCCACTTGAAACACTGTTGTCAGGTTAGGTGAAGTCCAGAATCAGACCCAAATGCTAGAATGAACTTAAATAACATGCTGACCCAACGACAGCTTATGAAAACTAAGTACTCACACAGTAGTAGATGGTAGATGACTCACAGCTTTCAAAGTAAGTGTACAAGGTAACTTGATAGCAGGAGGAGTAGGGTCAGGGATAGGCGTAGTCAGACAGGCTGTGATTGGCAACTTGAAATCAGGCAGATTTGGATTAAGCAAAAAGCATAGTCAGGCAAGCAGAGTCTGGCAACTTGTAATCAGGTAGGTTAGGGTTAAACAATTGCGTAGTCAGGCAAGCAGAGTCTGGCAACTTGTAATCAGGTAGGTTAGGGTTAAACAATTGCGTAGTCAGGCAAGCAGAGTTTGGTAACTTGTAATCAGGTAGGTTAAGGTTAAACAATTGTGTAGTCAGGCAAGCAGAGTTTGGTAACTTGTAATCAGGTAGGATAGGGTTAAACAATTGCATAGTCAGGCTAGCAGAGTTTGGCAACTTGTAATCAGGCAGGTTAGGGTTAAACAATTGCGTAGTCAGGCTAGCAGAGTTTGGCAACTTGTAATCAGACAGTAAAGATTAGCACAAAGTCAGGCAGGCAAAGGTTCAATAACTTGAAAACAGGCTGATAAGAGTTAGGCTTTAGCGTAGTCAGACATGTAAAAGTTCGTTAACAAGGATTAAGGTAGTGTAGTAGTTCAGCAAAGAAGAGTACTCACAGATAGCCACAGAAGTACTGAAACAAACGGGCACCAGAAGATTGAGCTGCCAGAATAAGAACCCTGCCTGACGTCAGCAGAGTGGGACGGCTCAGAGTACGCATAACGTTGCTAAACAGCGCAGAAGACAGAAATGCCGGAAGATAAGAAGCGGAGCATGACAACTGTCCTATGTGTTTAAGCATTGCTTGTTAACAACAGCTCTGAAGTAACCCTAACTCATTAGTGTCTCAATTATTATGTTTGACATGCCCTTGTTCATGGGGGTAAATAATTGATCTGAGTAAGACTGGGGTATATTTACTAACAGCCTCTCCAACTTCTCTAGCATTATGAATACCTGTATTATGTTTTGGAAATTATTAACAGAAGCATGCAGTAAGTGTTATTAAATAAGCTCAGAAGCATAACAAATGCCTCACTTTGTTAGAAGGATGTAACAATAAGATAGATATGGGGCCAGATTACAAGTGGAGCGCTAATTTATTGCATGCCTTTAAACTGGCAAATTTGCCCGTTTATGGGTGCACAATAAATAACTAGTCATTACTAGTCATTACTGTTATTGCTACCACAAGCTTGCAGTAGCAATTAGCACTCTGAAAAATAACCAGAGAAAACTAACCAGATCTATTGGCCCCAAAATAAAGTATATTGTACTTTTTTTATTAAAAAAAAATTTGCATTTTTTTTTAAATAAAAAAAACTGCACAAAGCAGTTTTTAGGGGTTAAAGTTGGCAGGTGTGGGGTGTTAGAAAAAAAAAACGCACTAAAAAGTCTATGGGGAACTGTGTGTTCCGTGTAAATATATATGTATATGCTTATTTACCTATATATGTATGTGATAATATGTATATAGGAAACCAGAATATTGTGAGACAAGAAAGGGCTGATTGGTGTGTTAAAAGTCAAAAATATGACAAAAACAATCCAATGTGGAGTTGACTGCACAAAAAGAATTATATGTTGGTGCTCCAATATACATAAAGTAATGGAAGTTCACTTTAAAGATGTATTTCAGGTGAGTATGAGAAAAATGGCACACAGCAAGTAAATCAAAAGCTTGCATCAAATGTATACATTCAGTCTGGTATAATATGATATGCAAGCAATACTTATTATATAGGTGTGCGCCAATATGTTAATAAGGCAGTCCATCAAAGAGCTCCATAACAGTTGATGTTAGACATAGAGTGTAAATGATACCTGACAGATGACGGCTCCCGACGAGTTCTGCTTACTATTGCGCGGCCTGAGTAAAGCCAGCGCTCTCCATCGGAAAAACTTCTGTAGGGCCAAAAACACTGTCGTTCTCACTGAATCCGGCGTCCGTGTGGATTACTCCCTCAAGTCTGTCGTCCCGGTGGAATCACGGTATCCGTGCGCTAGATCCGGCACTTCCGCTCCTCCGCTCTCAGCGGGCACTCTTCCGGAAGCGTCTCCAGCAACCACCCCAGGGACCAGGTAAGGGGAGAGATATCAGAATGCTGTAAATACACACTGAAAGGGTGCTCAAGATAGTTCCATATAACCCCCACAGAGGGGAACACAGGAAGGAGGGGGTTTGCTTTCCAGTAGGCAAAATCCAAAACAAACCAGAATAGATGGAAGCAAACACCCAAAGTTAAAACTTCAGCCTTTATTGGAAAAAGTTAAAACCCAGGAGGGAAGGCACACAAGAAATTCAGCATACGCGTTTCGGCTACACGCCGTAATCACTACTGATAAAAAACATAACACACGTGCATTTAAAAAGGGTGTACTAAACACCCATTGGTAAAACAAAGAACAAACCCATTGTGATGATCTTGTATTGAACTGTGTGCACAAACTTTACAAGCCTAGAACAATTAACCCCTCACATACCGGTATTGCAGAGATAAATACATTGTTTCAAATAGGCAAAAACAAATGTTACAGAAAAACATCATATAGCACAAGACACACACACTTATCTTTCTAATGGGAGTTAAATAGAAAAAATTTGTAAAATGTAACTAAACGGAATATAGCTAAGAGATAATATAGAAATAATCAAATAAACAAGTGAATGTACGGACAAGAAATTCACATGTGCATGAAATGCCTGCTAATAGTGAAATAATATAATGTAAGATATAGCAATAATTATATATGTAACTTTAACACCAAAAGTTGGTATATAAGAGGGAACAACAATGCACATGTGAATGTTATAGATAAACTCCAAACCAAAGATATTATCAATGGGAACCTAGTACCTTAATCTAAAATTATTATTATTCCCAATAGTTAATGAGATCATACCCTGCATTGAGCCCAAGAGGAATTTTGGTGGAGAGTTTAAAAATCCAGAGCATTTCACGTTTCTCCAGTATTTTTTGTCTGTTCCCACCTCTTTTGGGGTAAGGAATGTGATCTATGGCCAACCACCTGAAAGATGATACGTCTTTCTGATGTACATATGCAAAATGTTGTACTATGGGTGATGATGATTTGCCCACATTGATAGTGGACAAATGTTCCCTAATTCTAGACCTGATGTCCCTTGTTGTGAGACCCACGTACTGAACATGGCACAAAATACAGGTTATCAGGTAAATCACATGATTTGACGTACAGTTTAGGCAATAATTTATGTCATATGTTTTTTGTGTCACCGCTGAGGTGAAGGTGTCCGCTATGACAATATAATCACAAGCCTTGCATCTGTTACTTCCACATCTGTACATTCCTCTGTTGGTTAACCAAGAACTTCCAGACTGTTGGGGGTTGGCCAAAACTGTGGGAGATAAGAAATTTCCCAAGGTTTTGTTCCGTCGGTATGAACATCTCATGCCTTCAGAAACACATTCCACTAATTTGTCGTCTGCTACCAGTAGCTTAAAGTGTTTTTTCACTATATTGCAAATGGACTGTTAGTCAGAACTATAATCAGTTACGAATGTCAATTGTCTGTTATCATTTTGGATAACTTTGCCTGCTTTCTTGACCTCCAGAAGGGAGGTGCGATCAACTGTTTTTACTTCTCTGACAGCTCTATTAAGTACTGTACTCGTTTTGGGTATCCACGTTGGGTCAAACGTTCTAAGAGGTCCTCCTGGTGGTCCTTAAATGTCTCAGTAGTGGAACAGTTCCTCTTGGCTCTAATGAGCTGGCCCTTAGCTATAGAGTATGTCACGTTCTTAGGATGACAGCTACGACCATGGAGCACTGAGTTTCCAAAAGAGGTGGGAACAGACAAAAAATACTGGAGAAACGTGAAATGCTCTGGATTTTTAAACTCTCCACCAAAATTCCTCTTGGGCTCAATGCAGAGTATGATCTCATTAACTATTGGGAATAATAATAATTTTAGATTAAGGTACTAGGTTCCCATTGATAATATCTTTGGTTTGGTGTTTATCTATAACATTCACATGTGCATTGTTGTTCCCTCTTATATACCAACTTTTGGTGTTAAAGTTACATATATAATTATTGCTATATCTTACATTATATTATTTCACTATTAGGGGGCATTTCATGCACATGTGAATTTCTTGTCCGTACATTCACTTGTTTATTTGATTATTTCTATATTATCTCTTAGCTATATTCCGTTTAGTTACATTTTACACATTTTTTCTATTTAACTCCCATTAGGAAGATAAGTGTGTGTGTCTTGTGCTATATGATGTTTTTCTGTAACATTTGTTTTTGCCTATTTGAAACAATGTATTTATCTCTGCAATACCGGTATGTGAGGGGTTAATTGTTCTAGGCTTGTAAAGTTTGTGCACACAGTTCAATACAAGATCATCACAATGGGTGTGTTATTTGTTTTACCAATGGGTGTTTAGTACACCCTTTTTAAATGCACATGTGTGTTATATTTTTTATCAGTAGTGATTACGGCGTGTAGCCGAAACGCGTCTGGTGAATTTCTTGTGTGCCTTCCCTCCTGGATTTTAACTTTTTCCAATAAAGGCTGAAGTTTTAACTTTGGGTGTTTGCTTCCATCTATTCTGGTTTGTTTTGGATAATATGTATATATACACATATAAACACATACGTTCATATACATATACTGTATATTTAACATTTGCTGCCCATTGCTGCACGACTTACCCCTGCACTAGGTTCTCATGTCGTGTCTCACTGCATGAGAAAGAGGCTCCCATTGAAGCCTATGGAAGCACACTCCATTGAGCGCTAAGCTTCCATGCAAGTTTGCGTTCGCATTGTGGGCCACAACAAATACAATTGCGTGTGCTGCTATTAAGAGTGGAGAGCAAATATAGCGCTTGTGAAAGCACAATTTTCCGGTAATCACAATCTGTCCATAATACATTGCAATTGTAGATTTTCAGTCATGTTAATGCAAAGCTTCTGAATTGATTCTCTTTCAAGAAAATAATTACACCCCAATAAATACTTTAATTCAAATGCATTGCTTTGTGTTATAATTAATGTTCCCTGTAAGGTGCATGGGTGCGTGGGTTCGGGTGCAAGCAGTTATTTGGAAAGGTCAGTGCGCAGATAAAGACAGGCCACTCATGACAGGACAGTAAGGGAGTTGGAGAGCATATTGCGCTGAATTCATAGAGCGGGAAGTTTTAGAGGTGGCTGCAGTATGTAGTTTAAAGTTGGCAGCAATTTATTCCTATCAGTTTGTTTGTTACTTAGCCTTTACAATATTATAAATATGTTTCTCGCTTAAAAGTTTTCTGCCCCTCGTTATTAAAATTGAAAATACTATTTACATGTAAAAGAAAGAGCCCTCTATACATCATTATTTTATTATACTCCCAAATACTGCCAATTAGTTACCATTGTAGTATGTTGCCTTATATAATGCCAGTGATACATTTTGATTGATTGTGGTACAGGTCCCCGTGGTGTTAATACAGTCAGTGTGTGTGATACTGGATAAATCCTTTAACTCCTTCATTGGATTACATACATACATATTTAGTATATTTAAGTGGCCTGTTATAAATACTATCACATGCTAAACTACCAACACAAATTCTTGCCTATATGCTTCCCAATTCTAAATGTAAGTAATAATAATATCCTACAGACCTGTTCAGTATTAGAGAGTGTGATCTTTAAATCTGACAGGAGCTTTTATTTGCCTGCGCTATGTTCATTTTGAAAACTGTGTTGCTATCTGTCCCTAAATATGAATATTTGTAATATTGATGCTAATTGTGATATATTAATTATTATTTTCCTCTTTCTGCTGGATCAGCCTAACATTTTTTTGGGGGCAAAAGCTATATATATTTATTGAAGGATAGATTAGAGAGGTTTGCTGAGACCTGGGGAGAGTAGAGAGAAAACTGCAGAGATCTGGGAGGAGAGGAGAGAGCCGCCGCAGAGTCCTGGGGCTTGGGGTGCTTTGAGATATGTATGATATATATATATATATATTTACAGTATCTCACAAAAGTGAGTATATGTCACGCCGCGCCGCTCTAGCCATTGCTAGGGGCATGGCGTCTCCTTCCTGCTCGTTGCCAGGGGCAGTGTCGGCTCAGGAATTGTGTGGTGCTGATGTCATTGCCGCACGCTCCTGATGCTGGTAGAAGCTCACTGGCGCAAATTCTGCGCCTATTTAAATCCTGCACTAACGATCTGTCACTGCCCAAGTATAGGTGTTACTCTGTGTGCTCCTGGGTGTGACAGATCGTTCTATGTACCTAAATATCATTGTTGCTAAACCTTCCTGTTTGCTGACTACTCTACCTGCCTTAACCCTTAAACTGCTGGACTGATCCATGTTGCTGAACTTGCCTGTCTGCTGACTACTCTACCTGTCTTAACCCTTAATCTGCTGGATTATTTACTGTTGCCAATCCCTGCCTGCCTGACCATTCTAGTGCTTTATCCCTGGACTGCTCTGCTGTTGCCGCTGAGAACTGTCCTGTCTGTGGTGAGTGCCATCTTGCTCATCTCATTGACTTTCTCTGCTCTGGGATATGCCCTATCGATGCTGGAATAACAAGACTACTGGCTGGGTTCGGTCTGATAGAGGAGTATCCCACAAGCATTACAGTACACCCCTCATATTTTTGTAAATATTTTATTATATCTTTTTATGTGACAACACTGAAGAAATTACACTTTGATACAATGTAAAGGTAGTGAGTGTACAGCCTGTATAACAGTGTAAATTTGCTGTCCCCTAAAAATAACTCAACACACAGCCATTAATGTCTAAACCTTTGGCAACAAAAGTGAGTACACCCCTAAGTGGAAATGTCCAAATTGGGCCCAATTAGCCATTTTCCCTCCTCGGTGCCATGTGACTCATTAGTGTTACAAGGTCTCAGGTGTGAATGGGGAACAGGTGTGTTAAATTTGGTGTTATCGCTCTCACACTCTCTCATACTGGTCACTGGAAGTTCAACCTGGCACCTCATGGCAAAGAACTCTCTGAGGATCTGAAAAAAAGAATTGTTACTCTACATAAAGATGGCCTAGGCTATAAGAAGATTGCCAAGACCCTAAAACTGAGCTGCAGCACGGTGGGCAAGACCATACAGCGGTTTCACAGGACAGGTTCCACTTTAGAACAGGCCTCACCATGGTCAACCAAAGAAGCTGAGTGCACGTGCTCAGTGTCATATCCAGAGGTTGTCTTTGGGAAATAGACGTATAAGTGCTGCCAGCATTGCTGCAGAAGTTGAAGGGGTGGGGGGTCAGCCTTTCAGTGCTCAGACCATACGCCGCTCACTGCATCAGATTGGTCTGCATGGCTGTCGTCCCAGAAGGAAGTCTTTTCTAAAGATAATGCGCAAGAAAGCCCACAAACAGTTTGCTGAAGACAAGCAGACTAAGGACCTGGATTACTGGAACCATGTCCTGTGGTCCGATGAGACCAAGATAAACTTATTTGGTTCATATGGTGTCAAGCGTGTGTGGTGGCAACCAGGTGAGGAGTACAAAGACAAGTGTGTCTTGCCTACAGTGAAGCATGGTGGTGGGAGTGTCATGGTCTGGGCCTGCATGAGTGCTGCCAGCACTGGGGAGCTACAGTTCAATGAGGGAACCTTGAATGTGTGTTGAGTTATTTTGAGGGGACAGCAAATTTACACTGTTATACAGGCTGTACACTCACTACTTTACATTGTAGCAAAGTGTCATTTCTTCAGTGTTGTCACATGAAAAGATATAATAAAATATTTACAAAAATGTGAGGGGTGTACAGTGTACTCACTTTTGTGAGATACTGTATGTATGTGCTGCCCTGTCACGAGGTTGTGCATGTAAAATATTTTTTATCTTGGTAATTAATATTATCCCATTCAAATACGATTTGAACTGCAGAAAGGGGCAGCATATACCATTCAGGGTGACATGATACTGTTCTGAGGGACAGTCAAGTCCAAAAAACTTTCATGATTCAAATAGGGCATGTAATTTTAAACATCTTTCCAATTTACTTTTATCACCAATTTTGCTTTGTTATCTTGGCATTCTTAGTTGAAAGCTAAACCTATGAGGTTCATATGCTAATTTCTTAGACCTTGAAGACCGCCTCTAATCTAAATGCATTTTGACATTTTTCACCACTAGAGGGCGTTAGTTCATGTGTTTCATATAGATAACATTGAGCTTATGCACGTGAATTTACCGAGGAGTGAGCACTGATTGGCTAAAATGCAAGTCTGTCAATAAGGAGGCAGTCTGCAGAGGCTTAGATACAAGGTAATAACAGAGGTAAAACATGTATTATTATAACTGTGTTGGTTATGCCAAACTGTTGAATGGGTAATTAAGGGATTATCTATCTTTTAAAACAACAAAATATCTGGTGTTGACTGTCCCTTTAAGTCTGTTATAAAACTCATATATTTAATCTAACCTCTTAGTGACCCAGTTACTCTTTGAGTCACAATTTCAAATGCCAGTTACCATTTCTAAGCAATCACTTTAACCTCTTGTCAAAAGTTTACAGCCTTAGTTGTCATCTAGAGCTCTCTATGCTGACAGTTTACCTATTAATAATTGGGGTGGAACTTGAATACTAACAAGTTATTTTTCAAACATGTTAATCAACAGACAGTATTTTGGTGCCATGGAGATCACAGCATGATTATGTAAAAAAAACAGTGTGCTGGTTTAGAATATAAAAACAAAGAACCATTTCAAATACATCAATAAATGAATCTGTCTTGAACAATAGCATCTTTAAACGGCCCATTAAGGTGCCCAAAAAAAAAGAGAATTATCTTGTGTTGTATCAAGAGATCAATGAGAATAAGAGAATAAGCTGATTTAATGCACAAGAGGTAACTGAAATGCTTTATAATTAAAATAATTATAAATACTATTCTCAAACAAAGTCAGTTGTTGGATTCATTAGGACACCTAAGTTTTTTAATGAATGGGTTTCATAAAATAACAGAAACTGGAAGAGGCCTCTTAATGGATTTTCCATAGTGTTGTAGATTACATAACAATATATCTAGCATCTCCAGCCTTTACCAGTCCTTCAGTTGAATCCATTCACTAAATCTCAGACACCTCTCAGTTCTTTATAGAATTAGTGCTATAGAATATTAGTAACATTTGTGAGACTGCAGAGAATATAGAGCATAACAGGGTGTTAATAAATTTACACTAATGAGGGCAAGATTACAAGTGGGCACTAGTTAGCGCTTTCGCTCATGAGCAAACACTGCTGGAAGTAAAACATTAATGCGAGCGAAACCCTATGCACACTAACTGCAGGACTTTGGATATCATGACCATGCTAACGCGTTTGTCCCATAGACTTCAATGGAGCATGTTATTAAAAAATAAAACCTAACACTTATCTCTTGCATACTAACCCAACACTGCCTAAGACCTACAGCAAAATTCATTAGTATTTATTTATTTCCTTTAAAGTATTATTTTGTTTCCGAACTGCTAAGCCTCCTGTTAGCGTGGCCAGGGCTCAGGCAAGAAGAGGATCGGATTATCATGCTCTCCACAGCGTGCTAAGGTAAGTATGTAACTACAGGTGAACTTTTCACCTGTAGCTTCGAAAACATTTACATTTGTTTTTAACAATAACAAATTAAAAAGGTTAATGAAAATTCAATTTTTGTTTAGTTTTAAACTAAACAAAAACTGAATAATGCAGGGAATGAATATTCGGGGAAATTAATTTCCTTGAATATTCATTACGAAATTAGTTACTGAAATTTTTGTCAGAAACAAAATATTTTCCCCTGCATAACCAAATAGGAATATATATTTAAAAATACAAAGAACATTTGTGAAGAACATTGGAATTAAATACACATTTAAACTCATAACATATTAAAATTGATTAAAAATTATTTCTCATGTTTTTAAGTATTTGAGTGAAAAGGGCTGCAAAATGTATATACAGTATCTCACAAAAGTGAGTGCACCCCTCACATTTTTGTAAATATTTTATTATATCTTTTCATGGGACAACACTGAAGAAATGACACTTTGCTACAACGTAAAGTAGTGAGTGTACAGCCTGTATGACAGTGTAAATTTTCTGCCCCCTCAAAATAACTCAACACACAGTCATTAATGTCTAAACCGTTGGCAACAAAAGTACACCCTAAGTGGAAATGTCCAAATTGGGCCCAAAGTGTCAATATTTTATGTGGCCACCATTATTTTCCAGCATTGCCTTAACCCTCTTGACCATGGAGTTCACCAAAGCTTCACAGGTTGCCCATTAAGTCCTCTTCCACTCCTCCATGACGACATAACAGAGCTAGTGGATGTTAGAGACCTTGCGCTCCCCCACGTTCCATTTGAGGATGCCCCACTCAATAAGGTTTAGATCTGGAGACATGCTTGGCCAGTCCATTACCTTTACCGTCAGCTTCTTTAGCAAGGCAGTGGTCTTCTTGGAGGTGTGTTTGGGGTCAGTATCATGTTGGAATACTGCCCTGCGGCCCAGTCTCTGAAGGGAGGGGATCATGCTCTGCTTCAGTATGTCGCAGTACATGTTGGCATTCATGTTTCCCTCAATGAAATGTAGCTCCCCAGTGCTGGCAGCACTTATGCAGGCCCAGACCATGACACTCCCACCACCATGCTTGACTGTAGGCAAGACACACTTGTCTTTGTACTCCTCACCTGGTTGCTGCCACACATGACACCATCTGAACCAAATAAGTTTATCTTGGTCTCATCGGACCACAGGAAATGCTTCCAGTAATCCATGTCCTTAGTTTACTTGTCTTCAGCAAACTGTTTGTGGGATTTCTTGTGCATAATCTTTAGAAGAGGCTTCTTTCTGGGACGACAGTCATGCAGACCACTTTGAGGCAGTGTACGGCATATGGTCTTAGCACTAACAGGCTAACCCCCACCCCTTCAACCTCTACAGCAATGCTGGCAGCACTCATACATCTATTTCCCAAAGACAACCTCTGGATAAGACACTGAGCATGTGCACTCAACTTCTTTGGTCGACTATGGCGAGGCCTGTTCTAAAGTGGAACCTGTCCTGTGAAACCGCTGTATGGTCTTGCCCACCATGCTGCCGCTCAGTTTCAGGGTCTTGGCAATCTTCTTATAGCCTAGGCCATCTTCATCTAGAGCAACAATTCTTTTTTTAAGATCCTCAGAGAGTTATTTGCCATGAGGTGCCATGTTGAACTTCCAGTTACCAGTATGAGAGAGTGAGAGTGATAACATCAAATTTAACACACCTGCTCCTTGTAACACTAACAAGTCACATGACAGCAGGGAGGGAAAATGGCTAATTGGGCCCAAAGTGTACTCACTTTTGTTGCTAACGGTTTAGACATTAATGGCTGTTAGTTGAGTTATTTTGAGGGGACAGCAAATTTACACAGGCTGTACACTCACTACTTTACATTGTAGCAAAGTGTTATTTCTTCAGTGTGGTCACATAAAAAGATATAATAAAATATTTACAAAAATGTGAGGGGTGTACTCACTTTTGTGAGATACTGTATATATATATATGTGTATAAATGTTTATGTGTGTGTATGTATATATATATATATATATATATATATATATATAAATACATAAATACACACACACATCAAAAAAATTTTTAATATATATATATATATATATATATATATATATATATATATACAAATATATTCACAAATATATACACTCAGCCACATATTTAGATATATATGTACTCAACATAGTCCTTTACATTACCATATCATACACCTTTTAACCCTCCATGCCATGATTGGAGGAAGCCGGATTCTTCGTATGACGTATGAAGAGACGAGCGGCAGGTGGGGGAATCGCTGGTCCGGCTTTCAAGAAGAAAAGGTAAGTATTTTACAAAACTGGTGAAATGTAAACTTTGATGAATAAAAGTGCCCCTGTTTTAAATAGGATTTTTTAAAACTGGGCACACATTCCTCAAAGTTTACATTCACTTTAACTTGTCTATGTTTGGCTTTCTTATATTATATTCTACAAGAAACACTTTTTTCTTTAAATTCTTATGTCACCCAAGATACATTACCAAAAAATCTGAAACATCTGAATTTCTGTCACTTAGATTGGTACACAATTGAAAACCTAAATGTAACAGGTATTTTTCTCAGGCTTTTAAACAGAGCAGTGAAGCAAAAATAAACAGTCAATGGGAATAGGGTACTTCAGCAAAAATTGATTCATTATTGCCAATGACTGCCCTGTTTACTTGATTGCATGTGGTTATAGTCTCCTAACAAGGCTAGTTCATAATGTCTACAATTAACCCTTGGACCTAGATTACAAGGGGAGCCAAAATATAGCTTTCCCGAGGGCGATATTTGAACTCCACTTTGTAATGCCAGTGGACGCAAATGTGCACTGGTAATTCAAGTTAGGTGTAATATGAACACAACCTCGCATTCACATTGCACAGAAGAGCGCTTCCATAGGCTTCACTGGAAGCTGCTTTCTTGTGCCGTCAGACACGGCATGAGAACCTAGCGCAGTGATGGGCAACAGATTTAAATATATATGTATATGAATACACACTTTAACCCATAAAAGCCGCTTAGTGCAGTTTTTTTTTTTTTTTTTTTTAAATGTTACAGTTTTTTTTAAAGAGACCTCACGTTATTTTGGGGGCAATTGTAAGGGCTGGTTATAAATTGGGGCTCCACTCCACTTGTAATCTAGCCCTAAATTGTATTCAGGATTTGACATTCTGCTGTTAATATCTGATTTGATTGAACATGTTTTGTAATTTTAAAATGTGATGTAGTAACAGTTTTAAAATGTTAATGAATAATTATGTGTATTAAAAGGTGACTAAGCATGTATGAGATTGACAGTCAAAAAAGAAAAGCAAAAATAGCCAAAATAGGGTTTCACTTAGTAAAGTCTTTGAAAAAATACAAGAAAAAAATCATATTATAAATTGTGTGTAAAGTGTTTCTGTTGGGTTGGAATTACAATGGTGAGAGGTTGCATTGCACCAGCAAAGGTATATATTAACATGGTTTATAGTAGTTTAAAAACCATTGAAAAAAACAAGTTTTTAGGCATATTGGAATTGCTTTAAATTGGGGAAGCAGAATATGTAATTCTATGCAAATTGAAATCACCCCTTTTTGTCAAGTATGGCCTTTTTAAATGGTCCATTGTTTCCCAAACAGTGGAGTGTTTTTTAAATCTTTTTTCTTCCAGTTGTGTATGCCAACTTTCAGTATCTACAACATTAAACCAAAATACTGAGGAAGTGACTTAACAAATTAGCGCATAACAAAAATACAAGCCCAAGAATTGTGTTAATGAACACAGACATTGAAATACCATAATAAGAGCTGATCCATCACTATTCAGCAATACAAACAAGGAAAACACACAATGTTCATAAATATATGAATTATGGTTACACATGAATAAGAAACTGTTGGATTCACCAACTTCTGGTAAAGTACAAATATATTATGTTGTTACATACATTAAGGGCTAAAAGAATCTTGTCTTTGTATATGATTTCAACCATCTTATGATCATTAGCAAACTTGGCCACAAATCCTACAAAAAAAACCCAATTGGAATAGTAGTAGATATTGTACTATGGCAAACGCTCTATTTTATTTCACCTAATTTTTTTCTCTCTTGGAAAGCCGTGGTTTTAAGTGACTGATTGTGCTTTGTGGCTCTGAACAAAGTCGAGCACGGTTATCCATACCGTTGGCAGCCCATACCTTGCTCTGCTTAAACCTTTTTATTACAAAATGATCCATAAAAAATGTCAAGGCAGAGGAACAGTGTAAATGTGCACTCTCTGATGGAAGATGACAGATGTAATGGCAGTTTGACTGTTTTCTTTTTTCTTTTTTTTTTAAATTGGCTGTTTCTGACATTGCCTCATCTGCTGACATTTACTTTATTTGTATGTTTTAACATATTGAACAGCAGATAATAAGGAAAAAAGAGACAAAAAATCTCATACACTAGCTTCCCAATTACGGACAGCTTTATACGGAACTGAAGTGGGAACCTTTCCTTTTCAAGAAACTAATATTTCATATGCTTAAATAAGGAAGGTTTATAAAATAATCAGGTTCCACAGTGCTTATCCAAACATAATGAGCCCTTCTCTGTAGTGTGAATTATATTCAGCTCATGGAGTTTCCTCCCAGAAATCATTTCCAGTCCACACTGCACAGAGCAGATAAATCTTGTGACTTGACTAACCACAAAGCATAGAAAAGTCATTCCTCACTAAAAATGTCAATGTCAAGTCGATTTCCTGAAACATGTCTATTTCTGTCAGGTTCCCAGTTGTTGTTCCAGAATAAATGAGATCTAAAATCTCATTACTTTTATTGTTTAAAACTAGCGCCACTGGGTCAGGAGGTAATAGTGTGGGGCGATAGTATGTTTCTTAGAATATTTAATCATCTGTGTCTTTGACATAGAGGTCAGCATTTCACTTCTGAATGTCTCCTTTCTGGCGTTGATAGTGCAGAGCATTAAATATGTAATTGTAGAGAGTTTGATGAACTTGTGTTTAAAATAATACATAAAGTGCATAGATAGAGTGAGAAAGAGAGAACAAAAATAGATAGATAGATAGATAGATAGATAGATAGAAAGATAGATAGATAGATGGATAGATAGATAGATAGATAGATAGATAGATAGATAGATAGATAGATAGATAGATAGATAGATAGATAGATAGATAGATAGATAGATAGATGATAGATAAGCATTTGTGTGTGACATAGATAGATGATAGATAGATAGATTGATAGATAGATAGATAGATAGATAGATAGATAGATAGATAGATAGATAGATAGATAGATAGATGATAGATAGGCATTTGTGTGTGACATAGATAGATAGATAGATAGATAGATAGATAGATAGATAGATAGATAGATAGATAGATAGATAGATAGATAGATAGATAGATAGACCAGACAGACAGACAGACAGGTAGTTTTCCTGTGTAATATGTAAATATATATTCAGGAATGAAGTTTAAGTTAATGCATAGCAAAATAGACAGCTACCCATGCTGATTTTGAAGTGAAAACAGTGGTTTAATCGTATGTGTAAAAATGATATATGCATCTGAAATTAAAAAGAAACACATGCATAACACCAAGTTTCTAGTAATTACATCTGGATTCATAAGTTAAAACCCTAAGTTAATAGTCAGACCAAAATGTTACTCGCTACTTCTGATCCCAAAGATCACCCACCCAAACCCCTCCCACTACTTGCTGGAGATTAAATCACTTTTCCTCCAGCCTTAAATTGTGACCTCTTGTCACAAACAATTTACTGAATATGGGCCTTGAATATATTTTTATAAAGTAACCATATCAACTCTCAAGTGCTTTTTTTCTATGAGAAATTTTTGTGGCCCTTCTCTGAACTTTTTCTAACTCTGCAATGTCTTTTTTTGAGATTGGTCCTCCAGAACTGCACTTACTATTCAACAAAATGCAATTTGTTGATGTGAACAAAAGACCTGCGATCAAGAACTGTTGCGTTGCATAAAAGTTATCTCAAAAGAACTTAGATATTCATTTGTCCACTGTTAGACAACATTTTTCTATAAATGGAGATGATTTAGTACTGTGGCTACTCTCCCTACAAGTGGCCTTCCAGCCAAGATGACTCAAAGGGCACACTTGCACAATTCTCAATGAGGATGCTTTCCCAAAAAAATATTACTGCATGCCTGAAGTTTGCCAAAGACCACCTTGACACTCCACAACACTACTGGGAAAATGTTTAGTGGACTGTTGCTTGAGAAGAACATGCAGCCCTATGTATGGCATAAAATGGGAACGCCAACATGATGAAACCATCATCCCAATGGTTAAGTAGGGTAGATGGAGCATGATAGTTTGGGGCTGCTTTGCTGCATCTGGGCCTGGACCACTTGTCATCATCAAGGTGAAAACGAACTCCCAAGTGGTTCATCAAGATATCCTGCAGGATAATTTAAGGGAAGCTGTGCACCATCTGAAACTCAGCAGATGTTGGGTAATACAGCAGGACAATGATCCTAAATATTGAAGTAAATCCACTACAGAATGGCTTAAAAAAAAAAGAAAATACGCCTTTTGGGGTGGCCCCAGTAAGAGCCCAGACCTTAACCCCATAGAGATGCTGTGGAATGACCTCAAGAGTGACATCCTAAGAATATGGCTGAGCTGAAGCAGTTCTGTAAGGAAGAGTGGTCCAAAATTCCTCATGACTGGGATCTACTAACTATTAAATCCAAGTGTTGACTTACATTTTACACAGCTCTGTAAATGTTTAATGGGATGTAACATAGTAACATAGTAACATAGTAGATAAGGTTGAAAAAAGACTGAAGTCCATCGAGTTCAACCTATAAAATCTAAAATACTTACAAAAAGCTCCAGTTAAGCTTAAATAACCCCATTAAAATGTGACCCATTTAATACTAGCAATCATATCCATGAATTTTGTTTATATACAGAAATTTATCCAGACTATTTTTAAATGTATCTATGGTATTGGCATTCACTACCTCCTTTGGTAATGAGTTCCACAATTTTATTGCTCTACAGTGAAAAAAACGTTTCCGTTGCAGGAGATTAAATCTCCTTTCCTCCAACCTTAAATTATGACCTCTTGTCAGAAACCAATTTTCTTGGAATAAAAAGAGCTTCTGCCATCTCTGTATATGGGCCTTGAATATATTTATATAAAGTAATCATGTCACCTCTCAAGCGCCTTTTTTTCTAAAGAGAACAGACCCAGTTTGGCTAGCCTCTCCTCATAGGTTAATTTCTCCAATCCCCTTATTAGCTTTGTGGCCCTTCTCTGAACTTTTTCTAGTTCTGCAATATCTTTTTTAGCAATCGGTCCCCAGAACTGCACTCCAAACTCAAGGTGAGGTCTTACCAGGGCTTTATATAATGACAGAATTATGCTTTCCTCCCTTGAATCAATGCCTCTTTTAATACATGCTAGTATCTTATTAGCCTTTGAAGCCGCTGCCCTGCATTGTGCACTCATCTTTAGCTTGTTATCTATTACTACTCTCCAAATCCCTTTCCTCCTGTGTTTGGCTAAGTCTTGTCCCATTTAAAAATACATAGCCTGCTTATTTTTACTTCCAAAATGTAGAACCTTACATTTTTCCCGTATTAAATCTCATTTTCCATTCACTTGCCCATAGTTCTAATTTTAGCAAATCCCTTTGCAAAGAGAGTTCATCCTGCTCTGACCTAATGACCTTACTTAACTTAGTATCATCTGCAAAAAATAGAGATGTCGCTATTTAATCCTTGCTCCAAGTCATTTATAAAAATATTAAAAAGAACAGGGCCCAGTACTGATCCCTGGGGGACGCCACTGATTACCTTTGTCCATCTGAGTATGATCCATTTACTGCTACTCGTTGCTCCCTATCTTTTATCCAGTTATTTATCCATGAGCTAACATTTTCAGCTATTCCAGTCCCTTAATTTTGTGCATTAATCTCTCATGTGGCACTGTATCAAATGCCTTTGCAAAATCTAAGTATATCACATCACTGATTCCCCTTTATCTATATTTTTACTTACTTCCTCGTAGAATCTAATTAGATTAGTTTGACAAGATCTATTTCTCCTAAGCCATGCTGATTAGAAACTCATAATCTTGTTTACACGAATATGCTCATCAATATAATCCCTTATAATCCCTTCAAATATCTTCCCCACTATTGATGTCAGACTAACTGGTCTATAGCTTCCTGATCATCCCTGCTTCCCTTTTTGAAGAGTGGCACCACATCAGCTTTACGCCAATCCTGGGGTACCATGCCTGAGGATAATGAGTCTTGAAAAATTAAGAGTAAAGGTTTGTCTATAACAGTGCTAAGTTCCCTTAACACCCTTGGGTGTATTCCATCTGGGCCTGGAGTTTTATTTACCCGTAATATTTTTAGTTTTTTCCTGATATCCTCTAAACAAAACCCAGTTAGTGGTATGGACTGGCATGTTCTATTCTGTTCCAAAGTATCATTCAATGGTTCCTCTCTTGTGTATACTGAAGAAAAAAACTGGTTTAGTACCTCAGCCTTCTCCCTGTCCATTATTTATCATGCTACCCTCCACACATTTTAATGTACCTATATTATCCTTCTTAGATTTTTTGCTATTATGTACTTAAAGAACCTTTTAGGGTTAGACTTAGAATCCTGGCAATTAATTTTTCATATTCAATTTTGGCTAATTTGATTGCTTTTTTGCATGCTTTGTTACATTCCTTATAAATATTGTATGCTGAGTCTGTACTATTTTCTTTTAATAATTTAAATGCCCTACGTTTTTCCTAATTTCTTTTAACACATTTATATTTAGCCATAACGGCTTATTTTTTTTATTTTTATTTTTATAACCATATGGTATGTATTGATATGTATTATTATTTAACAAATTTTTAAATATTATCCATTTATCCTCTGTATTTTTATTAGAAAATACATTGTCCCAATTTATATTATTTAATGATTTCCTTAAATCGTTGAATTTTGCTTTCTTGAAATTAAAAGTCTTAGTTAAGCCTTTAAAAACACTGCATATGAAAAGAGATTTCAAATGTGACCATGTTATGATCACTGTTACCCAAATGTTCTTTGATTTCTATGTTTGATATTATATCTGTATTGTTTGATAGCACTAAATCCAATATAGCTTTACTCCTAGTTGGCTCCTCTATTAATTGTGACAAGAAGTTATCCCTGAGAACATTTAAAAATCTATCCCCCTTAGCTGAATTACTAGTTTCATTGGCCCAGTTTATATCAGGGTAGTTAAAATCTCCCATAATTACAGCACTGTTATTAGCAGCCTTTACCTATTTGCATTAGTAGTTGAGTTTCCTCCGGGTCACTAATGTTGGGAGGCTTGTAGCATGTTCCTAGTAATATTTTTTTAGGATTTTTTCCCCCCCACTCTTTATTTCAACCCACAGGGTCTCTACATTGTCACTTGCATCATAAATATCTTCCCTTATTGTAGGTTTAAGGTCAGGTTTAATATACATGCAGATTCCTCCATTAAATAAAACATCAGAGATTCTAATTATTTGTGTGTTGTTTGCCTAAGCACATTGTGTTCACCTATACTTGTGACTTTGATAAAGATGAGATAACATTTTATGACTGATTCATGCAGACAAAGTCACGCACCAGTGTCGAAAACGCGTCGGTGGGCGTGACCGGATTGTGTGACCGATGACTGTGGAAGCTACGGCTTGCTCCACTACCTAAAAAGTTTAGATTGTAGTGATATTTGAATATTTGATAGAAGGAAACTGATCGTGAAAAACATATATATTCTTTGGTGTAATGATATTTACGCAGATTAATCAGCACTAGTATTATTCCTTTGAGGATTTCAGACACAGTGTTAAGTCAATTGACACAATATCGCTACAACGTGTTAGGCAGTGATACACTTTGACAAGGTGAGATACGTTATATCCCATATTAGTCCATACACTCTGTTGAATGAATGCGTAAATGAAGGTTATGCAACCTAGCACTCTCAGTAGATGAATATACACTGAGAACGATTCATGAGATTAATTGAATCTGGATGTATGGGGTTCATGCAGTGTGAGATGGTGCAACACTGTGTCATTTGTGTATGTGTTTAACCAGCAAATGTTGGAGTAACTTTAAGAAAAATATAGTCATATTTATGATATTAATACGGTACATAGAAATTGATCTCACTATGTGTGCATGGTGTTTCTAGACACAGGGCAACTAGTTAGAAATTGGCTGACTGGGTTCAATCCCAGCAGTACGCAGGAGGAGGACCACCTTTGAGCGCATAGTCCTGTGTGCATTGTATGATATTCCTTTGCCCTACTCTATTATTCTGGTTCTCCACTGTCTTCTCACAGTCTCATGGGATCACAATTAGGCCACACAGCCCATGTTTAAGCCTATTGTTTTTAACCTATTAGTTGGATCACCTAATATTTCATTATATAGGAATGGTTGACACATACCCATTTTCCTATTGATCCAATTTGATATTGTTCGTTTGTTCATATATATGTTTAATAAAGTGTTATTTTTTCTTTTTCTAATTCACTAATATTTATGCAGTGTGTAATTCAGCACTTGGCTTCAATGCCACAAATCGTTTAATTTTTCCTAACGCATCCTTCATTGTACTTAGTGATTCAATTCACACTCTAGAATTTGGGGTATTAAAGGTACCAAGAACAAATAGCTATGGCGGGCTATTTGTCTTCAACCATTGATTTTGACCAATGGAAGCAGGAAGCCGAAAGGCTTTTTACCCTTAACATAGGGAATGTATGTCCACAGGCTAGTAATATTGAAGAAGCCTTTAAGAGCATAGCCAAAATAATGAAAAAGCAAGTTAAATCATTTTGGGGAGATTTTCATTCTTGAAAATTATGTTAAACCTCATTCCAAGGGTATTACGTATACAACTAGCACCCTCCTTTCATATCTCTGATGAGAATTTTGTCTTGAGATGGCAAGAAATTCTTACTCAGTGGTTCTCTTGATCTAATTAAACTTATATTAGAACATGAGAAAAAACCAATATGATCAGCTAACAAAGCTAGTGGAAAAAGCAAAAGTACAAACTAATAAGTTTACCTCACACAAAGACTTTGAAGCTCTAGATCAAAAACTAAAATTTCATATAGATAAGCTGAAAGAGGAACTAAGTGAGACAAAGAACAGAAAATTGCAGAGAGACTGGTCTGACCACCAAAAGGGAAATATTTATAAAACTAATTACAAACGTAAAAACATGACAAGACAAACACAAGAATCTAGTAATAAAAGCAACACACTAGAAAGTTCTTCAACTGAATCTGAACCTTCAGATGAGGAACAAACACAAACAGTGGTAGCAAATGTAATAACACCAACAACAGAACCCTCAATTACGAGGATTTTTTTTAGAGAAGGATCTCTTTCCACCAAAGAGAACAGTAAGAACAAGACAACAAAACAGAATGAAACCACCAAACAAACAAAAATGAAAGAGATGGGGTTACAAATAATAAACCTTGCAGGGATAAACTTAAGACATGAACACTATACTTTGCTATCTAAGGGTCTGTCCTTTATTCCCACCCCCAAGTTTGACACTTTCAATTGGGTTAAGGATACACACCTGTTTGCGAGAAAATTAGCACTACATAAATATCATAAAGATGCCAATAAAATCTGTCTCACAGATATGGGGTGGAAGAAGAGGATCAAGAGATAGTTAATCTAATGATACCATTATTAGATGAAAATGATGACACGAGCAATGTCTCTAAACATAGCACAGTGAAACCTAACAGTACTTTTATGCCCACTATTTCCAAATATCCTACTATTGACAAATTTGTTTCCCTGGTAACCACTGAACTTGAAGCACTCAATTGCAAAAGTAAAACTAGGAAAAACCTTAGCTTTAAAGAAAGAAAAGCACTGGTTGAGTTAAAAAACAATCCAGAGAACAATTAAGAGTGCCGATAAGGGTGGAAACCTGGTGATCATGAACAACACACAATATAAAAAGATGTGCTTGGACATTTTAATGAATACCGATAACTATCAGATTTTATCACAAGACCCGACTGTAAAATTTAGCAAAGAACTTAAATCACTGTTGGATAGGGGTTATGGTGAAAGAATAATCACCAAATCTGAATATCAATTTATGTGTAACATGTCACCTAGGATAGCAACATTCTATAGCTTGCCTAAAATCCATAAAAATACAGAGGTACCCCCAGGCAGACCAATAGTGTCTGGCAATGGATGCCTGACGGAAAACATCAGTATCTACATAGACAAAAAACTTAGGGAGTTTGTATATACATTAACATCATATATTTGTGATACAAAAGATGTCCTTAAGTGCTTAGAGAACATTTATGTACAAGAGAACACTTTATTGGCAAGCATAGATGTTGAAAGCCTATACTCCAATATCTCTCACTCGTTAGGGAGAAAAGCTGTTGAATACTTCCTAAAAATGATGAACCCTAGAGGATGCGAAGAGGATGATTTTGTCATTGACCTCTTAGATTTTGCGCTCAAACACAATAATTTTCTGTTCGATAACAAAGTATACTTACAAAAGAAGGGCACAGCGATGGGCACTTGCTGTGCACCCACATATGCCAACTTGTTCCTAGGATGGATTGAACATACTTACATTTTGAATCAAGACATAAATCCCTTTATGAAATTTATGGACCTATACATTCGCTACATTGATGATGTGCTGATACTATGGATAGGCACAAAAGATTATTTTACTCTTTTTATGTGTTGGCTAAATGACAATGTCCATGGAATGCACTATACCTCTACTATTGAAGATAACATTATTTCCTTTTTAGATTTGGAGATCAAGAAAGATGGAGAAGGGTCTCTAAGCACGAAACTGTTTAGGAAAGAAACATCAACAAATAGTCTCCTAAATTGGGACAGTTACCATCCTAAAAGCCAAAGGATGGGCATTCCCTTTGGACAATATCTAAGGGCAAGACTATTATTGTATATAGCTTCAAATTTATACATCAGCTATACTCTCTATATTTTGTTTTTATCTAATCCTTGAAATTATCAAAACCCAATCCAAATGGCAAAAAGGAAAACAAAAAGAACAAATATAACACAATTTTGTGTTTGTATACAAGAAGGGAGGGAAGAGGAGGAGAAGAGAGAGGAAACAAAAAGGGGTTCCCTCAGGAACCATGTGGGAAATCAAAATAAATAGTAAATATAAATTCTGTAAAAAGGTGTATCTTTGAATGGGTATACTAATTGTTTTTGAATATTTATTAGTTCCGATTTGATAAAGGAATACCATTTAGTAAAATATTTTTTTATGTCTAAGCCAGGATTAACCAATAAATAAAACTGTTCTATTATCAATTTAAATCTCAGTTTTCCTATAAATAATTTATTGAACATGACTAAGAACCGATTGCTGGTTTGAAACGTTGTTTGTATTATGGACCCTGCATGAAACAATAAAGGTCTTTTAACTGATGTTTTGGAGGCTGGAAATTTTCTTGAATTGTCCAGTATGATGATGGGATGTGGCTTGTCCCCATTCCGTGCCCTTGAAGTTTGGTGAGTGGTGCTGGCTTCCTTTGAAGATTTTTACGCCTTCTTATCTTTCCAGCTGGCAAGTATCATAGCATGGCCACATAAAATAGCATTATTGATAAACTTAATATCCACAAGACTAGGGCTTGGTTCTTTATTAAGCAAAATATCCTCAAACTCAAATTTTATTTGTTGGTTTGTTGACTTGGATAACCAATATGAGATTTTATTCCAAAACCAACTTACTTTAGAACACTGCAACAAACAGTGTATACTATTTGCTCTTGCTAGGTAGCATCTTGAACAGTGATATATGTTGTCCCGAGACCACTTAGACATTTCTTGCTGTGTTAAATATGCCCCATTAATCAGCTTAGTATGTATTTCCCACCAAGAAATAGAGAGTGTGGCTTCTCTGATTCTTTAACAACATTTAGTAATTTGCGGCTAGATTATGAGTTTTGCGATATGAGTGAAAAAGCCTCATAACGCTGCTTTTTCACTACCGCTGCTATTACAAGTCTTGCAGGTATAGCTGTACCACACACTTTTTGGCCGTAATGCAACGTAACTACCGCACCTTTCAAAAAGTCATTTTTCAATGGGACTTCCATAGCGCCGGTATTATGAGTTTTTGCCTGGGAGGCCAAAAAGTGAGCGGTACAAGCCTATACAGTCCAAGATTCGTACCGCCATCTAAAGTCAGTAGTTATGAGTTTTACGTTACAAATCTGTAGCATAAAACTCATAACTAAAGTGTTACTAAGTACACTAACACCCATAAACTACCTATTAACCCCTAAACCGAGGCCCTCCGCATCGCAAACACTATAATAAAATGATTAACCCCTAATCTGCCGCTCCGGACATTGCCGCCACTATAATAAACATATTAACCCCTAAACTGCTGCACTCCCGCATCGCAAACACTAGTTAAATATTATTAACACCCCTAATCTGCTGCCCCCAACGTCACCACTCCCACTATACTAAAGTTATTAATCCCTAAACCTAACCCTAAGTCCTAACCCTAACACTCCTAACTGTAATATAATTAAAATAAATCTAAATAAAAATTACTATAATTAACCAAATAATTCCTATTTAAAACTAAATACTTACCTATAAAATAAATCCATAAGCTAGCTACAATATAACTAATAGTTACATTGTAGCTAGCTTAGGTTTTATTTTTATTTCACAGCTAAGTTTGTATTTATTTTAACTAGTAGACTAGTTAGTGAATAGTTATTAACTATTTACTAACTACCTAGTTAAAATAAATACAAATTTACCTGTAAAAAATAAAACCTAACCTATCTTACACTAACACCTAACATTACACTACAATTAAATCAATTACATTAATTAAATACGATTAACTAAATTAACAAAAAAAATAAACACTAAATTACACAAAATAAATAATAAATTATCAATATTGAAACTAATTACACCTAGTCTAATAGCCCTATTCAAAATAAAAAATCCCCCCCCCCCCAATAAAAAAACCCTAGCCTAAACTAAACTGCCAATAGCCCTTAAAAGGGCCTTTTTGCGGGACATTGCCCCAAAGAAATCAGCTCTTTTACCTGTAAAAAAAAAACAAAACAACAACCCCCCAACAGTAAAACCCACCACCCACACAACCAAACCCCCCAAATAAAATCCTATCTAAAAAAAAAACAAGCTCCCCATTGCCCTGAAAAGGGCATTTGGATGGGCATTGCCCTTAAAAGGGCATTTAGCTCTTTTTCACTGCCCAAAACCCTAAGCTAAAAATAAAACCCACCCAATAAACCCTTAAAAAAAAAATAACACTAACCCCGAAGATCCACTTGCAGTTTTTGAAGACCTGACATCCATCCTCAACGAAGCCGGAGAAGTCTTCATCCAAGTGGGCAGAAGTCCTCAACGAAGCCGGGAGAAATCTTCATCCAAGCGGCAAGAAGTCATCCTCCAGGCAGACAGAAGTCTTCATCCAGATGGCATTTTCTATCTTCATCCTTCCGACATGGAGCGGATCCATCTTACACTGAAGGTTTCTTTAAATGACGTCATCCAAGATGGTGTCCCTTGATTTTCCGATTTGCTGAATTTAATTCTATCAGCCAATCGGAATTAAAGGTGAAAAAATCATATTGGCTGATGCAATCAGCTAATAGGATTGAGCTCGCATTCTATTGGCTGATTGGAACAGCCAATAGAATGCAAGCTCAATCTTATTAGCTGATTGCATCAGCCAATAGGATTTTTTCACCTTTAATTCTGATTGGCTGATAGAATTTTATCATCTTGGATGATGTCATTTAAAAGGAACCTTCATTCTTCAAGAACCATCGAAAGAAGAGAATGCTCCACGCCGGATGTCTTTAAGATAGAGCCGCTCCGCACCGGAAGGATGAAGATAGAAGATACCGTCTGGATGAAGACTTCTGCCCGCCTGGGGGATGACTTCTTGCTGCTTGGATGAAGACTTCTCCCGGATGGATGAGAATGGATGTCCGGTCTTCAAAAACTGTAAGTGGATCTTCGGGGGTTAGTGTTAGGTTTTATTTAAAGGTTTATTGGGTGGGTTTTATTTTTAGATAAGGGTTTGGGCACAGAAAAAGAGCTAAATGCCCTTTTAAGGACAATGTCCATCCAAATGCCCTTTTCAGGGCAATAGGGAGCTTAGGTTTTTTAGAAAGGATTTTATTTGGAGGGTTGGTTGTGTGGGTGGTGGGTTTTACTGTTGGGGGGTTGTTTGTATTTTTTTTACAGGTAAAAGCTGATTTCTTTGGGGCAATGCCCCGCAAAAGGCCCTTTTAAGGGCTATTGGTAGTTTAGTTTAGGCTAGGGTTTTTTTATTGGGGGGGGCTTTTTTATTTTGATAGGGCTATTAGATTAAGTGTAATGAGTTTAAATATTTGATAATTTCGTTTTTATTTTGTGTAATTTAGTGGGGTTTTTTTTTCTAATTTAGTTAATTGTATTTAATTTATGTAATTTATTTAATTTTAATGTAATGTTAGGTGTTAGTGTAACTGAGGTTAGGTTTTATTTTACAGGTAATGTTGTATTTATTTTAACTAGGTATTTAGTAAATTGTTAATAACTATTTACTAACTAGTCTACCTAGTTAAAATAAATACAAACTTAGCTGTGAAATAAAAATAAAATCTAAGATAGATACAATGTAACACATGTAGATAGATACAATACACATGTATTATAGTGCAGTGTTAGGTGTAATTGTAACTTAGGTTAGGATTTATTTTACAGGTAATTTTGTCTTTATTTTAGCTAGGGAGTTATTAAATAGTACCTAGTTAAAATAAATACAAACTTACCTGTAAAATAAATATAAACCCTAAGCTAGCTACAATGTAACTATTAGTTATATTGTAGCTAGCTTAGGGTTTATTTTATAGGTAAGTATTTTGTTTTAAATAGGAATTATTTAGTTAATGATAGTAACTTTTATTTAGATTTTTTTTTATTATATTAAAGTTAGGGGTGTTAGGGTTAGACTTAGGGTTAGGGGTAAATATATTTATTTAGTGTTAGTGATGTGGGAGGCCCGAGGTTTAGGGGTTAATAACTTTAGTATAGTGGCGGCGGTGACATTGGGGGCGGCAGATTAGGGGTTAATAAGTGTAGGTAGGTGTCGGCGACATTGGGGGCGGCAGATTAGGGTTTAATAAGTGTAGGTGGCGGCGACATTGGGAGCGGCAGATTAGGGGTTAATAAGTGTAATGTAGGTGTCGGCGATGTTAGGGGTGGCAGATTAGGGGTGTTTAGACTCTGGGTTTATGTTAGGGTGTTAGTTGTAAACATACATTTTCTTTCCCCATAGGAATCAATGGGGCTGCGTTACGGAGCTTTACCGCTCTTTATTGCAGGTGTTAGGCTTTTTTTTAGCCGGCCTCTCCCCATTGATGTCTATGGGGAAATCGTGCACGAGCACGTAAAACCAGCTCAATGCAGCGCTGGTATTTGTGTGCAGTATGGAGCTCAATGCTGCCATATTGCCTGCTAACGCCGGGTTTTTGCAAACCTGTAATAGCAGCGCTTATAAAGGTCAGCGGTGGAAATAACTTGCAAATTATTACCGAGCCGCTCATAACGCAAAACTCGTAATCTGGCCATTGGTTTTTAGTAATGCCTATGGGGGTTTTTTTGTTACAATTTTGATACATACTATCCACATTTTTATCACCTGCACCAATAAGTCTCATATTGTATCAGTAGGATATAGATGTGCATCCACTTTTACATAACCTTATGCCCAAATCTATGTACTTCAATTCACTCCTAATATTATATTTATTTTTAATTGTCTCTAATAGATGCCTTATTTGCAGATATGCAAAAAAGTCTTTGTTTTGTACATTAAATTGTGACTTTAAAAGTTCAAAAGGCTTTATCTGCATACCTATCTATGTCTAACAATTGATATAAAAACTCGAGTCCTTGTTATTTACATTTCTCAAATAATATAGACCTTAACCTTGGCATAAATTCAGGGTTATCTACTACCCAAAAATTACATAGCTTATGCCATGCCCAAATTGGATTTTTCATAGACATCATTTTCTTGCACTCTTTAAGGATATGTTCCATATCTATATGTAGCAAAGCCCTCAAAGAGAATGGCAAGGCTTTGCTCATTTCAAATTCAGTTAAAGAGTAATATCCATACATTGTGATCCAATCTACAGCTATTTTAGCAATACATACCCAATTATACCATTTAATGTGCGGTAAGCCAAAACCCCCCAAAACATTTACTCTGAAAGAGCCGATATATGATAGTCTTGGTTTTCTTCTACCACACCAAAGAAATTCTTTAAAATATTATATTGATATTCATCAAATCTTTATTTTTTATGAATATGGGTAGGTTCTGCATAATATATTAATAATTTAGAGAAAGTTATCATTTTTATAATGTTAACTTTGCCTTAAAGGGATATCGAAAGGTTGCGCCTATCACAAAAGCTTCTCTTTAAACTGTTCCATAACAGTTTAAAATTCAGATCCTACCAATAATTAGGTGATAAACTAAATTTCAGTCCCAAGTTTTTTTATATAGTCTTTGACCTCTTTAAATAGAACCTCAGCTGAGGTAGAAATGTTTTAACCCATAAAATTTCTGTTTTAGGGAAATGTATCCTATATGCAAAACAGAGAGAGAAAAGTGGACAGTATTATTTATTTATTTATAAAAATTTTTACCAGGATTTCTCTCATTTTCAAGTATGTCCTGGGTACACAAAACATTGAATTGATACAATGGGTAAAAAAAAAATAAAAAAAAAATAATAATACACGATATATGCACAAAAATGTAACATATTTAACATAGAACAGGTAGGAAATATATAATCAACAATGACAGGGTGTATTCTGTTTTTGAGATATGTAGAGAGGGATCTCTTAAAGGATATTAGGCATGGGGAAGGTTTGAAAAGTGTGCGGGAGGTCGTTCCATAATTGTGGCGCTCATCTTTTTTGTATTGAGGCACGCTAAATAATGTGCTGTACTGGATCAGAGGTTATAGGAGGTGGGAATAACTGGTGAGAGCAGTCTGCTCAGGTAGGGTGGGAGCTTCCCAGAAAAGCTTTTAAACACAAGGCAGGAAAGATGGAGGGTGCGTCTGGATTCCAGCGACAGCCAGTTTAGTTCTTTTAGCATGTCACAATGGTGGGTCCTGTAGATACATTGTAGCACAAAGCGGCAGAACGAGTTATACAATGTATTACGTTTATTAAGGTGAGTTTGCGGTGCAGGTGCATATACTATGTCCCCGTAATCCAAGATAGGCATCAGCATTTGCTGTACAATCTTTTTCCTTTACAGTAGGCTGAGGAATGATTGTTTCTGTACAGGGCACCTATTTTTGGATAAAGTTTAGATGCCAGTTTTTCTATATGGAGGCCAAAAGATAGATTGGGGTCTAACAACATACCCAAGTATTTAAAAGAGTGGACTGCGGTCAGTGTGCAATTTGATTTTGTTTTGATGAATAGATGGGAAATTTGTAGTTTGTGTAGTTTAGGTCCCGTTCCAAAGATCAATGGGACAGTTTTGTCAGTGTTTAGGAAGAGTTTGTTTTTTGAGATCCACTTTTCTACCTCTGTGAACTGGTCTTGGAGCACTGCTTCAATCTGCGGTATATCAGAATTGTTTTCATAGATTACCGTGTCATCTGCATACATGTGTACAGTTGAGGATTTGCAGACATTAGGCAGATCATTTATAAATAATGTTAATAGCAGGGGGCCGAGAATGGAACCTTGGGGAACACCACACGTGACTGGGAGAGGGAGGGAGTCGCTGTCAGAAATGGAGACATATTGTGATCGATCCGATACATATGATCGAAACCAGGTTAGCGGATGATCACCAATACCTGAGTTTTTTAGTTTGAGCAGTAGTATGTCGTGGTCTACTATGTCAAAGTCCATGGCAAAATCAAGGAAAATAGCTCCAGTTAGGTCTCCTTGTTCCATTCCAGTTTGGATGTTGTTGCAAACTTTTAGGAGGGCAGTTGTAGTGGAATACTATTTATAATAGTATAATACATATACTATTTGTTGGCAAGGGAAACCACCAACAAAGGTAAAGAAATATAAAACTTAACATTTATTAATAATAAATAATAATGTATGTCAAACAATTGTGTGTATTAAAACTTAGATTAAAAGGGGAGTGGAGTACAAGTAGTTCACAAAAAAGGCACCAAATATAATCAATAAACAGATGAATGACACCACGCAGACCAGTACAAACAGAAACGCTAATGTGCTGCAAAGGGCTATATCTAAAAAAGAGCATTGTCCTCTAAACAAATTAAGCTAAGCTATAAAGTGCAGTCACAAAGCAGGTAAGTACAGGTCTATGTAGTAACCATCGCTGGGTAGAGCAAATTGAATAAGCTACACAAGATAGCTATTATGAAACAAGATTTATGCAATAAATGTGACTACTAGTCTCAAGAGATACGCCTGATGTGCATGTTGCCGTTAAAAAGACGTGTAACGGTGAAATGCGCATTAGGTGTATCTCTTGAGGCCAGTAGTCATATTTATTGCATATATTTTGTATCATAATAGCTATCTTGTGTAGCTTTAAATAGCTACGCCCTTTTTTCTCTTTGCACATGGTGTTACTATAACTTAACCTTCCCATCCTTGCTTTAATTTTATGATTCTTCTCACATTTTAATGTACCTACTGTATATTTTCCTTCTTAGATTGTTTGCCATTAATATACTTAAAAAATCTTTTAGGGAGGCAGAGCTTGGCCGGTCAGGAAGATGGCCGTGTGAATAGATAGCTCCAAAACCCATGTCCCCTAAAACCCAACAAATGTAGGCTACGTACATAAATTTTCATTATCAGTCAGATTCCCCTAGTAGCTAAGACCCACCGGAGCACAGACTGAGGAGAACTAAGAAGCCATGGCACATGGACAGACATGCCAGCATCCCGGGGGTGACGCAGATAGATGCAATAATGCAGCAGGAGCACAGAAAAGAGCACACACATCCTGGGAAGTAACACCGTCGCCTCAGAGACCGGTACACACAGCCACAGAGCGCCCGGCAGATAAGAACTGAGTGGAGCCCTGACAACAGGTGGGACTAGGTGTGTGGTGCTGCGTACTTACAGCAACTGGATTGAATGAGCTGCGGAGGCCTATGGAACAGCAGGGTAAAAAAAAAAAAAAAAAGTCAGAGGCGAAAATAGCAGCCACGGAGCACACAACCCTGGTAAGCAGCTTATACAAAAACATGCTCCATAATAAGCAACTAATATTACAATAGAGTCCATATATGGTGGGCCAGGGACACCCCTGAATAAATCAGCCACAAAAAGACACAACTTATAACGCATTGGTAGAGGAGGCTGGAGGGCATACACGTGGCGATTCTTTATAGTCTGCACAAAGTACAGTAAGACTACAACCACAGAGGAGCAGATCAATTGCAGGACACTGTGGAGCACAAGCAACACAAGCTAAAAAGATCTATAAACATTCTTCAATATCATCACAGTGATTTGGTGACGAAAGCACACAGTATACCCCATGTAAAAGGGAATAAATAACACGTAAGTGAAACGGACTTACAAGCATAAAGATACCATTATATTAACTGGCTCAGCAACCGGACCCCTGACCAACGCTACACACAAGAAGACCCCTCTGCTGTGTAACATAGCCAACTACTGCCTGTATAGAGGCAAACACACACAGCACTTTGCAAGGCACATATAGCATGCCAGGACACAAGCACAACAAAGTAGAAACTACTCGGGGGTGGAGCCAGCTACTAAAGCAGCCAGACCTGTTTTTGGGAAGCTCCAGGCTTTCAGCTACAAAACTAGAAATTAAGTCCTATTTAAAAGCCTGAAATCACTCTGCTGCTCAAAAGAATATAACTATCTGCTGTTCCAAGCTAAAAGTAATGAAAGATTTACTATAATCAAGTTTTTTTTTTTACCAATATACTTTCCATAAATATACTGCGTGGTGCCACTGAACTCCATTTACATACAACTAATATGGAAGCTCTACAAGCTTGGGAGCAGAACAGTGAGTGACTTTTAGAGAAGCATTCGGAGTCTAGCTGGGGATATCATGTCGCTACTTGATTACCTATCTGCGCCACAAAACAAGAAGCCCAGGAGTGCGGGCCTGTTGTTAATTAGTAGCAACAGCGTTGTCACAGAGGATCCAGCTATACGGAGACCGGAGACCCGGCTGAGATCGGCTCCTTTGCTACTAGTGGACAACGAAATCAGTCAATCGTCAGAGACTCTTCAACTTACTGTTTCCATGGACTTTTCACCTGCCCAGGCCCCAGGGGATGCGGCCGACCCACGGAGCCCGGAGATGCATCTTGAAACAAAGGATCCGATTGTTCATGTAGATGCACAGGTGACCTCTAGCTTACTCCACTACAAGTATACATCGGAAGGGCTGATGGTGAAGCCCAGCTTCTCCTACCTTACAGAGAGAGTGCCAATTCTCCCACCGAGTGCCCAGTTGTCCTACACCAGAGAGGATGGCTTTCATTGCCCTGCAGGCTATGTGATATGTGTTTTTAATAGAGGGTTAGTTCTCATACAATGGAGCAAGCTTGTCAAATGTGGTGTGGGTTAGTTTGAGATCCCCTTACTTCAATGTGGAGGACAGCTTAATCCTATCTAGATTTGGTATCTCCAGGACATTATGTGACTATGTTTCACCACATCAGTAAGGACTAGCTTAGCCCCTGTCGAGGTTATTGTGACATGGAGTTCCTCATCATTTGCTAGCTGCCTCTGTGTTTTGACTCTACACTGGAACAATTTTATTATTTTCTTCTAATATAGGTTGTGAGTTATCGGTATAAATTTTTTTTTTTTAGACCCTCACCACTAACATATGCAGGCCTCACAGCGGTTTCTACTTTTTGGTTATGTACTCCTATCTCATATGCAGTGTTCCCTCTAAGGACAGTTTTGTGTGCAGCCCAGCAGTGAAACAGTTAACAAGAGAACCATACCTTGCCATCTGCATTGTGCAAGGTTTGCTAATTGCAGGGTGTGGTTACCTAATTAACTGTTTCACTGCTGGGCCGTACACAAAACTGGCCTTAGAGGGAACACTGCTCATATGTATCTCTGTTATTAGCTTGTATTGACGATATAGACACGGACAATTACCCCAACTTATTGTTTATTGTATGCAAGCCTACTACTTTTTTTTTTTTTTTTTTTTTTTTAATATTCTTTTTATTGAAGACAAAGAAAAAGTAATAAGGTTACATGCATATTATCACGAAGCCATATAAACATGAGAATATACAGGAAAGTAAAATTATACATAAGCTAGATCTGTAGGAATGTTTATAATACACAAACTTGCCAATGAAATGAATTCAAAATTCTCAAAGTAAGTCAAATATAAACAATAGTTATGGCATATATTTCACAATGTGTAAATAGCGAATGGTCTTCATGTGTCTTCCTTATTTTTTTTTTATAACACAGCAAAACAAGTTTTTGTAATATATAAGTAGTGTGATGAAATTGAAAATACTAAACTTAAAACTTGTAACTCAATTTGTAAGTGAAGCTTAACAGTTTTGCTTGACTAGGTAGGAGAAATAGAGTCAATTTTATGGTAAAGTGAAAAGCTGCACATAGAAACATAGAAAATAGATGGGGTAGGTTGCGGTACTGGTTAGAAAGACCGCATAAATAGGCCTCCTTACCTAGGAGGTACATTATAAGATAGTGGCGAGGGGGGGGGGAGGTGGTTATTTGAAGAGTGGTAAAGCCTTATATTCTAAATAAATATTGGGCTAAGGGTATGCCTGGTCCGGAGGGCCTCAAGTACTATATTCAAAGGGCTAACTTAGTTTATGGAGCTTAATCAAGATACTGTATATAATAAGGGCGTAGATGCTAATAATAGTGCAGGACCTGCCTACATCAAAGACAGTGTGATAAGCTTCTGGCTATAACTGTGCATCGCAGTATAGCTATGTGCCCCCCAGCAAGTTATGGGTTTACACACTAAATCTTAGGTTAAACCGGAGGAGCACCTAGTAGGGTACTTATGAGCTAAGCCGCCAAGCCTAAGGACAAGTTATTTGTAACTTCTAATCTCTTTCCAGATCAGCTAAGCTCCAACTAGGTGGGATATTAATTTGACAATATATGGTAGTCACTGTATAATAATTAAGGTGGATCTGAGGGCAACTCCACTCCAACAGATAGGACTAGCCTGCTAAGTAGGTGCCACATGTTTCATCTGAGTAAACCAGAGTGCTCACTTACTCATAATACAGATTATATTTATAAAGTGTGATGATATAGCTTCGTCAATAAAAAGTAACAGTGTTGTCATGCAGTTTTCGTTTATATAAAGTAAAGTATAAGGGTAGTTATATTCTAACTGGAAATCACATATTTCCTGATCACAGTTTTCGTTTATATAAAGTTAAGTATAAGGACAGTTACATTCTAACTAGACATCACATATTTCCTGTTCACATAATAGAACCCTGGTGACTGGGCATGGGCCCTATGCCCATCACATGTGGTTCCACACAGCTAGAGATCATATATATCCAAGGGAAGGGAGAAAATACCAAACATCTATGGATATAATAACCCCACTGTTTGGTCGTTAGATAGGTTACACAAGCCACTTAAGTGGTCCATTTATGTTACAATATGGTATATTATCTTAAGCATGCAAACCATGGATATAAAGAGAAGTGGGATGTAGGTGCCAGGATGGGATTTTTATAGTAGAAATGTTCCTAACTATGAAAGGCTGCGCTTAGTTTGCTACCTGTGCCCTATGACTCAGACTATAATGGAAACTAATGGTACCTTCAGTAGAAATTAGCTAAGAACAATAGGAGGAACATTTGTATAAGGAAGGGGACAAAGAATTGTACCTTATAGAGCAGCTATAGCACTGTATTGACTGACTGTTTAGGCGGAGCCTCGGCCGCTGGCTACGCCTGCACTGCAAGAAAATAACACCCAGTACTCAAAGTGTGATGTCCCCAAATAACTTATGATAAATGCTTGTGTGGATATAAAAGTAGTGAATGTCTCACATAAACGTTGAGCATACTCATAGGAAACAAAGTATAATTTCACATATAGAATAGAGCATATTATAGATATTAATCTGAGCCTTTTCCTGGCAGATTAGCGGTAAAGTACCCATATACACAATTTCAGGGACATATAAGAGGAAAATAGAAATAAATTGCTTGGAGGGGGAAAAAACAAACAAAGAACTTTCACTCAATTTTTCCCTGTTTTCTAGCGTTGATACTAAAGAGATGCAATCTTATCAGTAAAACATTATGCTCAAACCACATGTCAGACTGACCATATGATAATAAAAATGAGGTTTAGGTTTAATTCTTATGTTATACTTCTGCAGCAAAAAAGACACTATAAATGGTGGGAGCATAATATATCTGGCAAAAGACAAACCAGTTGAACCTTGTAAGTGAACTAGGGTTAAATAATCTAAAGGAGGTAAACTGTAGCATCGAGTCAATAACTATCATAAAGGCAAGGGTAAGTCTGAGATAAATCAGATGTTATGTGGTGCTTCAACATAACAGATTTTTTTACCCCACACCAGACCGCAGGCTAGAGCAATCTCTCTGGGCTAACTGTTCAGGTTGGTCTGAGTGCATGGCGAAGAGAGCAGAAACAAGTGTGCTACCAAGATCTAAATTCACGGCTAGGGAAGAGGCCGCTTCACCTCTGCAGATGTTCTGGTGTTTGCCCAAGGTCTCTTCAGAAATGTGTGTGCTCCACTGCTGAGGATCGCTCGAGAGGTAAGGTTCTGACGTCGGTCTAGAACTACAGCCAGCTCCAAACAAGCAGGGATTTCCAAAGGCGGATGAGAGATACTGTTCTCGCTGGTCTGCCCTCCCCTGGGTCCGGGGCTGAAGTTGCGGGTGCAGCTCTTCAATGTGGAGCTGGGCTCCCGCCCCAGTGCACTTTGTATCAGCAGGTGAATACAGCACCTCACCTCTTCTGCCACGTAGTGTCTGCTTCTGTACAGCATGGGTAGATAGGTTGCAGCTCCCCGCCGCAAAAAGCTTGATCAGTTGAGTTTCTAGAAACCGGAAGGTGGACTCAATAGAGCCTCGGGCTAACAGCTCCCAATCCTCAGCAGCCGCCATCTTGTTTCACGTAGGGATTAATAAAACACCTGTTATAACTGCTGAAACTGCTTCAGTATTGTAGTTCAATAGGTTGGGTGCATGTATCGACTTGCTATGTAAGTATTGTAGTCCATTATATCAGCCACTGTTGACCTCAGCCCATCAACGGATGTGTCCATGTGGTTGCGTTGCAAACCTTGTGTTATGCTTCAACAAGATATGCCAGTGCCCATATTAAGTTGGTAGTAAGCAGCAGAATGAGGTCTCCAATATGGTAGTAATGTCGCCCATTAAACCAAGGTTTTACCCCAATCTTCAAGTTTCAGAGCCGGAGCTCATGCAATGTGCATCCGGCTAGCTAGGCAGTCGGCTCCGCCCCCCGCAAGCCTACTACTTTAACTGTAGTTGTATTTCTTATGTTCTAGTTATAGTATTATGTGAGTTCATACATGTGGGATCCCTGGTTCTTTTATACCACTATTACAATGTATATGTAGAGGACACATGCTCTTATATCATACCTGAGTACGCTTTTAGTCTGAATTAGCAATATAGACACGGATAGCTACTCTACCTTATTGCCTATCATATGCAAGCCTGGTTACTTTTACTGTTTACGGTTATTCAAGTTTTCCTAAAGGCTATACTTAAATTGTTTATTTTGGTCTCATTAATGTGGAATGATAACTCATCTTATAATCCTCCTTAATTATTGTTATATATTATGTGTGTGTGATATCTAGTTTCATTACGATACTCCCTTCTCTGTACATGTAGGGAAAACTCCTCATAGTGTTACTATTGTACATTTACGCCTTCCAGGCCCGATCCTCTACAGAGGATAATTGATTAGTCACTAGTATTCCAGTATTATATAAGATAGACCATCTTGTAAACTACACTATATTTTATAGTAGATATATGTATATATATGCTCTCTATCTGGTATGGCAAAACGCCTAATTCACATTTACGAATTATGTTGCATTATGACTTATTCTATCTGAAGGTAGTTTCAGGAAAATATAACAAGTTCATAATCTATTTATAAGATTACAGGATTATTCAAAATATATTTGTGCCTGACAAAGTTAATCTTACTAAGGTCTAGCTTGGAGTAATCTTTGCGTGCCATTCTTATATACAATCTAGTGTTATTTTATATTATTGCTATAGTTCTCTCATGACCTACTATGTCTCTAAATGACTATGTTATGTATCACATGTATGCTGTTTTTGTATATGACTTATTTCATGATACCATGATTTCCCCCTACTTTATACTATAACAGATATATTTTTCTGTAGGGATCTCTTTATTTTACTATGATGGCCCAATTATTCCTCACACCATTTACTTCCCTTAGTATTAATAATTTTAACATAGCTACCATTCCCTTCTCAGGTCAGTGGCTAGATTAGGATATGACATATCCCATGTATTTAATGTTTCACTATGCCCTGGATTTTCCTTAATATTTTGATATAAATCCCCTCTAAGTAGCATCAATTGGTTTCCTTTACCTAATCCCCCTGTGCCCATAGTCTTCATACTACCCAATATCATATGGCTTACATTTGTGTGTTATCCTATAACTACCTCTCTGACAATAACTCTGGATATTTATACACAATTTACATGCAACGCTCTCATATGGCTCCGCCCCACCATTTGTCCATTCTTCCCCCTATTCAATAAGCAGCGCTTGCCCACTGAAATCCCCCCCCCCTTTCATACTCCATACTCACTTCTAAATCCCATGAGAGGCTGCCCATCTGACTATCAGTTGTCTCTTACTTTTCTAGAATACCTGGCCTAAAAATGGCCTTCTAACTAGTCAGTCTCTTATGCTACAGTATTATAAAACTGAGGTTTCATAAGCCTACTCAAGGTCTGTCTGATTACCGTCAAAGTATTTTGCTCAATTTTATTTGTATTTATGATGTTAAAAGGCGATCATTGTTTTTTGTCTGTTTTGCAAAACCTCAATAAAAATAATAAATTTTAAAAAAACTCCAGGTTCCAAGCTATTACAACAATACCTGAAACCAATTGATCCTCTCCCAGACACACCATCTGCGACCGCAAGGAACGACCCACATAGGGACTCCCACATGGAAGCGAACATACCATCCACACCTGCAGTGGGCCTTACAAAGGAAAACATATTACCGCTTTGCACAAAACATGACCTTAAGGGGATGGTGTCTGAGGTCAAAAATTGGTAGGTAGAATTGAAAAGAGATTTAACACGAGTAACGCAAAGAGTCACCAACCTAGAGGAGAGTCATGCTACCATGGACACTGATATCTAGCACATGTCACGGCTGGTCTATGACTAAGATGAAACCATACACCACCTATTGGAGAAGGAAGAAAATCTGGACAATAGGGGAAGGAGAAACAACTTGAGGATACGGGGTATCCCAGAGTCCATTTTACCAAAAGCCCTAGAGGGATGCCTGCAGGCATTATTCAGGACGGTCATGGGAGATGTTAACGCTCCAGACCTGTTTATTGAAAGGGTGCATAGGGCACTTAGAGCGAAACCACCCCCTAAAGCCCCCCCAAGGGACGTGATACTTAAAATGCTTCATTTCAAGGATAAGGAGGAGATCATGAGACATGCAAGGATGAAGCAGGACCTCACACACACAGGAAATTGTATCCAAATCTTCCAGGACCTCAGCCCAACCACGCTTCAAAAATGGAGAGACTTACATTACATCACAAGTGTATTGCGGGAGCAGAAGATTGCATACAGATGGGGTTTTCTGGTCTGTATAATAGCGACAAGAGGAAACACCACAGTTGTTTTCAAGAACAATGAGGATTTACCACACTTCTGTGAGTCCCTGAAGATCAAAGTACAACCGCCAGACCATGACAAGCAACTGGAAACAGACTTGCAACGAGGTGTACGCAGAGAGCCCACCTCATCAAGAGGGACAGTAGATACAGCTTTGGAAAAACCCCAGCATGTAACGAGACAACCAGGAGATAGCCCAGCCACTGATCAGCTTAGGGATTGATTGCTTACGAGCAACCCCAAAAGGGACTCTGATCATGCACCGTTGACAACAGGTCCTATGCCAAATATACTTATATTAATGTTTTCTAATTGGGTTTGGGGATGGGGATATTGCCTCCATTATATTATACTGTATTGCATTGTGTTGCATAGTTATATTTGACTGTTTAACTATTTGTAATCAAATTCACTGTTCTCTACTTGTTCATTCACACTTATTGACATTAGATTTTACAAATGCTATTATTTAACTGTGGTCTCTACAGTTACTGGGGCACAAGAGTACTGTTACTGGGATCATTTGTATATAAGCACTCTGTACTTAGCATAGGCTTCTCCCCCAATAGTATTACACACGTAAACAGCAGCTCTCCAGGAATACACTCCTTGCCAGCACACAAGGTAGACCACATCACTACATTGACCCTTTCACCCATTGTAAACAAATGGGAAACAAACTAAACCAATGAACAAGCTACAGTGTAACCCGAGTGCACACCATTCACAACACAGTACTACTTCCAACACAAACAGCATGACACCAAGACCCCTAAAATTGTTAACCATAAATGCAAAAGGACTTAATAGCCCGGTGAAATGCTCTATAGCTTTCAGCCAGTTGCATAGAGAATCCGGAGACTTATTGTACATACAGGAGACGCACTTCAAGAAGGGAAGAGAGAAGAAACTGCTGAGCAATTGGTATAAAACCGCATTCTTGGCCTCAGGTAGGTCTAAGAAGGGCGGTATAGGTATATTGCTGAGAAACAATATCAGTTTTTGCCCGACATACATAACTAAAGACCCTAATGGATTTTATTTGGTAATAGCCGGGTTGCTTTATGGCATGCAAGCGACCCTAGTTAATGTATACCTGCCAAACCAGGGGTAACAGTTAGTGTTCAAACAAGTTACGCAGGTGTTGTTGGAACATTCAAAAGGAATATTACTTCTAGGGGGGAACCTCAACTTACCACTAGACCCGATACCTCACTAGGAAGAACCAGTACACCACAGAAAACCATCAAGGCTATGCACTCTCAGCTGCACCAACTTAAATTGCATGATGTGTGGCGAGCACAAAACCCCAACAAGCGGGATTATACTTTCTACTCACACCCTCACAACATCTACACTAGAATAGACTACCTCATAGCGGACCAGACTGGACTAGCACTGATAGAAAACTCCTCTATACTACCAACCACTTGGTCAGATCATGCACCGGTCATTTGCACAATCCATTGGCCGAGCATGCCTATCAAACCATTTATATGGAGACTAGATGAACATATGTTAGACAACACACAGATTAAATCAGAGATCGACCCCGCTATAGGCCACTACTTCAGGAAAAACCACTCGAGAGAGACTCCATTTACTACAGTCTGGGAGGCTCATAAATGTGTATTGAGGGAAGAGTTCATCAGACACAAGGCAAGAGAAATCAAAAATACTACACAATTTATTAATTTGATCACTTCCCAAATAAGATATTGGGAATCGGAACTCAAGATCAAGCCGGATTCTTTAGACACCTTAGAAAAACTGACCACCGCTAAACAGGACTTAAACAACCACCTTACTAGAGAATATCAAAAACAAGCAGCCAGGCTACAACAGAAATACTTCAACTTCAACAACAAGACAGGCTCCTCATTAGCCAGGGCCCTTAGGGCAAAACAATTAGACACCCAGGTACACTCAATGACTGACTCGACAGGGCAGATACAATGAGTACAGCGCACAAATTGCAGAGACTTTTAGAAAATACTATTCAGAACTCTATAACATCCAAAATAATCACAGTCAGGAAGATATTGACAACTTCCTATCTGATATACAACTTAGCACACTTAAACAGGAAGACAACGAACAGATAAGCTCCCCGATAACACATGCTGGCCCCACTAGCTTCACTATTTAATTCCTTGTTGGTGTAGAGGGGTTTCCCAGATAACATGCTAGCAGCAAACATAACAGTGCTTCCCAAACTGGGAAAGACCCCAGATTGGCCAGAGAGCTACAGACCCACCTTACTCTTAAACACCAACATCAAGATATTCGCAAAAATCTTAGCAAGCAGAGTCAATAAATTCCTACTGGATCTGATACACCCTGATCAAGTGGGATTTGTCCCAAGCCGAGAGGCATGGGACAACACCCTAAGAACTTTTCAATTAATAACATATGCCCAACTAGAAGAAATACCCATGGCCCTGATTTCCACAGATGCAGAGAAAGCATTTGACAGGGTGCACTGGGGCTTTCTCCAACCTGTAATACATAAAATTAATTTCAGCAGCACTTTCATAAAATTGATCTTTGCACTTTATCAAAACCCCACAGTGTGAGTCAAGGTCAACGGGGCTGCTTTCCGAAAGCTTTGCTATCAGAAACAGCACGAGACAGGGCTGCCCTCTCTCCCCCATCCTTTTTGCTATTACCATTGAGGTTCTGGCCCAAAAAATCCAGAATGATAGCCAAATACAGTTGACTCCCCGTGTCTACCAGCCACTATATGTTAGCATTATACGCAGACGACATTTTGCTCAACTTGACAAAAATAGACACCTCCCTGAAAGGAGTCCTAGAGGTTCTCCAGGAATTTGGTAAAGTCTTAAATTTCAAACTAAACTTATCAAAATCCGAGATTCTGAATGTCACATATGACACGACTATATTTGCCCAGACTTTACAGGACTGCCCACTTCAGAAACAAGACACTAAGATGAAATACTTAGGAATTTACATATCCCCAGACCAACAAGAGCTATTCACGGCCAATTATAAAAGGTTGAAAACAGACCTAGTGGCAGACTTATCGAATTGAAAAAGTAAATCCATATCGTGGCTGGGAAGGGTAAATGCGGTTAAGATGAATGTGCTGCCTAGACTCTTATATTTATTACAGACCACCCCCATACCATTACTCCCCAACTATTTGCATAAAGTACAGGACATTATAGAACAGTACATTTGGGGGGGCGTTAAGCCTAGAGTCACGAGGACCATGTTATACCTACCCAGAGACAGAGGAGGACTGGGACTACCTAACATAATTGTATACAAACAAGTCATCACGCTACATAAATTGCTAGACTGGTTCAGTAATGATCCCAATAAATTATGGGTGCAGCTGGACCGCTCCATAATGGGAACAGGGAATGCTTGAGGAACAGCCTGGTTGATCTGAAAGGATAGACCATCAGCAACATCCAAATACCCACTGCTAACGGACATCTTTGCCAACTGAGATAGACTGCTAAATGCACAAACATATCCTCCCAAATGTCGCCCTTGACACCCACATACCAGAACCAAGCCATACCATGGAACCACAGAGAAACACAGCTTAGCCCCAGAGCACCTTATAGGACACTCCTGGCATTGGTGGAAGGGAACAAACTAAAACCCCTGGACACAATTAAAGAGAACAAGCCTGACATAAGGATAAACTGGTTGGCGCATTCTCAGCTTAGCCACTTCGTGCTAGCACACAAGCAAAAACATAACATGATCAGACAGATGACACCTTTCAAAAACTTGTGCATACGCAACACCCCAACAAAACATGCAATCTCCCTACTATACAAACTCCTTCTGTCAGCAGAGACGCAGATATTACCTACATACACTAAAGCATGGGAGAGGGAGCTACAAATAGACATACAAACACAAGATTGGCTAACAGCATTCCAGAATACAAAACACTCAAGCAGAGTTCAGGAATCTAGCTACAAATTTTTATCCAGGTGGTTCCTCACACCTAACAGGATAAAACGTATATACAAGACGGCCTCTGGGAGGTGCTGGAGAGAGTGCGGGGTGAGGGTACTCTTACCCATATTTGGTTTGACTGTCCCGGACTAGACCAGTTCTGGACAAAGATACTGGAACACATCAGGATAGCTACAAGGAAGTCACTACAAAATAGCCCCAAGACACTTCTATTTCTCGTACTGCCTAAACTAAAAAAACAAAGCAAAATGGGCTCTACGGTTAACTATGTTGAATGGCACAAAGATGTTAATACCAAGATACTGGAAAAACAAGAAAATACCAACAGTAGAGGAGTGGAGGAGACAGGTGGACACTTTAATACATTTAGAGAGGTACCACCACATGCAGAACAACACCCTAGACACACACGAACTTATGCTAATGCAGTGGAGAGAATGCATGACATGAAACAATAGTTATATATGGGGAGAAGGGGAGAGAGAGGGGAGAGATGAGTATTGTCTTGCTAGATGGGTACCAGTGACCTGACGACCACAGGAGTACAAGTAAATTGAGAACAGTTTGTTGCATATTTAAACAAGGCACGGCGTGCTGTTATTATGAGCATCTCTTGTAACCAGAGAAAACCTGGAAAATAGGCCATATGCTTGCACTTTGTTAAAAGATGGAAATTAGAAGACTGTTAAACTTGTTTTTACAAAACAATCTCTTAGTTGGGACATTGACTTTTGTTGACATGTTTTCATTTTTATATCCCCTGAGATGTATTTCTTATTATATGTCTTCAATAAAAATATTTTTAAAAAAATAAAAAATCTTTTAGGGTTTGATTTAGAATCCTTTGCAATTAATAATTAATTTTACATTTTGGCTAATTTGATTGCTTTTTTGAATGCTTTGCAACATTCTTTATATATTTAGAATGTTGAGTCTGTACTAAATTAAATCGAATAATTTAAATGCCCTACATTTTTTAACTAATTTCTCATAACACATTTTATTTATCCACACTGGTTTGGATTTATTTATTCTACTTGTATAGCCTTGTTGTATGTGTTGATGTGTATATCTGTATAACAAAATTTAAAATGTTATCCATTTATCTTCTGTGTTTTTATTTAAGAATGCATTGCCCCAATTTATGATATTTAATAATTTCCTTAACTCATTAAGCTTTCTTAAAATTAAAAGTCTTGGTTGAAACCTTGTAAACCTGCTTGTGTAAAGTTATTTCAAATGTGAACATATTATGATCACTGTTACCCAAATTTTCTTTGACTTCTATATTCAATATTATTTCTGCATTGTTTGATAGCACTAAGTCCAATATAGCTTTATTCCTAGTTGGCACCTCTATTAATTGTAACATGGTTATCATTGAGAACAATTAAAAATTATATATGTGCAATTCATTTCGGATCGATTCGGAAATTCGGCAAATTCGGCAAATTCGGAGATTCGGATCGAACCGAATTTCCGAATTAAAATACTGCCGAATTTACCGAATAAATCCGAATTAGTTTGTATTTATTCGGTAAATTCGGATGGCCATGGATTACACTAGTATTGTACAATATATTAGGTTATATCACTCTGCTATGGGTTACACCTAATATACAGTACATAATACTAGTCTAATACACAGCACACATACCGAAATTCAGAATTTCCGAACCAAAAGCGAACCAAATCCAGCCAAATTTTTTCGAATCCGAATGAATCCGAAACGAATCCGAAACAAATTAATTCAAAGTTTTCCGAATTCGAATCGATCGAAACGAAATTCGAAAAACTCTGAATCGATCCGTACTGAACCGAAACAAATTTTTCGATCATGCACATATCTATTAAAAATCAATTTCCCTTATCTGTATTGCTAGTTTAATTTGCCTAATTTGTTTCAGGGTAGTTAAAGGGACATCAAACCCACATTTTTTCTTTCATGATTTAGAAAGAGAATGCAATTTTAAACATCTTTCTAATTTACTTCTATTATCTAATTTGTTTTATTCTTTTGATATTCTTTGCTGAAAAGCATATCTAGATATGCTCAGTAGCTGCTGATTGGTTGCTGCACATAGAAGCCTCATGTGATTGGCTCACCCATGTGCATTGCTTTTTCTTCAAATAAGGATATATAAAAAGTGAAGCAAAATAAATAATAGAAGTAAATTTTAATGTTGTTAAAATTTGTATGTTCTATCTTAATCATGAAAGAAAGATTTTGGGTTTAGTGGCCCTTTAAAATTAGTACAGCACAGTTGCTATAGGTAGTCTTTCCTATTTGCATTAGCAGTTGAGTTTCCTACATTTCAGTAATGTTGGGAAGCTTGTAACATGTTCCTAGTAATATTTATTTAGGGTTTTTCCCCCATTTTTTATTTCAACCCACAGGGTCTCTACATTATCACTTGTATCATTATAAATATCTTCCCTTATTGTAGGTTTAAAGGGACAGTCTATACCAGAATTGTTATTGTTTAAAAAGATAAATAATACCTTTATTACCCATTCCCTAGTTTTGCATAGCCAACACAGTTATATAAATACACTTTTTACCACTGCCCCCTTATTTCAAACTGCCCCCCTTATTTCAGTTATTTTGACAGACATCCATTTTATCCAATCAGAGCTGGCTCCGTGGAACTCCACGTGCGTGAGCACAGTGTTATCTAAATGACACACATGAACTAACACCCTCTAGTGGTGAAAAACTGTCAAAATGCCCTGAGAGAAGAGGCTGTCTTCAAGGGCTTAGAAATTAGCATATGAACCTCCTATCCTAGGTTTAGCTTTCAACTAAGAATACCAAGTGAACAAAGCAAAGTAGGTTATAAAAGTAAATTGGAAAATTGTTTAAAATTACATTCTCTATCTGAATCATGAAAGTTTATTTTGGACTAGACTGTCCCTTTAAGGTCAGTGTTAATTTACATGCAAATTCCTCCTCCCCTTTTTTTACTCCTGTCCCTCCAAATAAAGTATAATCCCCTAAATTATACTGATATCATAATCCTTGTCTGCAGTTAAGAGCTCCATCTCCCCCATTTTACCTGTCATGCTTTTTGCATTTGCCGTCATACATTTAACTTTCATGTGCTTTCTGCTGCTACTTAGTGCGCTTTCCCTCAAACTTTCTAATGTGACATTTACTATGTGTACTCTTCTATTGCCCATTGCTATGAAGAGCTAGCAATGGATAATGAGCATGCGTTGTACAAAATAAGGAGTGTGCATGCAATCTCTAGCAAGCCAGCATTATGCAAAATATGCAAATGCTTATTATTTTTATTGTGCAGCCATTGGGGATATTCAAATCTGCATGCACTATGCCATGCGCACAATTAATGGAGGATGTCTTAGCTTGGAATGAAATGAAAATATTGAAGTAAGTTTATTTCAATAACTATGCATTTTTATTTTAAAATAGTGACATTGATGTGATTGACTGATGATATCGTTTAGTTACTGGTTGTTGAAACATTGTCCATGGAAAGAAAGTTTACTGGTCCTTTAAACATTATTGATCAGTTATTTTTTACAAAAACAGTGAATTAAAAAAATATACCTAAAGTATAAAGTATAGTTTAGTGCTCCAACATCCCTAAAGGAATTTCATGCACCTTTTGCTTTTGTGTACAACCTGGTTCCCCCACACTCCCTAGAGAGGCCAAAAAGTTTATTCAAAATATTGTACATTTCCTAAACCAGTTATTGAATTGCAGCATTTTGAAGAAGCCAAGGATACAGAATTTGCTTTTTGGCCACAACAGGGAGTGAGGGACAAGCACAGTGTTTATACAAAATCAAGAGATATTTAATGCCCCTTTTAAGTGGTGTGCTAATTATTTTGTTTTGTTGCTCACGCACTTACCGTGCTCAAAGTAAAAAATGACCACAGCTGCAATAGAGAGCATATTACAAGATGAAAGTAAAAAAGTTACAGAGTGAGCGAAAGACCAAGGCATGCTAAGTTCAGGGCTTCGGATAACTTGACCATGCAAAATTCTCCCCATAGACTTCTTTATGGCATGATGAACCAGACACTGTGCTAGATCAATTTAAAGGTGTTAGGAATACTTTACATCCATATGTTCTTAGTATAGAAGAAAATGTTCTCTTTATTTGTATGTGTGTACATGTATATATATATATATATATATATATATATATATATATATATATATATATATATATATATATATATATATGTATATATAGTACTGTGCAAAAGTCTTAGCCCACCATTAATGACCATCCATATTTAATTTTAGGTCTCTTTATTAGGATACAAATGGAAGATACAGAAAATTCAGCAAATATGTACAGAAAATATAAAAAAAACACAATTTTCAGATCAAAATTTATTTAGTGTGACCTCCCTTGGCACTAAGCACATCTTCAAATCTTTTGGGGAGACTGTTGTGAAGTTTTCAGAAGTAATCTTCTGGTGTATTATACCAGGCTTATTTTAGCACATCCCAGAGTTCTTCCCTAGAGTTAGGTTGTCTTTTATTTCTTTCTCTGTCCAGATGATCCCATACTGCCTCTATAATAATCAGGTCTGGACTCTGTGAAGGCCAGTCCATGACTGTCATTGTTTTATTAGCTGTTTTTCTCTCCAAATATGATTTTACTGCATTAGCAGTGTGCTTGGCATCGTTATCAGGCTGAAAAATAAAACTATTCCCAATCAGGTGCTTTCCAGAAGGAATGGCATGATTATTTAAAACCTGTCTGCTCTTTTCAGCATTCATGATGCCTTCAATTCGGACAATATTGCCAACACCACTAGCAGAAATGCAGCCCTAAATCAGGACAGACCCTCCACCATGTTTCACTGAAGGCTGCAAGCACTTATTCTCCCATCTCTCTCCAACTCTTCTTCTCACAGATTGTCGATGATTAGACCCAACAAATTCAAACTTGGATTTATCACTGCATAATACTCAATTCCACTTATCTTTATTCCAATATTTGTGAGATATAACATATCAGCCTTTTCACCCTGTTCCCATTCTGAAAAAGTGGTTTCTTGGCTGCTACCCTTCCACAAAGACCATTACTGATCAAGCTTCTTCAGACTGTAGAAGGGTCAACTTGGCATCCAGATGATACTGTTAGATACTGAGCCAGGTCCTTGCTGGACTTATTCCGGTCTCTCAAATAAGAAACTCTGAGAAACTTTTCATCATATATTGAAAGTTTTCTTGGCCTTCCAGTCCTTTTTTTGTCCTTAACCTCTCCTGATTCTTCAAATTTCTTTTAATCTACATCTTGAGTATCAAGTTTGTTTGCTGATTTCCCTTTGAGAGCGGCCTTGATGATACAAAATTATGATTTATAGAAGAAAGCACATGAAAAGGGCACCTCCTAGTGCAGATCAACCAAACAATGATGGCCCAAAAGAATACCCCAAATAGTCCCAGGGTACTCACACTTTAATGGGCACCAACAAGTGCTAAACACACAGACTGCACTATTAGTAGTGGCCCAGCTCACTAAACCAACCGACAGATGATACCCAATATGGAACTTAGCTGTTAGGACTCCAAAAAATTCTGCTTACGAAATATATAGTAAAAAAATATATATTTATATAAAAACAGAGTGTACAATTAAGAACAATACTACAATATAGTAGCACAGCAATGCATCGCGTTTCTCTGCAACTTCTGCGCTGTTTCTGTCTGTCAAATTCTGTGATCTTTGACATTTTGAATGGAAGGATGTGATTGAAAGTTGGTCTTATTAGCATCATACTACACTGCAAGAATGATGATATCACTAGCACTTACATACACTATCCTATTAAATTTGGATTACTATAACCTATTACTTACCTTATGTCTTAGATATCAACACCACATTTGAGGGTCCTAAGGAGACCTAAATAACACTAATTCAGTTAATGCAGTATAAGAATATTGGATTATACCTATTGATAGACTTTTCTAATGATATTTTAATTGACTTAGCACTAGACTACACTATTTCACTAGGGTATCCCATTACCTTTTTTCCAACGTTTTAATTTTTAGTTTCTATATGTATTCACATAACAATTAATATACGGCTAGATTACGAGTTTTGCAGTATGAGTGAAAAAGCAGCGTTAAGGCTCATAATGCTGCTTTTTTACTACAGCTGGTATTACGAGTCTTGCAGGTTTAAGGGTACCGCACACTTTTTTGGCCTTAAAGCAAATTAACTTACGCAATTTGCATAAAATCTTTTTTCAATGGGACTTCCATAGCGCCGATATTACAAGCTTTTTCTGGGAGGCCAAAAAGTGAGCGGTACAGCCTATCCCGCAAGATTCGTAACGCAATCTAAAGTCAGTAGTTATGAGTTTTATGCTACAATACTGTACCATAAAATTCATAACTAAAGTGTTAAAAAGTACACTAACACCCATAAACTACCGATTAACACCTAAACTGAGGCCCTCCCGCATCGCAAACACTAAAATAAAATTATTATCCCCTAATCTGCTGCTCTGGACATCGCCGTCACTAGAATAAACATATTAACCCCTAAACCGCCACGCTCCCGCCTCGCAAACACTAGTTAAATATTATTAACCCCTAATCTGCTGTCCCTAACATCGCTGCCACCTACCTACATTTATTAACCCCTAATCTTCCGCGACCAACGTTGCCGCCACTATACTAAAGTTATAAACCCCTAAACTTAAGTATAACCCTAATCCTAACACCCCCTAAATTAAATATAATTAAAATAAATCTAAATAAAAATTACTATCATTACCTAAATAATTCCTATTTAAAACTAAATACCTGTAAAAAAAATCCTAATCTAGCTACAATATAACTAATATTTACATTGTAGCTAATTTAGGGTTTATTTTTATTTTACAGGCAAGTTTGTATTTATCTTAACTAGGTAGACTAGTTATTAACCATTTACTAACTACCTAGCTAAAATAAATACAAATTTACCTATAAAATAAAATCTAACCTGTCTTACACTAACACCTAACCTTACACTACAATTAAATAAATTACCTAAATTTAAATACAATTACCTAAATTAAAAAAAATAAACACTAAATTAGACAAAATAAAAAAGAAATTATCAGATATTTTACACCTAATCTAATAGCCCTATCAAAATAAAAAAGCCCCCCCCCAAAATAAAAAAACCCTAGCCTACAATAAACTACCAATAGCCCTTAAAAGGGCTTTTGCGGGGCATTGCCCCAAAGAAATCAGCTCTTTTACCTGTAAAAATACAAACGCCCTCCCAACAGTAAAACCCACCACCCACACAACCAACCCGCAAAAAATAAAATCCTAACTAAAAAAACCTAAGCTCCCCATTGCCCTGAAAAAGGGCATTTGGATGGGCATTGCCCTTAAAAGGGCATTTAGCTCTTTTTTAATTGCCCAAACCCTAATCTAAAACTAAAACCCACCCAATAAACCCTTAAAAAAACCTAACACTAACCCCCGAAGATCCACTTACAGTTTTGAAGACTGGACATCCATCCTCAACGAAGCCGGGAGAAGTCCTCAGCGAAGCGGCAAGAAGTCCTCAACGAAGCCGGTAGAAGTCTTCATCCAAGCCGGCAGAAGTGGTACTCCAGATGGGCAAAAGTCTTCAACCAGACGGCATCTTCTATCTTCATCCATCCGGGGCAGAGAGGGTCCATCTTCAAGACATCCGGCGCAGAGCCTCCTCTTCAATCAAAGTCTTCTTCCCGAATGAAGGTTCCTTTAAGTGACGTCATTTAAGATGGGGTCCCTTGAATTCCAATTGGCTGATAGAATTCTATCAGCCAATCGGAATTAAAGGTGAAAAAATCCTATTGGCTGATGCAATAAGACAAAAGGATTGAGCTTCAATCCTATTGGCTGATCCAATCAGCCAATAAGATTGAGCTTGCATTCTATTGGCTGATTGGGGAGCTTAGGTTTTTTTTAGTTAGGATTTTATTTGGGGGGTTGGTTGTGTGGGTGGTGGGTTTTACTGTTGGGGGGTGTTTGTATTTTTTTTACAGGTTAAAGAGCTGATTTCTTTGGGGCAATGCCCCGCAAAAGACCCTTTTAAGGGCTATTGGTAGTTTAGTTTAGGCTAGGGTTTTTTTTATTTTGTGGGGGATTTTTTAATTTTGATAGGGCTATTAGATTAGGTGTAATTAGTTTAAATATCTGATAATTTATTTTTTTATTTTGTGTAATTTAGTGTTTGTTTTTGTAATTTAGGTAATTGTATTTAATTTAGGTAATTTATTTACTTGTAGTGTAAGGTTAGGTGTTAGTGTAACTCAGGTTAGGTTTTATTTTACAGGTAAATTTGTATTTATTTTAGCTAGGTATTTAGTAGATAGTTAATAACTATTTACTAATTAGTCTACCTTGTTAAAATAAATAAAAACTTGCCTGAAAAATAAAAATAAACCCTAAGCTTGATACAATGTCACTATTATTTATATTGTAGCTAGCTTAGGGTTTATTTTATAGGTAAGTATTTAGTTTTAAATAGGAATTATTTAGGTAATGATAGCATTTTTTATTTAGATTTATTTTAATTATATTTAAGTTAGGGGGTGTTAGGGTTAGACTTAGGTTTAGGGGTTAATAAATTTAGTATATTGGCGGTGACGTTGGGGGCGGCAGATTAGGGGTTAATAAATGAAGGTAGGTGGCGGCGATGTTAGGGGCAGCAGAATAGGGGTTAATAATATTTAAATAGTGTTTGCGATGCGGGAAAGCGGAGATTTAGGGGTTAATTTGTTTATTATAGTGGCAGCTATGTCCAGAGCGGCTGATTAGGTTTTAATAATTATAATGTAGGTGTCAGCGATGTCGGGGGCTGCAAATTAGGGGTTAATAAGTGTAAGATTAGGGGTGTGTAGACTCGGGGTTCATGTTAGGGTGTTAGGTGTAAACATAAATTTTGTTTCCCCATAGGAATCAATGGGGCTGCGTTACTGAGCTTTACGCTGCTTTATTGCAGGTGTTAGACTTTTTTTCAGCCGGCTCTCCCCATTGATGTCTATGGGGAAATCGTGCACGAGCACATAAAACCAGCTCACCTCAGCTTTCAGCAGCGCTGGTATTGGAGTGCGGTATGGAGCTCAATTTTGCTCTACGCTCACTTCTTGCCTGTTAACGCCGGGTTTATGAAAACCTGTAATACCAGCGCTGTAGGTGAGCGGTTAAAATAACTTGCAAGTTAGTACCACACCCCTCATAATGAAAAACTCGCAATCTAGCTGATATACACTTAATGACTTTAAAAATTATCTTACTAATTTATGTCTGACTTTTTTTGAATACAATAATATTTTCTAATTAGAGATACTTATATATTCATTATACGAAGCCCTTATAAAACCTAGTATATGAGAACGTCACGATTGCTAACAACAGTTGTTTTTTATTGATCTTTCACACCATGCATATGACTGTCTAAACACTTACCATTTGAAAAAATGATGACTTGTGTAGTTTAACAACGATTGGCTAATGGACGGCCATGTGATCGGAACGATTAACAAAGAAAGTAGACAAAATTCGGTAATAGTATTTTTCCCCTTATAACTTTGTATCAATGAACATGGGAACATTTCCGTTCCGCACACATGACCGCCGCATTCACCAATTGAGCAAACAAAGATTTGTGTCGTCTAATAAAGATAGGATGACAGTCGGTCACGCGATCGGAACAGCAACCAATGAGAATAGGTGCAACTCGGCAATAAAGTCATGTCGATAACAATATTTTATTTATGAACATTCAAATGCATTTAAGATTGTATTTACTATTTTAAATGGGGTTTTGTGTATATTATATAATGGGGATGATACAGCATCTGACTAGTGGCTGTATATTGGCCCAAAAACGTTAGTTTGGCACCAATTTTAATTTAGGAGGAGGGAGGAACAAGGGTGTGTGTTTTAAATGTATTTTGATTGTATACTTTGTGTATAAAAGGCTAACAAATGTTTTGTTATAATATCAGCCTGATGAAACAGTGTATCCACTGTTTACACCAATCCTTTGAATCCATTTGCACCAGCCGAGGAGAAGGAGACCTTTGATCTGGCTCCTGACATGGGAGGCGAGTTAGCCAGACTACTCTTAAATATCTGGCCTGCAATTACAGCACTTGAAAGTGCTTCAAGAAATGTGAGTGAATTTTTATACAAATACTGTACCTACCACATTTGTCCTTTTAAGACTTTATTATTATTACTATTATTATAATTCTTTATTTATAAAGCGCCAACAGATTCTGCAGCGCTGCTGTTGTACGCTATGGGCGCCTTCTTTTGATTTGTTTTTTTTAGGATTTTAGAGAAGTTAATGGCCATTTCACTACAGAAGAGCTGCCTGTTTTAATCCTATTATTTCCTTGGACACTGATCCTTTCACTTTAAAACATTTGGAAAACATATGGGAACATATGAAAACATATGTGAACTAACTTCAATGTAACTTTATACCACTGTTTATTATAAGTTTAACATATACAAGTCAGCATTTATTACCAATTGGATATTTCCATTTGTATTTGTACTATTGAGACATACTCTTGGAGAGATATATATGTACATATATGTAAACAAGTGTACAATGGTATTTTGAAATATCTGCTATAGAGTTTATAGTAATATTCTGAATACTAAGACCTTTTCTTTAGGCGCACCTACCATCTTTCCTTACGGGAAGCACTTGTTTTATTATTATTATTATATTAATTATTGTTGCTGTTATATTTTACACCCAATATAAAAATGTATGGTACGTAACTACTATGGTGCTGTAAAGGGCCTGTAGCAAACTGCCAGGTAGTCACAATGCCCTAACTGAAATAGCAATTACAGTTTCAACTAAATGAGGGGTAAAAGTATTTACTTGCTAACTATAGAAAAGGGTTATAATTAAATTAAAATCCCCACCCCCACTAAATGCAGCAGACCAACCTATTAGTGACAGCTATGCCCCCCACTGATATTTAAACCTGCAGTTTCACTAACTGCAAGAAAAAGAGAAAGGGTTATACGTTTATATATATATATATATATATATATATATATATATATATATATATATATATATATATATATATATATATATATATATATATATATATATATATATATATATATATATATATATACTGTGTGTATATATATATATATATATATATGTATATATATACATATACAGGTATATATATATATATATATATATATATTCTTTTATAATTGAGATTATTAGCAGAAACAATAAAACAAAAGGGCTAATTCGCAATGAAAACAAGGTGACAAATACAAGTAGCTCATTCACAGTAAGCGCTAATTTGATAATTTCCTATAAAGGTCTAATGGTATTAACATATTTAAACTAAATTAAACAACCTACTTGTAGTGGAAAAGTATATCAAAAGAAATGCAAATACAGTTGTGTGTAGACTGGTGAACCACTGTGTTGAGCACTGTAAAGTGAAATCTCTATTTTTCTATTATATATATAGTTCTAAGAAAATAGAGCAAATTATGGGCTGTTATAGTTTGTAATTAAAATAATAATAGCTTTATGCAGCACAATTATGAAACAGGAGATGCGATAGCAGTGAATATCATATAAGAATCAAATAACTTAAAGTAGCCCTGAACTTAACCACTAGAGAAAGGATGAGATCTAACCCTTAGGTGGGGGTAAAAATAATATAGACCTCTTGAACTGTTTGGGTTTGGGGATGTCATGTATTAGGGCTTACATATGCGTACCCTTCAGAAGCTTGAGTTGTGAATAGAATTGTGGCTGTAATAAAATCTGGTATGAAAGCTACCGAGCTTAAGGTGAATAAAAATGATATATAGCCGTTAAGAGCTGGTACACCATTTTTTATTTTTGATATTAAAAGTAGGTACCAACTCTAAATGTAAAATAGGGGTGAGCCAGCGAATAGCAGCTCATATGAGGAGCAAATATATGCAGTTTGTGTAGTGAACCTCTAACTACCACCTAAACATCCATAATAGAGAAGAGTGCATTTGTGTTTTAGGAGTATAAAGGAAATGCTTTACAGGTTAATAGAATATTGATCATACAGGCATGAATGGACATGATATCTTACTGGAGCAAGTAACAATCTCCCCCCGTACCCAAATATAAGTAAGAGAAAGTAAAAAGCATGTTGCAAACTAAAAGCATATTATTGTACAGTGGTTGGAGGTTCCAGTATCAAACTAATTAGTTCTCATTAGCGTAGCCATATGTTGAGATAAAATAAAAAAATAAAAAAAGAGTTAAATTCAAGGGAAGAAATTGGACATAACTAAAGTTTTATCTTTCACTGTTCACTGTTACTTTTCAGCCAATTCCAGCTTTTAGGTGGTTAACAGGGTAGCAATGATTTCCCACTGGGGAAGCAAATCTAGGTGAGGTTCTCAAATCAAAGCAAAGCCCTCGGAGTAGAAGAGAGTTTCACCAATTGAGCTGCTCAACGCTGGTGCGGTAGGAATAAGATGGCCGTGCATTGAGTATGGAGAGGTGCGCACTCGTGGTCAATGGTAACATATGCTTGTTTAACCCTAAATCACACTCGACAGTCCACTTCTGTGTATGCCTATCATTCCCCACAGCAATGTAGGCGATCAGTGGATGATGAGAATTAACTGGTTTAGTGCGAAGGGTAACATCTAGACTACCTTCTCTCCTCGTTATTTTTCGCAAAGTTACAATGCTGGAGACCTTTGTCAGGTATGACGGCATGTATTCCTCCTGCTCGGATGGACCAGCCACATCCCCTCAAGCTGGGGTGAAGGTGTAATTAGTCGTTTCGCTGTGACTCTTTGTAGCTACACCTGTAGGCTCATGTGTAGGATATTGGGAGAGATTAAAAGTCGTGTTCTCAATTAAACCTGTGGTCAGTGCCTCTTCCATTCTTTCGGGCACTAAGATCTTCATATGATGAATAGATTTGGTGAAAGTTATAAGACTGCTGAATCTTTTAGTCATATTGCACTTGAAGTCTGAAATGGCACTCTGGATAGAAGTGTAGATCTCATCTATTTGGTCAGCCATGGCAGGGTTTTAATAGTAGGGTAGGGGATTTAAGTTATAGGCAGATCAGCTGCTTTTACCCGGCATATTGGTATGATTGGAATCAGTAGATTGTAAGGTAGTTGGATCTTCCAAATGTGAAATATGATGAGATGTATCTTTCTAGATAATCGGCGGATTATCTGTCTTGTCCTGGGAGCTTCATTGATTGCGACAGGTCTTGGCCCCTTCATAGCCACCCTCCCAGGGTTAAACTTTAATTCAACTTTTTTAACCCCCAAAATATAGGCAGCAGGCCTACTTATATGTCACAGGAAATGCCCCCAAAGCAATAAAATAAACTAAGATTTCAGTCTTAAACTAGCTGCAATAAAATAGAAATGTTTCTGCACACAAAGGTTTTAAGTTTAATAAAAAAAGCCAGTATTCCTACCTATCAGTCAAGGCTATGCCCCCTCCCAGCAATATAATTATTAAATAACTAAACATGTTGTTAATAGCAAGGAAATATAATTTGTTTCTGCACACAAAGAGTTAAAGTTTAATTTAAAACCCTCTCAAAAATGGATGTCTCTACTCTCTACCAATCAGTCTAAGGGTATGGCCCTGCGGCAAAACTAAACATGCAGTTTCTATATTAAAGTTAAACTAACTGCAAGAAAATAGAACTTATTTTCTGCATACAAAGGGTTAAAGTTAAATTAAATATTTTTTAACACCCCCCCCCCCCTCAAGAAAGAAGGACTACAGTATACCTATCAGTTGCAGGCTATGCCCAACAGCAAAAGTAAAGATGCAGTTTTTAGATTAAGTTAAATTTACTGCAAGAAAATATAAAGGGTTTTCTGCACACAAAGTCTTAAATTTTAATTCTACATTTTTTGGGACCCCCAAAAAAGCAAGGAGGCCTCTAGCTATCAGTCAGGGCTATGGCCCCACAGCAAAAGTAAGCATACAGTTTTTAAAGTAATGTTTAACTGACTGCAATAAACTAGAAATGTTTTTCCGCAGACAAAGGGTTAAAGTTAAATTCTAATTTTTGGAATCCCCCAAAAAATCAAGAAGGCCAGTACAGTCGCCGGCTATCGCCCAACTGCAAAAGTAAACATGCAGTTTTAAAATTAAAGTTTAAGTTAATGCAATAAAATGCAAATAGTTTTCTGCAAATTTTGTTGTGGGTCAAATTCGGTCCCATTTTTTCATTTGTCCACTAAGTATGCTGCCGAATGGATGAGTGGGCCAGTATTTAGACGAATATGTATTCGTATGAAAACAAATGCACATTTCTAGTTAAAATCCAATTTAAGAAGATGACATAAGTCCTTCTTAAAGAAACATGTAGTCTTCTTGTTTTTTCAGATGTACTGTATATCATGCCAAACCATAAAACTAAGAATCCCCTTAGCTGTTCAAGATATCATATACTCAATCAATACATATACATGTGTAAATTAACACATAGATATGTAAATGTTTGCCCTGCCCATTGTAGACTGAATATACAATAGTGATTAATAGAGCTTTAAGGAATTGATGTATGCAAATACACCTTTAAAATCTCTCCTATGGTCATTTCAGAGTGTCTTGCACATGTGCAACGTAATAGAATGATTCCAAATTGTCTTGGAATACTTGCAGCTTTATGCAGTCCCTTGAGATGTTGAATTAGAAAAGGCTAAAATGGTGTGGAAAACCTGTTGAAAAGTGTCTTTAAAATGGTTTGTGATCATCATGATATTTTCAGCTCCATGTTAAAAATAGGGCTTTTCTCTGGAAGTGAAAAAACATGATTGCTATTGATTGTGATTAACATTAGACATGTGCATGGCGAAAAAATTTGGTTCGGATCTATTCTGATTTTTTCGAATTATGGTTCAGATCGATTCGAATTCGGAAAAATTTGAATCAATTTGGTTCGGATTCGTTTCGGAATTATTCGGATTTGAATAAATTCGGCTGGATTCGGTTCGGAAATTCGGAATTTCGGTAAGTATTAGGGGGGATGTGCTGTGTATTAGACTAGTATTATGTACTGTATATTAGGTGTAATCCATAGCAGAGTGATATAACCTAATATACTGTACAATACTAGTGTAATCCATGGCCATCCGAATCTAGCGAATAAATCCGAACTAATTCGGATTTATTAGGTAGATTCGGCACTATTTTAATTCGGAAATTTGAATCGATCCGAATCCCGAATTTACCGAATTCGGACGAATTTCCGATTCGATCCGAAACTAATTGCACATTTCTAATTAACATGTCCAAATGAAAGTGGCCTTTTTGGCCAAAAGAGATATATACAAGTCAGTCGATAGATTGTGATCAACTCCATGTTAAAAAAGTTTGTGTTGCATAATGGAGTTAAACATTTTATTTTAACAGTTCATATTCACAAAACTTTAGCAAACATTGCAAATAACCAAACAAAAAGAGGAACAATGTGCAGAAGTGTAGCTTTAAATGTGACATTTGATTATCTGTTCTGACAATAACTACATAATACAGGTAGCCCTCAGTTTACGCCAGGGTTAGGTTCCAGAAGGAATGGTTGTAAATCGAAACCGTTGTAAATTGAAACCAAGTTTATAATGTAAGTCAATGGGAAGTGAGGGAGATAGGTTCGAGGCCCCTCTCAAAATTGGCATATGTAACACCTAATACATTATTTTTAAAGCTTTGAAATGAAGACTTTCAATGCAAAACAGCATTATAAACCTAATAAAAGTATGAAACAACACAGAATATATAATTAAACTAAGATAAATGAACAAAAACATTTGCTAAACAGCATTATAAACCTAATAAAATAATCACACAACACAAACTTCACTTGCATTTTTCTGCAAACAGTTCATTCTATGCATTCCAATCTGGACTGATTTATAGACAGGAAGATCTTGTTCCTTTTAAATCTGCTCGATAGCTCAGGTCTGGTTAAACTGATTAATTTCAGCTTGCTTGGCTTTGCTGCAACACAGCGGACAGCTCCACTTACTGGCTATTTTAATAAATGCACTGCTTCTCAATGCTTTTCAATAGCAGTCACATGAATGGAAAAAAAGGTTGTTATTCTGAAACGGTGTAAATTGAACCATTGTAAAACGAGGGCCACCTGTATTGATATGTCAAACAATGAGAACAGGTTTCTGCATTAAATCATATGCCATAGCCCATACTGAAATCTAAAGTAAGACAGATTTTGCAGATATTAGGGATTTTATAGACTAAACAATTAGTTGAATTTTCTAAAAATATTCTAGAAAACTGAACATTGCTGAATAAAGTAAAAAATATTTTAAATCTTTGATGACTGCATTTCAACATGTGTATTTATATTGGAAGTGTCTACAACTGTACATTGTCATCATCACATACTCTGTTATGTTGCCTTATTTTAATGGCCAGCCTATGTGGATTACATTTTCTATGAATGTATACAAAATAATTCATATTACATTTAACAGAAATAATGTACATACAATATTTTACTACCACATGTGTTTCTTGATCAATTACATGAAAATATTTTCTCTCCTGTGTGCCCTCTGGCTGCGAAAGTTAGATGTTTCTGAGTGAGATTAAAACTATACTACAAAAAACATCCTATTTGACCACAGGTGTGACCGTAGTACCTGAGCCCCTTGAGAGATATGTTTCTGGAGTAAAACCAATACAGTAAAACTATTGTGGAGATTTTTGTTTGTAAACTGTCAATTTGCTAATTGTACGAACACAACACTAAAGGAAAACTATAGTGTGCTCACTCAATGGAGTTATTAGTGAATCACAACTCAATGTGTCATCTTGATGAAAAGGAATATAGTTTATAGTAATGACTGTTATATTGTTTAAATTTGTATAGGCTGATTCTTTCTCCTGTTTAACTTTGTTTTAACACTAAAATAACATTTAAATAAAAAAAAAGTTTAACTGAATTATTTAACGCGATATTAGTGGGGTTTTTTTTACTTGACTTATTAATGTATTTATATAAGCAATGTTTAACAATATATAAAAAAACCTGTGCCAGAAGAATTGGATGAAATCCAATTTACATCTAAATAGAAGCAGGTCCACCAGATTACAATTACGCTAAAAATGCTAAACTGTAATTAAACCTAAATAGTTAATTAATTGTAAATAAGTTATTGTCACTGTTTTAATACATTTATAATTATATGTAAATGGGATATTGCAAATATGAGCAAGGAATGTGTCCTATTAACCAGATACTGTACATAGACCACTTCAGAATATGCCAGAATGAGGTGTAGCTATTCAGACAGACTGCAATAGCAAAATGAAAATATTCCTGGACAAAAGGTTAATTCCCTATCCCATTGGTATTCGCACGTTGTATTCATGTTTCACTATTGTTCTCTGGGTACAATGTTTATTTGAGGAACGGCTATACATAGTACATAATAAATATGGCAAAACAGAAGAGAAACAGGTTTAATGCTGGGTTAATCTTTGAATGTTGATGAGTATTTCTTTGACTACGTCATTTTGCACAGGCGCCCTGTGTCGAGAAAAATGCACAGTCTCAGACACATACAAACATACACACGCTTACAGATCATTGATCACACGGGCAACCAGAGGACAACATTTCATTCACCACAGGAAGCTATAGCATATAATGCTGCGACCCACATTACATCTTACATATATCCTACCTTATTTCAACTGATAGGGAAGACATTTAGGTACCCCATATATCTAGCATCGCTTTCCACAATATATAGCCACATCTTTGTTAATACCATAGACTTAGGTGCTTGCAATCAAACACAATCGAGTAAGTCTTGCGTTAAGTGGTGCTGAAAGGACAGCACCCTTTTATTCACTGAATAGAAGCAGCAAGGAAAGCTATGGGAGGGACGTGGTGCTGAAAGAACAGCTCCCTTTTCTTGCGTAAGGTGTTATTGAACTATTTATTGTCAGCTCCTGAAACCTGATGTCCATTTCCACTACTCATATGTTGTCTCTTCCTGTGATTGACCCTTAGTGATTTCGAAGAACGCATATGCGTCCAAGAAGCTGCAATACCATTCAGAGTGTAATGCTTATTGAAGAAAATCATATTAGTCGATTTGAATGGCAGTGATGCCGGTGGGTCAGCTCCAATTGTATTTCTTCCTTTTGTCTCTTTCTATGTGATTTTAAGTTCACGCCTTGCCGTGCTAGCTTCTCTCTTTGGTCTTGGTGTAAATGCTTGACTTCAACTGGGATGCCCTGATGCTGGATCTGCACAGATTTCATGGCGGTGGCACGGAAAATCAAAACTTTGCTGACTGTGAACATATTGGTATTTGTGGGTATAATCCTGTTCTCGGTGTACTGCAGGATCCAGGACAGGTCCCAGGAGCTGGTGCAGATAGTGAGAAGTTCTGACCGGAGAGTGAGAAGCAGAAACACTAAGGTTGGATCCTTGGTGGATCGGGAGTCAATATTACAAAGACTGGACCATCTGGAAGAAGTAGTTTATAACCAACTTAATGGTAAAACGTTTTTCATTAAATTATATTGTCAATAGGGTGATTAGCTGTGGATAATTTGTTTAGTGGTGAATATCAAATATTTAAGTTCGCAGTAAACAATACAATTGTTTTAATATATGTTACAATATAAAATCCAAGATGAAAACATGGATGATATAGGGTCTATATCGCAGCATGAAATCCAAGACAGACGTGTTATTACTCAGATTTCATCTGTTATATTCATAGTTATAGTATGCATTTTTTAAAGAACACATACTCTTTACATTCGAAAAAAATCATATATTGTATGAAACGGTTTTATTGTTTATCATTGATAAGCAAGAACTCGACAGATGATCAATTAGCGCATTATTAGAAAAATAAATATCTAGCCTCTAACTATTTACCATAATAACACAATTCATCTAAAGTAGTTAATGCAAGAATAAAAGCATATAATATTTTATTATCTTAATATTTTCCCATTAGCATTTCAGATTGATCATATGACCAGTGACCTTGGTCATGTGTTGTATTTTTGAGCTTGTTACAACACACATTATTTGCCATATAGTTTTCAAAAATGTGTACTGATTGTATACAATTTGCCGTTCATACTTTGAAAAAAATATATGAGAAATCAGAGTTACTGGAAGCTTACAATACAAACCTTCACTAAAGTTGTGGTTCCATTCTGAAACAGGATTTAATGCATGGGCAGTGTCAGGTCAACAACATTTGTCTCATCCAGCAAAAAAAAACAATATTTGTAAACTGTTCAGGGCTTAAGTAATGTGTTTCTGGATACCATTCAGCAATAATACTATCCAGAGACTTTCTAATGTTAGATGTGTGTCATATTTTTAATTAATGCCAGATGGAAGGATTGTGGTACAAAGATTTGAACTAATAGCACATCCAATGTTTTCCTTGATTCTACCCATCTTTGTTTAATTAAAATACAAATGTAATACTGCACAATGACAATTATATATTCATCTGTATATATAACACTCCTGCATAGTAAAGAAAATGTATCCATCTCTATTTTGTTGAATATATAGATAGTGGTCAATACAAATAAAACACTACAAAGCATATGAACAATACTGTTATGTATCTCAGATTTGGCTGTAGGGTTGTGAAATTGAGATAGTTGTGATACAATTACCTATGTTGACTCAATGCAAGGGAAAATAGCTTTCTAATCAGTGTTTGTTTAATGTTGCTGAATCTCTGATGTACAGGATTCACCCCTTGGGGTCAAAAATCGAATCTTTGTTCACAGAGTATTGATTCATTGGCATAATACAATATGAAGTATTCCCATTTCACCAAGCCATTTGCAAAATCAGTTTTCTTCTGCTGACTAAATGAAATTATGCTATTCAAATAATCTATGTAGAAAAATGTTTACTTTTTATAATGTAAGAGAAGGGAAACATGTTGAAACTCATTTTAATGCCTTATATATTTCTTATACTAGCACTATAGTTACATATAGTTTCCTATGTAAATGCTGAAGTTTAGCTTTTTCAGGTTATGTATGTTTAACAATTAAGTGCTAATTAGAAAATTACTAATAGGATCAATATTTTGCATGTATCCATTCTTTGACTTGATATACTCATTGTATCACAAAAAATGTAAACTTATTAATAATAAATTGAAATGACCTTTTTTATATATATGTTTTACCTATATTAATTAAAGTAGAACAAGTCAACATTTCTAGGAATGTTATTAATCATTTGGACCAAACTCTCTTTGAAGCTTATGTAAGTTATGCATGGGATTGTTAAGATTTCAGTTGTTCTAAGAATTTTCTCAAGAAAGGGCATTAATATATATTAGCAAAATGAATAGAGAAATAAAGGTCATATTTAACAATATTTTTCTGTAAGACAATATAGTACTTCTTCCAGGAAAACATTTTTCAATCTATATTAGTTACTTAGATTCCTAGTGCTTTATGGAAAAAAGTTAGTTTAGTAAATATTACCTATTATTTTTACATGAGCACAAAACTATGGATGATAACGGATAAAAAAAAACAAAAAACTTATTTTTATGGTTCCACATGTTATCAATACTGCTATAAACTAGGTGTTTTTTCTGATTCTTGAGTATATGTTTCTGGGAGTCTCATATCTCAGATACATGTTGCTTTTATGGACTCTTTGAAATGCTTTTACTTATTGAGTCAGGAATATTCTTTCATTTTCTATTATTCATTGGTAGGATGGAATTGGTAATAATAATGGGTAACTTTTGGTAACATGCCTCACTACCCTCCCCAGCTTCACTTGTATCAATGTTATTCTATGCAATTGATTTATTAAAACTTGGAGACATGAGTCAGGTCTGCTTCAATGATAAACAAAGCTGGTGACCCATGTAGGGAACCTTTGAGTGCATTTTGCCCTCTATGGTTACATTGCTGTACCAGGGATAATGGTGAAGGTTACATTGCCTACAAATATGATTTAAACCAGAGCTAATAAATTGAGAGCAATGCATATTTAGGCTTTTTGTGTTTAGGTTTTGCTAAGAGTTATCTATTTTAATCATAGGTTTGAAGACAATAACACATTTGTAAATTTTCTAGAGATTTTCTCTAGTGATTACTTTCCCTCAGATACCGCTGGAATCTTTGGAATTAGAGTTATTTGTTTCACTGTAGAACCATATATATATTTACTAAATATAATGAACTGATGCCTACCATCACTTACAGTAATACATTAAATATGTTTCTCTTTTTGTTATTTAACATTCACATCAGCTGTTCAACTTTGCTGTATTGCTTAGGCTCAAGTTGTTCTTGATATCTTATTCACCACATTTATACACATACCTAGGTCCACTATATTCCGGAATTCTTTGATTCCTGTCTCTTTCTATTTGCTCACTGTCTAGTCTTGATTGGTCTGTAGTGTATCACTGTCCCTTCTAAAGCAAACGGTCTAAACTGACACAAAGATTTTATTCTAACACCCACACAGACAGCTTAAGCCAAACATTCACTTAATAACTTCAGCAAAAGTGTATTTAGGAATCTTTCACAGATGTAACTTAGATAATTGCAAATTCTGGTGGGCTGACAGAGTTATAGAAGTAAAAATGTACAATCATTAGCTTGCCTTAGACAATTTCTGTATTAAAAGAATATTCATTTCTTTAAAGCAATTATATCAAACTTTTTGCAGATACCTCACTGTGACTGTTGTGTAATATTTTTCAGTTACTGTCTTCAATATGTATTCAAAGATGAGCCTAGTCTATGGATGTTTATAATTAAATGGCCTCCAATACACCCTACTTTTGAGAACACATAGGCACATACATTTTTTCAAGCTGATCATCTTTGAGCCACTTATTGTAGTGTCACGGTTGCATCATACATAGGTTTGTGAGTAGCAACAGATATATATATGCTAATGACAGTAGCTTCAGCCAGTAAACAGCATAGCTGCTATACATTAATGGCTGCATTAAAGCTTTCACTACACTATTTTTATTTTATGGCTAGTCAAACCAGCCACACACAATGTAGCAACAGATTGCATATCTAAAATAGAAATGGGCATCGGAATTGAGTCCCCACTGCAGCAAAGGCTACTTGCAACCAAGGTCTTACCTCAGTAAACTCTAAACACGTCTGACCCAGCCACCAAAGACCTCTATTACCCCTAACCATGTTCCTCATAAGAATAAACAATAACACACTAAGTAATGTATTTCCACAAAGCAATATTATTTTTTAACACCAGTTTGTCTCCCTTTTTACCACCCACTATTGGTAACCCTAATCCATTATTATACCATTGCTCGTGCAATGTCCCCAAAGATCCTTCATGAACTATGACATCTGCCTCTACATCATCTTCCCTTGGCAAACTCCCTCCATATGATCTTTAGACATTTTTCTAACTCCAACATCAGCTCCATGAGCACCCAAGTAGTGTTCATCTCTGTAATAACAGGGGAATGAATGGTAGGCATGCTCCATGTACTATGCACAGCACATACCTACCAATCAACAACCATGTACTGTGCACATACCTACTAATAGGTATCATATACTCTGCATGGAGCACACTTACCATTCAATTCCAGCAGTTAAGGCTAAAACAGCCTTTACCTGAATATCTTACTTTAATGTGCTATTGCCACAATAGGTTCCTGAATATCCTCCTTTAGTGTGCCATTGCAAAATAAATGATTTAGCTCATTTAGCTTTCCTACCCACAAGGTGGCCTCTATGTCAACATGTTGGAAGGCGAACTTGGTTTTTAAAGCTATCATCTGACAAATAAGCATTTTCAACCAGCAATGAGAGTAAAGTCACATCAGAAACAGCAGGGACATGGCATTGATTCTTATTGGATAACAGCTCAGCAGGCATATTTGGGAAAAAAAAAAACCTGCCTTCCTATACTATTTTGCACTGTAGTAGCTACAAAACTGGAAATCTAAATGATCTTAACATATTGTTAAGTCAACACACATAAACAAGTTTAAACATCCAATCTAAGTTTGGGGATTTAAGGGTTAAATAATACCCTAAAATATTGCAGTAACATGTAACCGGCTTATTTCTCCCTTATCAGTTTTTTTTGCTGCAGACTTTTGCTAATAACTCATCAGTGCAAGCAAAAAAAATGCTCAATTTGCCAACCAGATCACAACCTTTTATGCCAAAGTCAATTGTAAGGTCAGTTGCATATTTTACTGTAATTGCTTCTTTTTCATTTTTCCCTTTTTTACTCTGTCTCTTTCCAGTAATATGAAACACTCAGTACAACATGTAATTAGATGTAATTCAAGAGTGTTTGTTGCTTGCCTTTCTTCTTCCTTATTATTATTGACAATTATTTCTAAAGCTCCAAAATTTAACAGTAGTGCTGTAAAATTTAGTGAGATGAAAGACTGCATCGCATAAAAACAGCAAGCACACATGATGCCTATATTAGCTCAGCTAAATTCTTAACCATTTCATATACCATCACCACTAACAGGAGTCAATCAAATGTGTGAGTAATTGTATAATCGCTTATTCTTAATAATAGTCTAATCCTGTCTTTCATCATGGCAGATGGTAAACATACCTATAAAAAGCCAAATGTAAATAAAATATGTAAAATATATTATTTAGCATTAGAAAAAAAGTCTGAAGATCATGTGGATGGCTGTTTTAACCATAAAAAAAGACAATTAAATAATAGAGTAGATACAATTTAACATTTTAAACATAAATGTTTAGCTCTCCGTTCGAGCTTCTGTTACATGGATTTATTAGCAACAGAGATGGCTGCCTACATTCATAGACACTCTTAAAGGGACATTAAACCCAACATTTTTTTCATGATTTTAAACCAATTTTTAATTTACTTAAATTTTCAAATTTGCTACATTCTCTTATTTTACTTTGCTGAAGAAGCAGCAATGCACTACTGGGAGCTAGCGGAACGCATCTGTTGAGCCACTGATAAGAAGCATAACTGTGTAGCCACTAAACAGCAGATAGCAGCTAGCTCCCAGTAGTGCATTGCTGCTCCTGAACCTACCTAGGTATGCTTTTTCAGCAAAGGGTACAAACTATCTAAATTAAAATTATAAAACATATTTGATATTTGATATTGTTTTAGCTTAGTTTTCTATAACTATACTTAAAGGTACAGTAAACACCTTGAGATATTTATATAGAATGTTTAATTAAGTATACATAAACAACTTTGCAATGTATTTGTATTACTTATTTTGCCCTAGTTTCATGTAATTTAGACCTTAAAATTGAGCAAGTTCTACCAGACCTTAAAATACATCCTTCTGACTTCTCAAGGTTATTAGCCTGTAATATACTGTATATGTCCCTAATTTGCTTTAACTGATAAAACAATTCACTTTATACCAACTTTATGACAGTGACTACCCTTGTTGTCTGTGGACTAAAGCCCAGATTGGCTCTTCCAAATAAGGCAAATCGTAGGTGGAGTTTGGCTATTGGAAAATATATGCTGTAAAAAGGATGTTTGTTTTAACATTGTTAAAACTTGGCTGATGTTATTCTACAGCAACACAACAGAAATGTTTTGTAATTACAAGGTGTTTACTGTCCCTTTAATTATGCAGGAAACCAAACACAGCATGGTCTCTTTAAACCATTTGTGCTAATAACTCCTTATACAAAAATAAACATCCCATTAATAAAAATGCAGTCTTCTTTGTATTGCTTTTGATTTGTACAAAAGTTGTTTCTCCTGAATTAAGTCAAACCATGTATTACTGTATTTAATAAATGTTGTTCAAGGGGCATATTTTGGCCTAGGCAACCAAGGCACTTACCTAGGTGGGCAGCAGATAGGGGGCAGCACTTTGAGTCTCTGTTGGGAGAGGCAGGTGACTTAAATAGTGCTAGCCGTCTGTATATATATATTTATATACTGTATATATACTGTATATAAACATAGAAACATAGAATTTGACGGTAGATAAGAACCAAAAAGGCCCATCAATTCTACCCATATTACATGTTACTTTTTCTCTAGGATAGCCTTATGCATGTCCCAGGAATTTTTTATTTTGTTTACAGTCTTTGTGTTTACCACCTCAATTGGAAGTTTATTCCATGGATCCACCACCCTTTCTGTAAAAAAAAGGCTTCCTCACATTTCTCCTGACTCTGCTACCCTCTACTTAAGAGTGTGACCCCTTGTTTTGGCATTTGTTTTTTTGTGTGGAAAATTCTTTCATCTTCCGCTATATTAAGTCCGTTCATATATTTGAAGGTTTGTATAATGTCACCTCTTTCCTTCTATCTTTTAAACTATAGATATGACTTTCTTTGTACTTTTTATATTTCAGACCGTGTACCATGTTAGAAGCCCTCTTTTGGACAGCTTCTGGTTTATTTATTTAGATATGGTCTCCAGAACTGTAAACATTATTCCAGATTTGGCCTAACTAATGATCTGTAAAGTGGCATTATTTCTGCTACTAATACCTCTCCCAATGCAACCAAGTATTCGACTGGCCTTACTGGCTGCACTGCTGCATTGTGTACCAAATTTTAAATCATCTTAAATAATAATTCCCAAGTCCTTTTCTTCTTTATTTACATCCAGTAATGTACCATTGAGACTATTATTGGCCTTTGGGTTTTTGGATCCTATATGCATAATTTTGCTCTTAGTAATATTACATTTCAGATTCCATTTATTTGACCAGTCCTCTAGGTTTTTTAAATATATATATATATATATATATATATATATATATATATATATATATATATAGGTCATCCAAAAATGTAGGCACTCATTGGACTTTGTTATAAAAATATAAATTTTATTGATCCATATTAAAATTGAGGCATAACATTTCGGCACCACATCGTGCCTTTGTCAAATGTCACACCGCATCCAAAAAATGCAAACACACACTTAAAATCAGCTAACACACAATCTAAAAACATACCCCTTTAAAAGACAAGATTAAATCCATTTTGCCGCCACTCGTCCGCTCACGTCTTCCTGGTTAGAGCAATAACGTCACGTAGACACGTTGACGTACCTAGCGTGATGACGCATGGCACGACATTGTCATAGTAACGTCAATGATGCCAAATGACAGAGCGTATATCTAGACAGAGTCCCAGCCGTGACAATGCGCATGCGCGGAACTAACCCGCATATAGGGCAATCAGGTAGTCAAGGGCAACCAACAATAAAAAGAAAAATCTGACGATACTCAAAGGCTAAATGTGACAAGCATAGGCGGGTTGTGGCAAGTTATTATGAATGTCAGATGTCCAATCAGAACACTCACTATGTGGTCATACTAGAAAGATCAGCAACCGGATCATAACAAAAAGAGCTTTAAAGTGACATGCACTCATACCACATATGTAAGCATTCTGAGAAAAGGCAACTGGCATTAATTAGGATAAAGACTGTTATATAAGGTGGCAGAGTAAAACAAGCAAAAATGAACATAGAAGAATACCAACATTAGTCTAACTGCATCAGAAGCCATAACAGTTAAGCATATTGTAGCCTAGATTTACCAGCATACAAACATCCATAAATATATATATAGATAGCTATAAAGTGCATCATACCTAAATGGAGTGTGATTAGAAACTTTCCATACAGTGAGCACCTCGCTGGGAAGAAAATACACAAGTCCACTAGATCCAGGCAGATATATCAAAAGGAACCAAAACCAGCTCTTAGTAATATTACATTTCAGATTCCATTTATTTGACCAGTCCTCTAGGTTTTTTTTAATATATATATATATATATATATATATATATATATATATATATATATATATATATATATATATAAAAGTATATATATATATATATATAGTATATATGGTGTACACATGCGCTTATTCAACCAACCCATGTGCTAATGCAAGTGTTTTTAAGCCCTGGTGAAAATTTACTTTGGAAATGCTATGAAAAAAGCCACCCTCACCAAAAAATATTATGGACAAAAAAGCCCTAAAACCTGGGTGGGGGGGCAGCAGAATTTTGAGAGTTTAGGGCACCACAAAACCCAAGTACGCCACTGCTGTTAATTGTACACACTCTAAATAGTATATGTAAATGAAAGTATATTGACTTTAACCTTGTTGCTTTTCATTTCAATTTTTGATGGTACTGTAAACACTATACAATTACAAGATATTTAAGTGTTTTTTTGGGGGGAGGGGGTTTGCTACAAAATAACATATCAGCCAAGTCTAAACATTTTAGAAAGCAACATCTTGATTGCTGCAATTGTTTTTAATAGCCAACTACTGTACTTGTCTTATTTAGTAGAATCAATCTGGGTTTAAGTCTGCAGAGAACAAGACTTGTCACTGTCATTTTGTTTGTATAACATGCCTTGTTTGTGGTAATCTGTTAAAGCCAATTAGGAAAAGATATGCAGCAGGGTTAACCTTGCAAAGTCTACATTGTGAATTTCCAATTTTCAGGGTTAAATTTAATGAAAAAGGGGCAAAGAAAATATTAAAAGTATATTGCAGGGGGGCGGAGCCAGCTATGAAGCAAAGCAGACGCAGATGTTGAGAGCTCCTGCTTATAACTTTGTAAAAACATATTTTAGGGCTCTACAATTCAAGTTTTGAGTAATATTACTGGACTTACATCTCACAGTTCATATGTGAGCATCATCTAAATGCTGACATGCTGTTTCTGAGAGGGTAAAGCAGAGCAGGTCCACTGAGTATCGGACCACATACAGGCCGCAGACTAGCCGCTTATTGCGTGACAAGAGGGGAACATATCCTGCAAAGCAGAGGGGACAGTGTAGTCTCTGGGACCCATCTACTCATTTTATTTACAGAATCGGTCCATTGTGGAGGTGAGGGATCATCACTAAAGCAATGACACCATAGACGCTACGATCCCCTAGAGAGTGAAAGGCCGGCTATCTTCACACTTATTATTGATACAGGTCAAGGCTATGATCCGTCAGCACCTATAACCTGATCTCTCCCCTCAATATCTATTTATTTGGGGTACATAAGCTGCCTGACTACTATGGATGATGGCCTCACAAATCTTGGCTGCACTCGCTGAATTAGAGGGCCGCATGGATACGCAGTTTACCTCACTTGCGCTATGTCTTGCTCCCGACAGGGAGAATTCACCAGATGCTGCTGGGGACGGATTTGTTGTGACTACTGGCTCGCAAATAGAAGATTGTCACATGCAACTCTCTTACGAGGATATAGATGAAGCCAGAACCATTCCGCCTCCCCTCTTTGTGAGTCCAATTGATGTGCACTCTCGGCCCACATCCCTCCAGACCCCTGAGACCATCCCAGACCCAGCTCTATGTAGTGCAGCTCTGTGCTATACCACGGACCTGCAGCAGCCAACGGTAATTAAGCGAGAGAAAAGTGGACTGGCTACTAATTACACAGGGAGTACTTTCACATTCCATTTCTGTATGGTGAGTGACGGGGCAAATTCATGGGGAACCACAGGGAGCCTGAAGATTTCTTCATATGCATGCCCCGCCATGTTGGTCTCACAGACTGTGTTCACCAGTGCTCCCCATTCCTCCCTCCTCTCACCCCTATCTTGGAGGTTGAACTGGTTGTCTCGGCTACCGGATCACATAGAAATCTTACACAAAAGTGGCTCCATATATTGCCCTGGCTTAAGGCAGGGCCCTTTTGATCCGGGCGGTCAGTTTTAAATAGTCATCTGACCGGCTTGAACATCTGTACCTTGGATGGCTTATTGGCTATTACACAGAAGAATATGTACACGGTACTACTTCAATACCCTAATAGTTCCGTTATCATTTATAAGTAATATGACATTAGGCCTGATGCTCCTTCTCATTGTATTTCACTTGGGGCCAGTTTAACACTACAACGCTCTCAAGCTATGTTCTGGTGCATACAGCTTTAGAGAAACTCTACTTCATACCTTTATGACTGACTGCAACTACAGGCCTACCCCTAGGGACTGTGTGCACACGTTCTCCTAGGCAAACAGGCATTGATCATACCTTTTCAGTCTGATCCTAGAATATACATGTACATCTATGGTTAACTGAACTTTAGTCCTGCTGAACTGTATTTGTTTATCTCTGTCATGTCAGTCAGAAGTCTATGTTAAAGCAGCTATGTTCAGTTTCATATTATATGTTATGTCACTTGCTATTTTATGTTCCTTGTCTGCGTGTACTGTTATTGCAGAGCTTGAAAATTACACATCACACACGTCCAGTTTGCATTACTGTTAATGTACCTGTTAGCATGTGAAGTGTAACATGCTTGTTAGATTAGCTGTATAAATTGTTTTACAGGTATTTTTTGAATACTAACACATTTTATTTCACTTGGAGAGCTATAGTTTATAGGTAGCACTGACGCGTCCTATATACCCTCATGCTGCTTAAGTTAGACTTAGGCTTTTGTATTTGCCTTTATTATGTTATCATATGTAGCCCCACTGTGAATTACAGAAGGTTATGTCCCTCACTGTTTTGTGCTCAGAAGCTGAGTTAAGTAATACATCATTTCCTATAAGTCATTAATATCCTCACTACAGTAATTTCTACTCCATAAGGAAATCTCTCATTTTGTTATGTAAGATTATATGAGTGACTATCATCTCTAATTTCTCTATGGCTTGGTCCACACTTGACATGTACAGGAGCTCCCATATAGTGTTTCTATTTTATATTGCTGTCAGTTTATTCTATTACATTTTATATTTATTTAACCACAACATGAGTGATTCTAACTGTTTCATGTCTGTGCGGTGCTATTGGCGGCCGAGATGATACCGTATAGACGTGTTATGAGATGCTGACCTGGACATCCTGGTGTGGCCCTATTCCCTAGATCTTTGGTTGGACATAATGTAGTGCAATGTTTTAAAATAGTTGATCTACATACAAAGTAAATTTTAGGGCAGTCCCATGTCTTGTAATGCTATTGGTTTACGATGTCAGTTTAGGGGAACATTGTCTACAGCGGCTATAGCTGTTTCTTCTATAAGCTTCATGTTTTTAAGTACCTGGCGCGACCTATAGACTTATATACTCATCTATATAAATATATCTAGTATGCAGGTAATCAGAGGAATGTGTTGTTATAATATTTAGCTAATGTTTTAAGTTAACTGTTCTTCCTCAATTGCTGTAGTGGGATTCAATTATACTTTTCCCTTGCTAATATGTGAAACAAAACTGCCTACAGGGGCTGTGTCTGACTTTTATTAAGCCTATCGACTGTATAGCTACACAGTATACTAATTTCCTAATACGCCCATCACACTACAGTATATACTTTTACTCTACATAGGCAGGGATAAGTTTGGTTGACTTCTCCGAAATAGGAACCTAATAACCCTAGTATTATCTTTAGTAGTTATCTAACGGTCGAGGACGCCTTGGTCAGAAGGCTCCGCCCCTCCATCTCCCCCTTATATCTGAGCGGCTCTTGCCCGCTGATCTTCCCTCCCCCCCTATATACCTTGGCCCAAGAGTGGCCGATACATATGCTAATTCTCCACAGGCTGATACCTTTAACTGAGATAATTTAAAGAGTGTTTTCTATTGCAGTGTGGAGATCATCCGTCAATCATATAACATAAAATTAAGTTCTATTCCATTTCGCCTAAAATTTTGTCTATCACCATCTTCAGATTTGATATGTAATTTTCTTTTTACATGTGCATTTTGTTTTGTCAACAATATTAGCTTATAGAAAATGTATTACTTATTGTGATGTAATATTGGCTCAAGGGCGAATTTTGTTTGTTAATCTTTATTTTAACTTCAATAAAAAGTTATTTAAAAAAAAAAAAAAAAAGTATATTGCAAAATTGTTTTACTATGCATAACTGATCATTTTATATTAATATCTAAATGTCTGTACTGTTATGTGAAAATCCTAACAGTTAATAAGTAAACCATATGGAATCTGTAAGTAATCGATGATATAGAAAGTGGGTAAGGAAGGATTTAAATAAGCTTTTTATTCTCTTATTAAAATTCATCATACTATAGTAAATGAGGAATAACATGACAGATATATAAGTATGGTACTTATGAGGTGAGATTTGTAACTATTAAATGAATAGTACTGAAAAATCCCTATTTTCCATTTGCTGTTTCTGTGAGACTAGATTTTGCTTTAGTTAGAAAAGATTTTTGGAGGGTTGTATAGTTTAGAGAAAAGGCATACGTGTATTAAAATTCCATATCTCAGTGCATGCCTACCTATTTATCTGATAGTCTGCTTTAACAAAATGTATTTGTTCACATTTTTAGTGACTTTTCAGTATTCATGCACTAGTGGGAAATACAACGTTATACGTTATTGAAGTAGATATATATATGTATATATAAATATATATTATATATATATATATATATATATATATACAGTATATAAATATTTATCTGTCTGTAAACTTATTGTCAAAAAGTGACTTAAATGTCAACAATTTTAAAGACCACTGAAGAACCAAATACAGATTCCAAAGAGAAATAGTTATTCTGACAGTAGACAAATCCTTTTCCAATGTTTCAAATGAAGTCTGGAAATAAAGATGGAGAGCAAAAGTTGAATTCTTAATTAAATGAAAGGCAGATCATTATCAATGCTGTCTATAATATACACAATTTGTAAAACCGATGAGAAAGCTCAGAGAAAGTATCAACGAAATGGGTACTGCAAACATATTTAGCTAGAGCTGTTTTTGAGAATGCAGAAGAAAAGCAATGATTTTAGAAGACAATGCTTTATTATTCATAATCAGGGGCAAAAAAGCAAATACACTCAAATCCTAGGCCTTATAACAAAAGACTTGAGGAAGAAGCAAATAATTATATTTTATGGAGGAAGACCAGGTAAAAAAAAGAATCTTCTCCATTTAAAGGATTACTTTCTGTTATAATTTTTAAGCTAAATAACTAACATATTAAAGTTAATAAACATTAATTAAAACCTGACCTATATTTTCTCCAAAACAAAGTTTCATAACGTTCTAAAAGTTATATCTTTTATTTGCCGATGATGTCACGTTATCCTGCCCACTATTTTCAGCACTGCATGTTCAAAATACTTAAACCAATAACTTTGTGTTTAAAGCGCCATTTTGAAACCTAGGTATTGTAAATGGATTGGTACAGAGCAAAGGATACCCACGGAGTGGGTTTGGAAAACAATTAAATTTGCAGACAAGATTTCTGATATACGGTAGAGATATGTTAATGAAATGCTATTGATAAAAAGCGTGTTTGGGGTAGTTAGTTAGTAACAGGCATAGAAAATATTTACTTACAGTGGCCCTTTAAGCCAAGAATATTCTGATTTTTTTTTATCTTCTGAATGACATCTGGAAGCAGAACAATTGGAAGAAAGGTATCATCAGGTCTGAATCTGCAAAGAATTTGATTGCATATTGAACAAAAACAAAATGATTTAAATCTGATGCAATGCCATCTCTCTCTCTCTCTTTCTCTCTCTTAAATATATATATATATAATGCAAAAAACAAAACTTGATCCTTGGGTCAATGAATAAAAACTTTCTTTAATAAATTCCAATTTGATAAAAACCCAGGGGAGTCCAACACATACAACACTGAGCACTGTGTACTCAAGCTGACATGTTTTTATCCAATTGGAATTTATTAAAGAAAGTTTTTATTCATTGACCCCAGGATCAAGTTTGTTTTTTGCATACTACATTTTTGCCAGGAACCTGGGTCACTACGAGCTCGACAGCCCTTCTCTCTTCATGCAGGAAAACTTTATTCCCTGCAGTAGCGGTTGTTTAAATACGTCAGAAGACAGCACCTGAATTACCAAGAGGTGATTGGCCGCTAAGCATCACATGCACGGATCGAAGGATATGCTACATCACAGAACGTGTGCAGAGGTACACGCTGCACGCTGAACATAACGAAGCGACTTGAGAAGCAGTCTGCACGGACAGGAATGGTTATACAGAGCTGGAGGGGCTATGCTAAGGTAGCACGCAAACTATGAGTTAAAGTAGCCACAGGCTGTTAGAGGCATTACCCTCGTAGTTATATTCACCACTCTTACTTGCCTGTTATACCTAGTTCGGTGCACATTAAGACTGTTGTTATACATATGACTCTTAAGTGGAACAGTGTTATATTACACAAGATTTAGTGCATGTTTCCCTAGAGGGACTTTGGAATTATTGCACAAGAGAGAAGGGTGTTTCATTCCTTATCAGATTTTGTCAATTGTGCACTATACATAACCACATTTCCCTTTTGTATTTTATATATATATATATATATATATATATATATATATATATATATATATATATATATATATATATATATATATATATATATATATATATATATACTGTGTATATATATATATATATATATATATATATATATATATATTAAAATTGTGGTTGAAAATGCTTAAAAATCTGGTTAATATGTATTAGTTGCTTCGGTATCGATTTTTAAGATTGTGTTTTTCTAGTATGAGATGGGTTATTGTAACTATAAAAGTGGTTATACTAATTTTGAGTAGAAAATTCTCCTGCTCAGAAACCATTTATCAAGAATCCTGCATGTAATAGATCAACGCAGATAACTAGAAAAAGTAATTTTCCTTCGAAACTCTTCACTTCAAGACCCCATATAATCAACAACTAAATAATTATTTTGGGTACAGTTAGACAAAAAAAAAAAGAAATAATTGTATCTTGCTTTCCAGATCATTAAGAAAACATTAAAAAAATATCATGCTGGTCCAAATTGCGATCTCTTGGGAACCTTCTCACAGCATAAAGCGACTGAAGCTTGTACCACCTGCTAATACTTGTACACAAGCATTCTATGGCATTTATATTAAAATTTACCGCTTGGTTGGACTTTGATGCTTGGGTGCAAGAACATAATGAAATATAGGTTGAGTAGCTCATGATAGGTGAAAATATCCTTTTAATGCACAAAATAATTCAAGAATGCAATGCTTATTTTAGTAGCTTTATTAAAAATTGTGTCCTACATTTTATACATTTTTAGTTTAGCAGTGCAAATTAATACACTAAATTATATATTCACACATATGTGCACTTTAAAAGGCAACCAAAAACTTTTCTTAATACTAGGGTTAAGTTGTCACTCAGATATAAAAAGCCAGGAAATTCTCTTATCATTGTACTCATAAAAGTGTAAACAGCACTTTTAGGTGTATAAGTTTTAAGATTAAATCTTCTTTAATGTCACTCTTCTAAGGAAGCTTGTGGCTTAAACAACCATGGGGAAAAAAAAACTCAATGCAAGGACTTTTGATCATGTTCCCTTCCCACAAGCAAAGGGGGAAGAAGAGTCGTTCTGCTTGTTCAAAGGATGAAGTCTTAGGGCCCGACAATTTAAATCTCACAATTTCAGATGTGTTTTTTTCTCGCAGACCCTCACAGGGGCTGTCCTGGTGGAATTATTGTAAAAAAGGGGCAGCCCCTGCAAGTTGCGAGATGTCTCCTATTGAAAGTAATGGAGTTCACTGGAAAGGGAACACTTATCACCATGGAGCAAAGTTAGCAATGAGCAGGTTGCGCACATTAAAAAATAAATCCTGCATCCAATAATAATCACATTATCCTGCTTTCTGTGCATAGCATCTTTCAATTGCCTATATTTTCGTATGCAAGTGTTTTTATATTAGGGTTCTAAGTATTTTCAGTGTTTTGAGAAATGCTCACCCCCTTTTAACTTGCAAGAAAAAATGTGAGACCTGCAGTGCAAAAATCTTAACAGAATTACGCTGTGATTAGAGAGACAATTTCATATATGCCCCTGGAACACCCGTGTTCAGCTCATTTTATAAAAAAACTAAAAGGCCTTGCTTTTTTTGTGAATCCAGTTTAATTTAATTATGATTTATGCTGTGCATAGTTAATACGATTTATTCCTGTGCAATTTACATACAAATGTTACGTTTTTAATAAAATATGATTTCTAGTGAACAATTTTGTTATGATTTTTTATGCACCTTAACAAAACAATTTTTCCCTGCTTATTTTTGTGTGAATGGTTCAATCATTTGTTTTGTAAGATGTTTAAAATTTGAATTTTATTGTGCTCTTTTCATATGAAAATGCAGTATACGCTCCTTTGCAAGAAATAAAAGAGACTTTAGATCATTCCACCAGGGAAATATAAGGAAAGGTGAGCATTCTTTAATAAACTCGCCAGCCCAGATACATTTAGACCATCGGGCCCTTAGAGGTCAGCTCTGGAGTTGGAGGGGGGCTAAGTCAGTTTGATGTATGCAAATAAAGCACCCAATCTCTTCGTAGCTTAAAGGGACATTAAACCCCAAAAAAATATTTCATGAGTCAGACAGAGAATACAATTTTAAACAACATCCCAATTTACTTCTATTATCTAATTTGCTTCATTTTTTATATATCTTTTGTTAAAGAAATAGCAATGCACATTGGTGAGCCAATCACATGAGGCAAATATGTGCAGCCACCAATCAGAAGCTACTGAGCATATCTAGATATGCTTTTCAGGAAAGAATATCAAGAGAATGAAGCAAATTAGATTATATAAGTAAATTAGAAAGTTGTTTAAAATGGTATTCTCTATCTGAATCATGAAAGAAAAAATTTGGGTTTAATGTCCCTTGAAGTTTGTTGGCTGTCACAGCTATGGTTATTGTAGGAGTTACTCTGATGTCTCTAAAGTTGATGGATTAAAATCAGTACTCGATCAGGTGGCATATTTTAGGGTTTGGATGATTTGTTAAGTTTCTGAAAATTAGGAGGGCAAGTATCTTTGGATTTGTATATAGTTTTACAAAATACATATTTTAATGTCCTTATTGTTATATTAAAGGTGGATCATTTTAGAGGTGGGTTCAAGTAGGCTGTTTAGGTTTTAGTTTTTCCTTCCCTCCTTTTACCCTTTGTCTCAACGACAAAAAACAGAATAAACAATGTAAAAAAAAAAATTAAAACAAGCTGTTTACTTAAAGAGTCAGGCAAGTCACTTTTACATTCACTTCTATTAATAACATTAATATTTATATATATATATATATATAAAACAAGGAAAAATGGACAGCACTCTCAGACCGGACCGGGTACACATCCCATGACTCCCAAACAGGCTCGGCTTTGGTTGCTATCGCACTCACTTAAAGCTACACTATTTTCAGAGTCACAGGCAGTTAACCCCGGGCCTGCCAAGGTGCAGGTCCTTAGGGAAAATTACAAAACAGACAACACAACACACAGAAAAAGTCCACCACTCACTCACAAGCTCTCAGCTAAGTTAAAAAGCAAAACTGGAAGAGTCAGTTATCGCATTTGGTCAAATGAGACAAGCCAGGTACCACATCAAGGTCTCTTCCAAAAACCTGGGCCCCTAATACAGCCACGCACACAAATGCAAGCTCTTAATCAAACAAACTTGGAACAAGTCAGGGTTCAGGGATTTATGAAATCTCCCTAGGCGTAAGCAAAACAAGGAAAAGTGGACAGCACTCTCAGACTGGACCGGGTACACATCCCATGACTCCCAAACAGGTTTAAAGGGCCACTGTAAGTAAATATTTTCTATGCCTGTTACTAACTAACTACCCCAAATACGCTTTTTATCAATAGCATTTCATTAACATATCTCTACCGTATATCAGAAATCTTGTCTGCAAATTTAATTGTTTTCCAAACCCACTCCATGGGTATCCTTTGCTCTGTACCAATCCGTTTACAATACCTAGGTTTCAAAATGGTGCTTTAAACACAATTTCATTGGTTTAAATATTTTGAACACACAGTGCTGAAAATAGTGGGCAGGATAACGTGACATCATCGGCGAATAAAATATATAACTTTTATAACGTTATGAAACTTCGTTTTGGAGAAAATATAGCTCAGTAGGTTTTAATTAATGTTTATTAACTTTAATATGTTAGTTGTTTAGCTTAAAAATTATAACAGAAAGTAATCCTTTAACTTTGGCTGCTATCGCACTCACTTAAAGCTACACTATTTCCAGAGTCACAGGCAGTTAACCCCGGGCCTGCCAAGGTGCAGGTCCTTAGGGAAAATTACAAAACAGACAGACTGTCCAGAGTGCTGTCCAATTTTCCTTGTTTTTCTTACGCCTAGGGAGATTACATAAGTCCCTGAACCCTGACTTGGAAGAGACCTTGACGGGGTTGGGCTTGTCCCATTTGGCCAAATGCGGTAACTGACTCCTCCAGTTTTGCTTTTAATCTTAGCTGAGAGCTTGTGAGTGAGTGCTGGACTTTTTCTGTGTGCTGTTTTATATATATATATATATATATATATATATATATATATATATATATATATATATATATATATATATATATATATCTTGCAATTGGCTCACCAGAGGTAACTCCCAGCAATGCACTGTTTGCTCTAGAGCTGACTTTAGCTATGTGTTTAATTAGATAGATGATAGATAGATTGATTGATAGATGACACATTAGGCAAGACGGACTTCTCTGATCTGCTGTCAAATGTAATGTTTAATAATCTATGGATAGTGGAAATTAACAGGATTATCTGAAACATAATTTAGCTAAATCATGTCTGAAACTTAAATCTGACACTGCACCATTTTTTGAGCTAATAGGGTATTTTATTTCCACTTTAAATGTTATATATTTCTATTGAATTGCTACATATGTTTCCTACAACGTTTCTACTCATTCTGCTGAGGGCTGTGGGAGTGCGGGTCTCACCACAGTATTTCTGCATGACTCAGGTGTGACCAACACAATAATACTGTTAATCTGTAAACCTGCTATTTTAATGTGATTTAATGTGATGTTGTATCTGTAAATGCTGCATTGCCATGCATAGATGCACTAAGCCACATTAATCAAACAGTGAATGATCAATTTAGCTATACTTTTGTGTCAATATGCATGAACAGGTTCTCATATGTCTATAGAAAATACAACACATTTAGAATGATCAGGATAAACCATTTAAACAGTAATATTCTGCACATATTGTAGTACAATCTATGCTTGTTTCTATATAACTCACCATTTTCCAAATTTAGCAGCCCAGGGGGGGTAGTTATCAAGCCGTCTACTTTTCTGGCTTCGCCGGCCCAATACGCCCGCCTAAGCTCGCCTACCTTCGCCGCCGTGGACCTGAAAAAATACGCCTAAGTTATCAAATAAAGCTGTCAAAAAGCCGCGGGGCGATGAGCAGCGGACTGTGACAGTTATCACTCATCCGATCTCGCTGCCCTTCGGCTTTTTCCCAGCTTTATTGCTAGCCTGTCACTAAGCACTCACACTAAACTACACTATTCTACCCCCTATACCGGCGCCCCCGGAGCCTCCCGCAACTCAATAAAGTTACTAACCCCTAAACCGCCGCTCCTAGACCCCGCCGCAACTCTTATAAATGTATTAACCCCTAAACCGCCGCTCCTAGACCCTGCCGCAACTCTTATAAATGTATTAACCCCTAAACCGCCGCTCCCGGACACCGCTGCCACCTACAGTATACCTAGTAACCCCTATCCTGCCCCCCCTATACCGTCGCCCTCTATAATAAAATTATTAACCCCTATCCTGCTGATCCCGCACCTCTCCGCAACTAAATAAATAGTTTAACCCCTAAACCGCCGCTCCATGAACCCGCCGCAACCTATATTAAACCTATTAACCCCTATCCTGCCCCCCCTACACCGTCGCCACCTATAATAAATTTATTAACCCCTAATCTGCCCCCCCTACACCATCGCCACCTATAATAAATTTATTAACCCCTATCCTGCCCCCCACTACGCCGCCGCCACTGTCATAAAATTATTAACCCCTAAACCTAAGTCTAACCCTAACCCTTATGCCCCCCTAACTCAAGTATTAATTAAATAAATCTAAATAAATTAACTCTTATTAAGTAAATGAATCCTATTTAAAACTAAATACTTACCTTTAAAATAAACCCTAATATAGCTACAATATAAATAATAATTATATTCTAGCTATCTTAGGATTTATTTTTATTTTACAGGTACCTTTCAATTTATTTTAAGCATGTACAATAACTATTAAATAGTTATTAACTATTTAATAGCTTACCTAGCTAAAATAAAGAGAAATGTACCTGTGAAATAAATCCTAACCTAAGTTACAATTACACCTAACACTACACTATACTTTAATAAATTATTCCTATTTAAAAATAAATACTTACCTGTAAAATAAACCCTAAGATAGCTACAATATAATTAATAATTATATTATAGCTATCTTAGGATTTATATTTATTTTACAGGTAACTTTGTATTTATTTTAGCTAGTTAGAATAGTTATTAAATAGTTATTAACTATTTAATAACTACATAGCTAAAATAAATACAAAATTACCTGTAAAATAAATCCTAACTTAAGTTACAATTAAACCTAATACTACACTATCATTAAATTAATTAAATAAATTAACTACAAATAACTACAATTAAATACAATTACATAAACTAACTAAAGTACAAAAAAAAAAAAAGCTAAGTTACAAAAAATAAAAAAATAAGTTACAAACATGTTACAAATATTACAACAATTTTAAGCTACTTACACCTAATCTAAGCCCCCTAATAAAATAACAAACCCCCCAAAATAAAAAAATGCCCTACCCTATTCTAAATTAAATAAATTTCAAAGCTCTTTTACCTTACCAGCCCTTAAAAGGGCCATTTGTGGGGGCATGCCCCAAAGAAAACAGCTCTTTTGCCTGTAAAAGAAAAATACAACCCCCCCCCAACATTAAAACCCACCACCCACATACCCCTAATCTAACCCAAACCCCCCTTACAAAAACCTAACACTAATCCCCTGAAGATCATCCTACCTTGAGTCGTCTTCACTCAGCCGAGCCACCGATGGAACTGAAGAGGACATCCGGAGCGGAAGAAGTTAATCCTCCAAGCGGCGCTGAAGAAATCTTCCATCCGATGAAGTCATCATCCAGGCGGCGCTGAAGAAAAGTCTTCGATCCGGCCGATGTCATCTTCAAAGAGGCGCTGAAGAGGTCTTCTATCCAGGCGAAGTCATCTTCCAAGCCGGGTCTTGAATCTTCCTTCCGCCGACGCGGAACCACCTTCTTCACCGACGGACTACGACGAATGACGGCTCCTTTAAGGGACGTCATCCAAGATGGCGTCCCCTCAATTCCGATTGGCTGATAGGATTCTATCAGCCAATCGGAATTAAGGTAGGAAAATCTGATCCAATCAGCCAATCAGATTGAGCTCGCATTCTATTGGCTGATCGGAACAGCCAATAGAATGCAAGCTCAATCTGATTGGCTGATTCCATCAGCCAATCAGATTTTTCCTACCTTAATTCCGATTGGCTGATAGAATCCTATCAGCCAATCGGAATTGAGGGGACGCCATCTTGGATGACGTCCCTTAAAGGAGCCGTCATTCGTCGTAGTCCGTCGGTGAAGAAGGTGGTTCCGCGTCGGCGGAAGGAAGATTCAAGACCCGGCTTGGAAGATGACTTCATCGGATGGAAGATTTCTTCAGCGCCGCTTGGAGGATTAACTTCTTCCGCTCCGGATGTCCTCTTCAGTTCCATCGGTGGCTCGGCTGAGTGAAGACGACTCAAGGTAGGATGATCTTCAGGGGATTAGTGTTTTTTAGGGTTTTTGTAAGGGGGGTTTGGGTTAGATTAGGGGTATGTGGGTGGTGGGTTTTAATGTTGGGGGGGGGTTGTATTTTTCTTTTACAGGCAAAAGAGCTGTTTTCTTTGGGGCATGCCCCCACAAATGGCCTTTTTAAGGGCTGGTAAGGTAAAAGAGCTTTGAAATTTATTTAATTTAGAATAGGGTAGGGCATTTTTTTATTTTGGGGGGGTTTGTTATTTTATTAGGGGGCTTAGATTAGGTGTAAGTAGCTTAAAATTGTTGTAATATTTGTAACATGTTTGTAACTTATTTTTTTATTTTTTGTAACTTAGCTTTTTTTTTTTGTACTTTAGTTAGTTTATGTAATTGTATTTAATTGTAGTTATTTGTAGTTAATTTATTTAATTAATTTAATGATAGTGTAGTATTAGGTTTAATTGTAACTTAAGTTAGGATTTATTTTACAGGTAATTTTGTATTTCTTTTAGCTATGTAGTTATTAAATAGTTAATAACTATTTAATAACTATTCTAACTAGCTAAAATAAATACAAAGTTACCTGTAAAATAAATATAAATCCTAAGATAGCTATAATATAATTATTAATTATATTGTAGCTATCTTAGGGTTTATTTTACAGGTAAGTATTTATTTTTAAATAGGAATAATTTATTAAAGTATAGTGTAGTGTTAGGTGTAATTGTAACTTAGGTTAGGATTTATTTCACAGGTACATTTCTCTTTATTTTAGCTAGGTAAGCTATTAAATAGTTAATAACTATTTAATAGTTATTGTACATGGTTAAAATAAATTGAAAGGTACCTGTAAAATAAAAATAAATCCTAAGATAGCTAGAATATAATTATTATTTATATTGTAGCTATATTAGGGTTTATTTTAAAGGTAAGTATTTAGTTTTAAATAGGATTCATTTACTTAATAAGAGTTAATTTATTTAGATTTATTTAATTAATATTTAAGTTAGGGGGGCGTTAGGGTTAGGGTTAGACTTAGGTTTAGGGGTTAATAATTTTATGACAGTGGCGGCGGCGTAGTGGGGGGCAGGATAGGGGTTAATAAATTTATTATAGGTGGCGACGGTGTAGGGGGGGCAGATTAGGGGTTAATAAATTTATTATAGGTGGCGACGGTGTAGGGGGGGCAGGATAGGGGTTAATACATTTAATATAGGTTGCGGCGGGTTCAGGGAGCGGCGGTTTAGGGGTTAATACATTTATTATAGTTGCGGTGGGCTCCGGGAGCGGCGGTTTAGGGGTTAATATGTATAGAGTAGCTTGCGGTGGGCTCCGGGAGCGGCGGTTTAGGGGGTAATAACTTTATTTAGTTGCGGCGGTGTAGGGGGGGTCAGATTAGTGGTGTTTAGACTCGGGGTACATGTTAGGGTGTTAGGTGTAGACAGCTCCCATAGAAATCAATGGGATGTCTGTCAGCAGCGAACTTGTACTTTCGCTATGGTCAGACTCCCATTGATTCCTATGGGATCCGCCGCCTCCAGGGGTGGCGGATTGAAAACCAGGTACGCTGGGCCGTAAAAGTGCCGAGCGTACCTGCTAGTTTTTTGATAGCTAGCAAAAGTAGTGAGAATGTGCCGCACTTGTGTGCGGAACATCTGGAGTGACGTAAGAATCGATCTGTGTCGGACTGAGTCCGGCGGATCGATGCTTACGTCACAAAATTCTACTTTTGCCGGTCTCGAGCCTTTGATAACTAAGGCGAATCAGCCTCGCCACAAATACGCTGCGGAATTCCAGCGTATTTGAGGTTGACGGCTTGATAACTAGGCCCCCAGGTATAATTATATTTGTGTCAAATATAGGAATGTGAATGTTTTTTTCTTTCAGAAAGAGACATTTTTGTAATTTTCAAACTGAAAATAGCCTATCATAGTTTACTTATTGTTTGCTTAAAAGTGATGTTAAAGGGATATTATTTATTTATTTTATGTTTATGTGCAATTAAGCTCTGCGTTGCATACAAATACAAAACATTATATTGCAAACTGTTGTTTGATATTATCTCCATGTTAAAATTAAACTTTCATTATTCAGATAGAGCATGCAATTTTAATCAACTTTCCATTTTACTTCTAGTATATCATTAGCTTTGTTGTCTTTATAACCTTTGTTGAAAAGCATACCTAGGTAGTCTAAGAATCAGAAATGCACAATTAGGAGCTAGCTGGTGATTAATGGCTGTACATATATGCCTCTTGTCATTGGCTTACCAGACATCCTCATCTAGCGCCTAGCGATTGCTGTTCCTTCAACAAATGATACCTAGAGAATGAAGCAAATATGAAAATAGAAGTAAAACAGAAGGCTGTTTCAAATTGCATCCTTTATCAAATCATGAAAGAAAATTTTTCAGTTTCATGTCTTTTAAAAACACATTTTAAAAGGCCATTTTTTTTACTTATAGAGTTCCACAGCTACAAGGACTTGATTAAACCCAAAAAAGAAGAAACCCAAAAAGTTTGATGGTGCACAAATACATGCATAAATCATACAATACAAATACATGCACAAAACATATACCACAAATACATGCACAAACCATACAACACAAATACATGCACAAAACATACAACACAAATACATGCACAAACCATACAACACAAATACATGCACAGACATACAACACAAATACATGCACAAACCATGCAACACAAATACATGCACAAACCATACAACACAAATACATGCACAAACCATACAACACAAATACATGCACAGACATACAACACAAATACACACACAAACCATACAACACAAATACATGCACAAACCATGCAACACAAATACACACACAAACCATACAACACAAATACATGCACAAACCATACAACACAAATACACACACAAACCATACAACACAAATACATGCACAAACCATACAACACAAATACACACACAAACCATACAACACAAATACATGCACAGACATACAACACAAATACATGCACAAACCATGCAACACAAATACATGCACAAACCATACAACACAAATACATGCACAAACCATACAACACAAATACATGCACAGACATACAACAAAAATACACACACAAACCATACAACACAAATACATGCACAAACCATGCAACACAAATACACACACAAACCATACAACACAAATACATGCACAAACCATACAACACAAATACACACACAAACCATACAACACAAATACATGCAAACACCATACAACACAAATACACACACAAACCATACAACACAAATACATGCACAAACCATACAACACAAATACACACACAAACCATACAACACAAATACATGCACAAACCATACAACACAAATACACACACAAACCATACAACACAAATACATGCACAAACCATACAACACAAATACATGCACAAACCATACAACACAAATACATGCACAAACCATACAACACAAATACATGCACAAACCATGCAACACAAATACATGCACAAACCATACAACACAAATACATGCACAAACCATGCAACACAAATACACACACAAACCATACAACACAAATACATGCACAAACCATACAACACAAATACATGCACAAACCATACAACACAAATACATGCACAAACCATACAACACAAATACATGCACAAACCATGCAACACAAATACATGCACAAACCATACAACACAAATACACACACAAACCATACAACACAAATACATGCACAGACCATGCAACACAAATACATGCACAAACCATACAACACAAATACATGCACAAACCATACAACACAAATACATGCACAAACCATGCAACACAAATACATGCACAAACCATACAACACAAATACACACACAAACCATACAACACAAATACATGCACAGACCATACAACACAAATACATGCACAAACCATACAACACAAATACATGCACAAACCATACAACACAAATACACACACAAACCATACAACACAAATACATGCACAGACCATACAACACAAATACATACACAAACCATACAACACAAATACATGCACAGACCATACAACACAAATACATGCACAAACCATACAACACAAATACATGCACAAACCATACAACACAAATACATGCACAAACCATACAACACAAATACATGCACAAACCATACAACACAAATACATGCACAGACATACAACACAAATACATGCACAAACCATACAACACAAATACATGCACAAACCATACAACACAAATACATGCACAGACATACAACACAAATACATACACAAATACATGCACAGACCATACAACACAAATACATGTACAAACCATACAACACAAATACACACAGAAACCATACAACACAAATACATGCACAAACCATACAACACAAATACACACACAAACCATACAACACAAATACATGCACAAACCATACAACACAAATACATGCACAGACCATACAACACAAATACATGCACAGACCATACAACACAAATACATGCACAGACCATACAACACAAATACATGCACAAACCATACAACACAAATACATGCACAAACCATACAACACAAATACATGCACAAACCATACAACACAAATACATGCACAGACCATACAACACAAATACATGCACAAACCATACAACACAAATACACGCACAAACCATACAACACAAATACATGCACAAACCATACAACACAAATACATGCACAAACCATACAACACAAATACATGCACAGACATACAACACAAATACATGCACAAACCATGCAACACAAATACATGCACAGACATACAACACAAATACATGCACAAACCATGCAACACAAATACATGCACAAACCATACAACACAAATACATGCACAAACCATACAACACAAATACACACACAAACCATACAACACAAATACACACACAAACCATACAACACAAATACACACACAAACCATACAACACAAATACACGCACAGACCATACAACACAAATACATGCACAAACCATACAACACAAATACATGCACAAACCATACAACACAAATACATGCATAGACCATACAACACAAATACATGCACAAACCATACAACACAAATACATGCACAAACCATACAACACAAATACATGCACAAACCATACAACACAAATACATGCACAAACCATACAACACAAATACATGCACAGACCATACAACACAAATACATGCACAAACCATACAACACAAATACATGCACAAACCATACAACACAAATACATGCATAGACCATACAACACAAATACATGCACAAACCATACAACACAAATACATGCACAAACCATACAACACAAATACATGCACAAACCATACAACACAAATACATGCACAAACCATACAACACAAATACATGCACAAACCATACAACACAAATACGCACACAAACCATACAACACAAATACACACACAAACCATACAACACAAATACATGCACAAACCATACAACACAAATACATGCACAGACATACAACATAAAGCAGGAAAGCTGTGAAAAGAAATAATTAAACTATATTGCAATGTTTAGTTTTTTTTTCTTTTAAACTGCATCTGATTCAAAATATTAAGGGAAAATGAATTCTGAGTTTAAATTAACTGGGCAGCACCAATACAGGAAAAGTGTTAAACATGTCTATGTTGATATTTGAGAAGGAACAAATGAGATCGTTATTTTTCTTGATAAATTAGATTCTATGGGGTCCATTTATGAAGCAGTGAATGCTGCTTCAGAGTCTCATAATTTCAGCCTCACCTGAAACAGAAGTTAAGAAGCAGCGGTCATAAAACTGATGCTTCTTAACCTGTTTGCCACTTTTTTTTTTTAAATCATCCCGATATGATACGATCGGGATGATTGACAGCCCCTACTAGCGGCAGATTAGCCGCCAGTGAGCAGGAGGTGGCATTGCACAATCATTTCACTAGAAATGCTTGTGCAATGATAAATGCCAACAACACATGCAGTAAATTTGTTTCTTATATTACCTGATGATTATCTGAGTTTCATTATGTGATAAACTGACCTAATTTATAAAAATATTCAATTTATAGAATAAAACATATGTATATAGATGATAGAAAGATATATAGATGATAGATAGATAGATAGATAAAAAGATAGATGATAGATACAATATTTGTATGCTCTAGTGCCTGGTTTCTCAACAGCCGGGCCGTGGCCCAGTACCGGGCCGTGATAGCCCTGCTGGTGGGCCCTGACCTGTCATGCCCCCACTGCACACTCTTACCCCACTGCAAACCAGGTGCAGACTGAGACCAATCAAGGCCCCAGGAACACTGTCTCACACTGACCAAAATGTATTAAATGGTATGCAAATGTACATGGTAGCCTTCCTGCCCTGCCCCCAACAGCCCCTCATCCTACAGAGCCAGGACCCCCAACATTAAGGGCCAGAGAAAGGGCACCCAACCTCCAGGGCCAGACCCCACACTCCATGGCCCTCACAGCGACAGACCCCTGCCAGGGCCCCCACTAAACCCACACTTATTTGCTTAGTTACTGATAGGGCAACTGAAAACTCCAGCTTAAGGAATGCACCAAGATCCGTGGAGATACCATTTGTGGGCCCCCCTACTTGCTGGTCCCTCGGCCCAGGTCCTATTTGCCTGGCTGATCAGCCCGCCCCTGCTGCTCACTAATTAATTTATATATATATATATATATATATATATATATATATATATATATATATATATATATATATATATATATATATATAAATAAATAAACTACTGGGCCCCGGACATGTCTAGCTAAAATTTACCGGGCCTTGAGGTCACTTTGGTTGAGAACCACTGCGTAGTGAATATATGAAATATGCAAATACCATTGAGTAACTTCCTTATCTTTACAATATACAATAGACGGTCTTGGGAAAGATCATTACCATGGACTAAAAAAAGTCTCTCATAATAGCAGGTCACAAGGAAATACTTTTCTTCTTTATAAAGGTTCCCTTGAGTGCAGTGTTTCATGTTTGTGATCATGGGGGTTGTGGAGGTTACAATAGTTGGGTGCCTTATACCTGTCAGTTGCTAAGCTGTGTGACATCTTGTTGTGGTTGGTTATTAAGGTTAGCAAGGGTGGAGGCTTGGAGAAATTAAGTCCTAAATATCAGCTTTGTGATAGCATTAGCAGGGGAGCATTTGCAGGGAATATCATCTGTCTAAGCTCCCATCTTTCCAAGTAACATCTTTTAAGTAACAGCACTAAGAATTATACAACATAGATTAACATTATATATAACATAGATTGTAAAATCTATGTTACCAAACTACACCACCACACATAAACACTAACACTGCTACAAATCTCATTCTCACCTACTCTTATTCTCCATCTTGCTGCGTTTAGCATCAGGGGATATCTATCCTAATACTGGACCCTCCTTCATCCCCACCCTTATCCAATCACATACACTGTACAGAAACTCAGGTAATACACATAACCTAGTTTCTATCCCATGCCTCCCAAAGGCACGCACTCCATTCACTTGTGCATAATGGAACTCTTGTTCTATATGCAATAAACACCTCCATACATGACCTGTTCATATTCCACTCCCTTAACCTCTTGGCCCTCACTGAAAACTGTGTCTCTTCCTCAGAAACAGCCTCTCCTGCCGCCCTTTATTATGGGGTCTGCACTTAAGCTATACACCCAGACCTTGCAACAAGCAATGAGGTGTTAGCATCCTTCTCTCCCGCTGTACTTTTCAACAATACCCCCCACTCCTTCCCTGACATTATCTTCCTTTGAAGTTTGAAGTTAATTTATTCTCAGCCCTATCTGTTTTTGTGTTGCTGTCATTTATCACCTCTTTTGGTCACCCACCCTTTTCCTTGACTACTTCATGTAATGGCTACCTTATTTTTTCTCCTCTGACTTACCTGCCCTCATTCCAATTGACAAACCCTTGTGCTCCTGAAGTTTCTAAGCTCCTGGAGTTCACTTCATCACTTGGCCTTTAACAGTGTACTAATTCCCCCACTCACAAAGATGGTGATTCAATTGACCTAATCTTCAGCCACCAGTGCTCTGTTTCTCAGTTTACTAACTTACCATTCTCACACTGTGACCACCATTTATTGAAATGTAACATCACTACACCGACTGCATACCCATCACCTAGCCCTTCAAAAAGACTCCATAGAAACTTACACATCATAAACACAGAACTGCTTTACTAATTCCATTATGACCTCTGCCCTTGACAAAATAGCCCCTCCTTCCATAGTTCACACCCAATAGAAACACCCCAACCTTGGCACACACATCTGACAAGCTACCTGCAAAAATGCCCCTGCACTGCAGAATGGCAATGGAGGAAATCTTGCTCCTCTGCTGACTTCTTGCATTATAAATTTATGCTCCAATCCTACTCATCCGCCCATCCTCACACATATATTCAACCTCTCCCTTAAATCTGGTATATTGCCATCATCCCTTTAAATATGCTCTAATCACACCTATTCTTAAAAAACTTTCACTAGATCCAGCACTACTTGCCACGAAAGCCCAATCTCTCTTCTTCATCTCGCCTCTAAACTTCTTGCGCACATTGTTTTATAAATGCTTATCACACTTTCTCTCATCTAATTATCCCTTTATTACCCATTCCTCAGTCTTGCATAACCAACACTGTTATATTAACCCCTTAGGGTACGTCACTGGTCTTTCTATGGGGTTGTGTTTTTTTAATAGTGCAATCTGCCAGGGCGAGACCGCACTATTTTAACAAACCTGCAGGAGGGAGGGAGAGAGGATCTATTGGCGCGTTCTTGCCACCCGCGGCAAGACCCACTCTATTACAATTAGACAAACCCTTACCAACCAGCGCCATACACGGTAGGTCGCAGTCATTAAGGGGGTTAATATACTTTTTACCTCTGTAATTACCTTGTATCTAAGCCTCTGTAGACTGCCCCCTTATCTCAGCTCTTTTGACAGACTTGCATTTTAGCCAATCAGTGCTGGTAAATCAACTGGAGTGAGCACGTTATCTATATGGCACACATGTACTAGCACTGTTTAGCTGTGGAAAACTGTTCAAATGCAATGGGGTAAGAGGTGGAAAGTTGTTTAAAATTGCTGCTGCTTTTTTAATTATATTAAAGGGACATAAACCTCATTTTTTTCTTTCATGAGTCAGATAAAACATTCAATTTTAAACAACTTTCCATTTTACTTCTATTATCAAAATGTCTTTGTTTCTTGTTATCCTTGAAAACCAGGAAGGTAAGTAAATTAATGTGCACGTGTCTGCAGCACTATATGGTAGCAGTTTTGCAAGAATGTTATACATTGGCAAGAGCACTAGATGTCAGCACTTTACTTTCATGTAGTGATCTAGGCATGTGCACGCTAAGGGCCCATTTATCAAGCTCCGTACGGAGCTTGAAGGGCCGTGTTTCTGGCGAGTCTTCAGACTCGCCAGAAACACAAGTTATGAAGAAGCGGTCTAAAGACCGCTGCTCCATAACCCTGTTTGCCTGCTCTGAGCAGGCGGACAGGAATCGCCGGAAATCAACCCGATTGAGTAAGATCGGGTTGATTGACAGCTCTCAGCTGCCGGCCCATTGGCCGCGAGTCTGCAGGGGGCGGCGTTGCACCAGCAGCTCTTGTGAGCTGCTGGTGCAATGTTAAATGCGGAGAGCGTATTGCTCTCCGCATTTAGCGAGGTCTTGCGGACCTGATCCGCACTGTCGGATCAGGTCCGCAAGACCTTTAATAAATATGCCCCTAAGTATCTAGATATCTCTTCAACAAAGAATAACAAGAGAATTAAGCAGATTTAAGAATAGAAGTAAATTGGAAACTTTAAAAAAAAATATTTAATCTATCTGAATCATGAAAGAAAAATGTTGGGTTTCATGTCCCTTTAAGTCTGTAATACTAATGTCAGGTCAACAAATTTATAGGAGGAAAAACTGTGAGTCATAGAACTAGACATTTGTGCTTTAAGCTGCACATCTTGGTATAAACATCAATCAATAATGAAACTCTGCAATAGTTACTAGTCTATGTTCATGGATATTTGAATATATGCTTTGGAGACTATTCACAAACGTGTGCCAAAAAGTTCCTTAGTTTAGGAATCAGGCTTCATATATATTTGTAAAGAAAGTATCTCCACCAAATAAATTTACTCTGAACAAAAGCTCCAATTACTTGTTTTGCCTAATAATAACTCTCTCCACTCTAGATGCCCAGTCCCATCAAAATTTCAGTAGAAGCTATTGCTGCGGTAAATAATCATGAAAGCAGTAACAATGCAGAGGTATTTCTGAGCAGCAGTTAGATTTTTTTAATATTACATTTTTCACAAAGAACAGATAACAACCAAACAATTTGAGAGAGAGCTATGCAATCAAGATAAAAAAATAAATAAATTTGTATTCAGTTTCAGTATGTGACTGGCTTTTGATAGCAAAAGAAGAGTTGATAAGTTGTAATTTGTTTTTTTTGTAATTATAGTTTTAGGCCATTTACACAGGTAAAATATAAACATGGACATTGTTGGATGATGAATTGAATAATACAAATCTAAATGGGCAACCAAATATAAAAAAGAATAGCTCTGAGTATCCTGTTTCTCAACTCTACATGTGCTGTCAAAGACCGGACATTTAATGTTACTGTAACGTCTTCAGACACAGAAACACACGGATTTCCACCTTCAAGCAGCTAAATTTGGTTTCATGTGAATGCTAATGACTTCCTGATCTCATTACTTCTTAATTGTCATATCTTAAGAAAACTGCAAGTTCCCCTGGGAGATTTGTTGAAGTGGAAAAAAAAAAATTAGTTGATGACAGAGAAACTAAAAAGCAAATACAGAAGGTTTTTAATGGCGTAGCAAAGATGCTTTTTGAAGCGGCAAAGTGAGCTAGTGAGTAAGGGGCATATTTATCAAGCTCCGTACGGAGATTGATGCCCTGTGTTTCCGGCGAGCCTAACAGAAGTTATAATGCAGCAGTCTAAAGACCGCTGCTCCATAACCTGTCCGCCTGCTCTGAGGTGGCGTACAGAAATCAACCCGATCAAATACGATTGAGTTAATTGACACCCCCTGCTAACGGCCGATTGGCCGCGAATCTGCAGGAGGCGGCATGGCACTAGCAGTTCACAAGAATGCTGTCTGCATTTATCGATGTGCAGCGGACATGATCCGCTAAATCGGATCATGTCCGTTTGCACCATAGTAAATAGGTCCCTAAGAGAATTTTGAGCTCAACATGTGATCTTAAAGGTTTGGTCTTCTAGTTTAACCATTGGTAATTAAAAGAAATACTAATATCGTTGTCTGCTCTTTGCTCTCTGGAGAAGCCACATGGAATATGAAATTAAAATGTCCGAGATCAACTCCAGAGATAGTGGAGTGAAATAAGTCAGAAAAAAATTACTACAAGTAACAGTGGGATCAAAAAAATTATACATAAACACAGTGCTATTATTGCAAAAAATGACCCAGTTTATTGACACCTTTCTCCATACTTGTCAATCAATAGAGCAGCTGATAGGGAGTTTCTGCAGTAGGAGATATATTCCTGTGTGCTAACGGGTGGGGGAGTAGGAATTCATAATGCTCTGGTGGGAAAGGATTTCAGTACTTGTTTTATAGATGCATGAGTGGCTGTTTAATTTATGTGCAATACAATGTTGCATATTCATTTTCTGCTGCCGTGGAGCACAGACTACAATTCATGTTATTTGTGCATTGTGTTTTACAATCATCTATGGCCTTTGACAATGGAGTTTTTTTTCATAGCTTCTCCATGTTCAGAAATGTTTAACCCCTCAGCTGTCAGGGAGCTAATGAAGTAGCACTGTAAGATAAGACTACAGTATTAAATATATTAAAGGCAGATTCCACACTAATAATCTAATACACAAACACACATATTACCTCAACACTAACTAAGCGTACTAGCTATAAAAAGCTTGCAACAGTAAATTCATACAGATTACAAGTTTTAGTGCCACATCTCAAAAGCCAAGCTCAGATAATCCATACCTCTGAGAGGCAGTGATGCTCCTGACCGGCAGTAATGCATATCCAGGGCTAAACTCTCCTTGGTCTCCTTAACTGCAATACTAGCGATGTAGTAAGGGAAAGCGTAAAGTACAGAAGAAATTCCCATGAAAAACAGACTGTCATATCCAGGGCAAGCACAGCAAGACCACACTTCTGCCACTAAGGCAAAGGACTACTGTTACCATGGAAGCTAAAATTACTTCTGCAAACCAATCACTGACCCTACATTCATTTGCCTAGCGCCCTTTAACTAGATAACTAACTAGCCAGCTATATGCTTTTACAGTGGCATTCAGTCTGTAATGTATCTCAAGAACACAAGTGACAGGCAGCCCTTAAAAGAAAAACAAAAAACTCACCCTAAACACACAGAGAACATTAAAATCATGTACGGGGGGTTCTTGGTTTTAGCCCACTGTTGTACAGCTTGTTACTATAGTGTACAGCAGCCATCTTTATTTTAGAGGTTCCATTAATAAAAGTTCTGTGTTAAGGAAATTAATTATGGATGAAATTTCAGAGTTTCTGTGCAATAAATGTTATGTAACCAGCTGAGACAATTGCAGACAGCCATGGCTATTGAGGGATATAGTCCAGACTCCAAACAAGTGTTGCGCTAGTTCCACCCCGGGTAGGAACTGCAGCTGCAGGTTCTACCTTGCAGGAGGGAGTGGAGGTAGTTATAAAAGAGCAACAGAATAGACACCAATAAAGCGCAACTTCTTGATGTGAGTGCCGTTCCAGTATATATATATATATATATATATATATATATATACATAGATACACACATTTAGACATATATAAAAACAATATAGAAGAAGAAAAAGGAAATGTATAAAATATGGATGGGTACTCCCCTCTATTTGGAATTGCTGCCTTCCAACAGTCTCTCTCAAAGGCTGTATAATCGATATGTATTGCAAGCAGAGGCGCTGGTTCTTGGGGGTCTTCCAAAAGTTTCTTTCTGTGCTTTACGATTCTCCCAAATAAGTTGTGTCTGTATCTGTTTAGAGCATATCACATTGGCATAGTGTTTCCAAACACATTGATAAAATTGTGCAGTATTACTCACAGAATAAAATCAGACTAACGGCTCCACAGGTGATTCCACAAAATGGTCAGGAAAGAAAAAACAAATATCTTTAAAAATATCAACAGATTTACCGTCTTTTTCAAGAGCTGTTAAAATTCAGTATGGCTTTTTGTAAGCCATACTAAATTTTAACAGCTCTTGAAAAAGAGGGTAAATACGTTGAAACGCGTTGAGCCAAATAAACAATGATATTTTTAACCCTTTGAGTGCTAATGACGGCTCTGAGCCGTCACAGAGTTTCTCACTCTGGTGCTAATGACGGCTCAGAGCCGTCATGAGCACTCTCCCAACTTGAGGGAGATCTGGGGGCTCCTTACTGCTCCTACCCCGGCAATCATGCCTGTAGAGTTACAGGTATTGCTGGGGCTTCACGTGATGTGCGTTGACGTCACGCGTAATGACGTGATGACGTCACCGCGCAACTTTATTTATACTTAACAATGTTAAGTATAGGAGGAGGGGGCATGCTGCTTAGAAGCCTGTATCTCAGGCATCTAAGCAGCTACAGACCTCCAAGACCCACTGTTGGAAAGGTAATCACCTAACCTTTCCAACAGTGTAAGCCTTGGGGGTCTGTAAAAAAAAAAAAGTTAAAAAAAATTTCCCCAAAATTAAGAAAATTAAAAAAGCATTAGAAAATATTAGCACCCAGGTAGGAAAGTGCTTAGCACTCAAAGGGTTAAAGAAATTTGTTTTTTCTTTCCTGACCGTTTTGTGCAATAACCTGTGGAGCCGTTAGTCTGATTTTATTCTGTAAATTTTATCTATGTGTTTGGAAACACTATGCCAATGTGATATGCTCTAAACCAGTGCTTTCCAAACTGTGTGTCGGCAGCAGTGTGTAGGTGTGTCCCTGCTTCAGCACAAATTTTTTTTAATTTTTTTTTTTTTTTGGTTTCTGACTTTCCGCCTGCCTGCTATGCATATCACATGGTTGACTCGTGATTGATACCTAGGGGGACACAGATCATCTTAACCTATTAGCGCAGCTCAGTGGGAACTGAAACTATTCCCATTGGCGGCACATTTATCTCCTGACTGCACTTGTAGTCTCCTTAATTAACTCGTGACTGCATGTGTAGTCAGTGAGTGGGAGACGGGCTGTGTTTGCAGCGCGGGCAGTAGTCAATTGGACTCACTGAGCTCTGAGGGCGGCAGCTTAAATCCTGAACTGAAGTCAGTGGGGTTTTTTTGCAACTGGCTCCCAGTGGTGCATAGCTGCTCCTGCTCTTGATATATGGATACTAAGTGGAAGCTTA